>NC_140936.1:112667086-113267086 GCF_014529385.1 Adiantum capillus-veneris
GTTTCCCCTTCTCTCTCAAAAAGAGATGGATGACTTGTAAAAGAGTACCAAGCCATAGATTTTTATAGAGGAGAGAAAAAGGAGCACAGCAAGGATAGTGTGAGTATATTCCTGAGAAAATGGGATGGTATTTACAATCTTAGACACACTCCTAATGTAGTGAAGGCACTGCAAACAAGTCTAACACTAGAGGGTAAGGCCTATAAGTGGTGATGTTGTTCAAGGAGAAAGGCATCATACCACATACATGGACGCCCTTTTTTGAGGATGTGTTCTGAAAAGAATGTTTGTCCACCCATGAAGTGGACAAAATTTTAATTACATGGAACAAGAGCTCCTATGCATTAGCATAAGACAGAGTTAGAGTATATAGCGTACTATTGTGATGCGATTCTCAAGTTGGAGGCTCTAGTCACCTTTTTGTAGGTGCAAGACTCCAAGATTCCCGAGGAAGCTATAATGCAAGTAAATATACATGATGATCTTGATGAAAAAGCATATGCCTGACACTTCACATGTAAATGCATGAGCATCTCATGGACATAATAGGAGAAAATTTGTAATAGTTGCATTCAATGCATCCAAGGAGCCTAGGCACCATCTATCTAGTGAAGAGTTTGAGAAATCAAAGAAGGAAAATCTCTGTTTTAACTATTCAGGAAGTGACCAAAGTAGAAAGGATTGTCGAGAGGAGAAATTTGTTGCCCAAGGTAAATAACTTTGTTGTTGACTACCTCAGTAGAGGGTTCATTCAACCCAGACTGTTCTTCACCATGGACCTCCCCCATTTTGCTCGTGAAGGAAAAACATGGTAATATACGCATGCACATAGATTATCATGGCATGAATGAATTATTGTTAAGAACAATTATTTGTTTCCTAGAGTGGACGAGGCTGTTGATCAACTCATCGAATACTAGTATCTTTACAAAGATAGATTTGTGGCTAGGTATCATCAAGTACACATTAGGCTTGTTGATATACCATAAACTTCTTTCCAACAAAAGGTTTGGAAGCTATGAGTTTTTGGTTATGCCCTTGGGGTTGACCAATGCACCATCTACTTTCATGACACTTATGGATAGTGCCTTGAAATCATATCTAAGCAAGTTTGTTATCATTTCTCTTGATTACATCCTAGTGTATAGTAACTCTAGAAAGAGCACTTATAGCATCTCAAGCCGGTGTTTGAATTACTACGACACAACAAGTTATCTGCCTAGGGAATCTAAGTGTGATTTTGTAAAAAATGAGATTCACTATTTGAGGCATGTAATTTTGGTTGTCGGTGTTGTGATGTGGCATGGTTATAATGTAAAATAAAAATCTTCATTCATTTTTTATGCCTTTTGATATGCAAGAACAAATGTAACAATGTACATAATGTCAAATATGTGAGACCGGTTGCCACGGATGCAATCGTGTACATACCTTATTGGGTCAGCGAGACCCTAGACATGGTACTATGGCATGTTTTGTCACGTAAAAATATGATGAATTTGGCTTAGAGATGTAAATATGTCAAGTGCATGAAGATGGAACATTCATTTCACCTAGAAAGTTTAGTGTGGGCGATTTCAACCAAAAATAGTCGGGCAACCATCAATGGTGCATCTAAAGTGCTTGCCGAGTGGAAAAATGAGGTTTAGCATGTAATTTGATCCCAAGGGAATTTTTTCCACAATGTTAGGGATCTTTTCCAACTCGTTTGGACTTTTTACGGGTTAAAAAAGGGCATTTTTGGGCTAAAAATGACAAAAAATGGTCAACAAATGAAAAAAAATCTCAAAAAATGCTTAAGAACGGTTCAAAATGCCACATTACTGACTATTCCATGAATATGAGAGTTGGGCGAGACTTTTTGGAGAAAATTATCAGAGAGGCAATTGGAAATAAACATGGGGGAACATGGGAAGCCATAGAATCTTCTACTATGAAGGGTAAAATGGGAAGCTCCACCTTCAACCCATAGGCTGCTCCCTCAATCATTGAGATGGCATGGCTAGTAGCCATGTCCTCAACTAGCTTCTTTATCCCGCATTTGCCAAAGTTTGTCCCCTAGAGCTTACCTACTTCACATAAGTGAATCTTGCCATATTTAAAGAAAACAGGTTCATTCATCAAGGCATCTTTGAAACTTTCACAATCCCTCCTTGCATGGTTAGTACTATCACACCATATGCATCTATTTACAAATCCTTCTCTGTTTTGAGGTATTTGCTTTTATAGATCGGCCTGGCGGTTGCCTCTTTCTTCTAGCCTTGCAATCTTGAACTTCAATTCTTGCATTTTGTTGACAATCTCATCTTAGATGGATTTGTTACTCTTTGGAACCAAATAACATGCTTTATGGCACTCTCAAAAACACTTGGGGCTTGAGTAGGGTTGACTATCATCTTGTCTCTCTGTCATTGTTTCTTTGCTAGCAGTGAAACGACATCTTCAACCTCATTCGTATCGATATTTAAACCCTATTCAACATCCTTGTCCTCGGGTAGTAACTCTATCTTCTCTTGAATCTTTTTGCTTGCTGCCTACAAAAAGAGTCCTGTCTTCTCCAAGTTTAGGATAGTCTTTTCAGTCCTTGACAATTGATTATAGTGGAGTTCAATTTCCCTTAGTACTTTGTTAGGTGAAAGTCCCTCGTTTGGCCGAACTACCCACTCTAAAAATGTTCTCTTTGTCACCCTTTCAAAGTCCTCCATAAAATACTCTTCCTTCAAGTTTAATTTAAGTGCTTCCCATGTTCCCCCATGTTCATTTCCAATTCCTCTCTGATAATGTTCTTTACAAACTCTCACCCAACTCTCATAGTCATAAAATTGTTAGTAATGTGGCATCTTGAGCATTTTTGGGTCATTTTTTACCATTTTATGACCATTTTTGGTGGTCATTTTAAGCCCAAAAATGCCCTTTTTAAACACGTAGAAAGCCCAAACGAGTTCGAAAAGATCCTTAAAATTGTGGAAAACTTCTCCTTGGGATCAAATTACATGTTGAACCTCATTTTTGCACTCAACAAGCACTTTAGATGCATTATTGATGGTTGCGTACGAAACCTGCTATTTTTGGTTGAAATCGCCTACACTAAACTTTCTAGGTGGAACAAGTGTGCCATCTTCATGCACTTGACATAAGTACATCTCTAAACCAAATTGGGCATATTTTTATGTGAAAAAACATGCCAGGGTCTCGCTGCCCCAATAAGATATGTACACGATTGCATATGTGGCAACCGTTCTCACACATTTGACATTATGTACATTGTGGCATTCGGTCGTGCATATCAAAAGGCATAAAAAATGAGTGAAGATTTTGATTTTACATTATAGACACGCCACATCACGGCACCGACAGACAAAATTACATGCCTCAAATAGTGAATCTCATTTTTTAGAAAATCACACTTAAATTCCCTGTCATCTAACTTGTTGTGTCATAGTAATTCAAACATCGGCTTGAGATGCTATAAGTGCTCTTTCTAGAGGTACTATACACTAAATATGATTTCAAGAAATTGTCCACATAAGCGTTGTTGGGAAAAAGGAAAAGTGGGACACCTCTATAGCTTTATACCCCAAGAGCGTTGAAACTTCAAACTCAACACCAAAAAGTATACCAAATCCACTCTTAGTAAACCCAAACCAAAATAACTATGCTCCCTTGGGAATTTACAAGCACACGCCGAGCCAAAGGACCATAGCACCGTCCTAGGAGAAAATTATGTCAAAGCACGGATTTACAACACATGTTGATCAATGCATATGAAGATAAGGTCCTACCCTTTCACAATTGAACATAAAAAACCCACAATTTTGTAGAGTGCACAAGTGATGGAGAAGGTAGAAAAGAAGACTACACACACACACCAACACACATTGACACACACACACACACACACAATCGTTACCCTGCAGCAGCAGCCATTCAATGAGATGCTCTTCTCTTCTTATCTTTTAACTATTATCCAAAGTATATTTACAACATAGTATAGTCAGTGTCCAGCCGCCCATAGCACAATGTACATATTCTTTAACATCATGTTCTTTAACACTTCCCCTCAAGCTCAGAGTGAGCTTGCATATGATGGATTCCCAATGCTTCACGAAAGTAGCAAAACTTCTCCTTTCCAAGAGCTTTTGTGAATATATCCGCAACTTGATCATTTGTCTTCACATACACCAAATCAATCTCATTTGCCAAAACTTTTTCTCTAATGAAGTGATAATGTACCTCAATGTGTTTAGTGCGAGCATGGTAGACTGGATTCTTTGCCAACATGATGCCTGCTAATATTGTCACAATATATAATGACACTGTCAAGATAGTCAAAACCAAAGTATACCATAAGTACTCTCAACCATGACTCTTCACATGTTGCCAAAGCTGCTCCACGATATTCAGCTTCTGTACTTGATAATGCTACAGTTGATTGCTTCTTGCTACTCCAACTTATCATACCATTGCCAATGGAAAATGCATAACCACTTGTGGATCTTCTATCCATAAAATCTCCTACCCAATCTGCATCTGTGTAACCATAAAGACAAAGCTTCCCATTATTTTCATAAAACATTCCATAACTGACAGTGGCTTTCACATATCTCATAATCCGTCTCATTGCATCAAGATGAATTTTACATGGCTTTTGCATGAATTGACTTACAACACCCACTGCATAACTCAAATCTGGCCTTGGTATTTTCAAGTAAATAAGGCTTCCAACCATCTTGCGGTACATAGTGACATCCTCAATGTAATGTCCATCATCAAGCAACTTCACATTTTGATCAAGAGGTGTATCAACCCGTTTGCATGCTGTCATTCCATACTTCTCAAGCATATCCAACGCGTATTGTCTTTGTATCATCCAAATTTCTGATAAAGTGTTGACAATTTCAATTCCCAAGAAATATCTCAACTCACCAAGGTCCTTCATGTTGAATTCTCTCAACAAACTCTTCTTGACATGCAAAATTTGCTCATCATGACTTCCAGTGAGAATCAAGTCATCAACATAGATAACAATAACGACGATCTCTCCATCAACATGCTTCAAAAACAATGAGTGATCAGCAGTAGACTGTTTAAATCCAATCTTCTTCAAGATTCTGGTTATCTTTTCACACCAAGCTCTAGATGCTTGCTTGAAACCATACAATGCTTTCTTCAACTTACACACATAATATGGAAACTCTGGATGTTGATAACCCTCTGGCTGTATCATATAAACTTCTTCTTCCAAGTCACCATTCAAGAATGAATTATCCACATCCATTTGCCATAACTTCTAACCAAACATACTTGCCATTGCTATCACCAATATGATTGTTGTCATCTTAACTGGACTAAATGTCTCATCATAATCAAGACCTTTTGTTTGTGCATAACCTTTAGCAACAAGCCTCGCTTTGTATCTTTCCACACTACCATCTGACTTGCACTTGACTTTGTATACCCATTTTGAACCAATTGCCTTCTTTCCACTTGGCAAGCGAACCAAATCCCAAGTGTCATTTTTCACAAGAGCATCCATCTCATCATCCATGGCTGACTCCCATTTTGATTTTCCAATTGCCTCTTGAAAACATGTAGGCTCTTTATGTTGCACACGCGAAACCATGTATGCATAATGTGTACGCATGTAACCGTTGTATGTCAATCTATCAACTGGATAACTCACCCTCTCTGATCTTCTCAACTGTGGTGCACTCTTCTCTTCAACTCTTGCATATGGGGGTACATATTTCTCAATATGCTTACTGCCAGGTGTCCTCAAATGTGGTAAACCATGCTCTTCATCGAGGCTTTCATCTCCAGAACTCTCTTCAACCACTTTCTTCTTGCCTTTCTCGTCTTGCTTCTTATCTTGCAAACGACCGCTCCATGGGTTGACACTTCCTGTACTCTCCTCTGCCATATGTGGTCCTGAAATAGTTCTTGTTGATGGTCTTGGCTTATCAACAACATGACGCACATTCTCTTGCTCTTCATACTCATCTTCTATCATCACTGGCTTTGGTTTATACCATGGTTCATGCTCAAAAAATTTGACATCTCTACTGACATAAACTTGTCTTGTTGTAGGATCATAGCACTTGTAACCTTTATTTTCAACTGGATAGCCCAATAATATACACTTCACTGCCTTTGGCTCCATCTTCTTTCTTACTTCATTTGGCACATGAACATAGCAAACACATCCAAAAAATTTCATGTAGGAAATTGTTGGCTTGATCCCATAAAGTCTCTCATAAGGTGAAATTTCATGAATGGCAGCTGTTGGTGTTCGATTCATAATGTGTACTGCTGTATGAACTGCTTCAGCCCAATATGTTAATGGCATATTCATCTCATTCATCATGGCTCTTGCAATCTCTGCTATGACTCTATTCTTTCTCTCAGCAACTCCATTTTATTGTGGTGTGTATCTGCAAGTAATCTGTCTTCTTATGACTTGTTCACGTAAGTAATCATAAAAACTGTGTGACATGTACTCTCCCCCTCCATCTGTACGTAGGCATATAATTTGACAACCATTCTCTTTCTCAACCATAACTTTGAACTCCAAGAATACCTCAAATGCCTCTGACTTTGCCTTTAGAAAGTCATTCTACTGTAATCATCCGTAAATGTGATAAAATATCGACAGCCATTTGGCGTAGCATGATCACAAGGTCCCTAAATATCTGAATGAACAATTTCCAAAGGACTTTGGCTAATTCTCCCTCTCTTTGGAAATGGTAAACGAGATTGCTTTCCAAATTGACAAGCTTCACAAACATGATCAAAATTCAATCTGCCAAACTTTGGTAATCCACGTACAATTTGATTTGATTGCATATGCTTTAGTCTTCTAAAATTGACATGACCAATCCTCTTATGCCATAACTCTGCCCAATTATCTTGAGTGGCTGATTTGTTTGTATACATACCACTATGTAAACATGGATCTCCAGCTTCAAATGAGAACAAGCGACCTTTCTTTCTTCCACGTGCCAATATCTTGCCTGGTCTGCCTTTGTGAAACTCCTCTATGAAGCAGCCATAACGATTAAAATGGACTTGCAACCCTTGATTTGTCATTTGTCCAACTGATGCTAAATCCTTTGTGATTGAAGGCACATATAGAACATCTCCCAATGTGTTGTATGTCCCGTATTTTTCTAGCAATGGAACTGAACCAACATGTGTAATCCAATGCATAGTATCATCACCTGTAGCGACAAACTCATCCTCTTCTAATTTATCTTTTCTGTCAAACCATTCACCATGATATGTCATATGATTTGTGGCACCACTATCTAAATACCAATCATCTGTATGATGTGGCTCCACCATGCTTCCAACAACATGCTCCATAGGAAATAAATGTCCACTCGATCTATTGTCATATATATTTTGATCATGAGGATTGTATCCAACAAAGTTTCCTCCATGTCTGCCATAACCTCGGCCTCTTCCACCACGATCACGATTTTGATTTAGCCTTGTGTAACATTCTCTTTCAAAGTGACCATAAATGCCACATCTATTACAATATCCATCTCTTTGAGGATGTACAAATCATCCACCTCCACGTCCACGAGTTCGGGCTCTCCCCCTGCCTCTTTGGCTATAATCATTGTAACTTTGACTTTGTTGGTTTTGCCATTGACCTCTTTTAGCATTGTTTCCACGACCATAGTTTCCTCTTCCACCTCTATTGTTTCCACGACCTCTAGAGTAAAAAGCCTGATCTCTGGAATTGTTATTTGATGTAGAAGGACCTGACTTGCCTAACTTCACCTCTTCTTGCAAACAAAGGTTTACTAACTCTTCAAAATCAGGCATGTGTCCTTGAACAGATATAGATGTATCCAATGACTTGTATTCCGGTCCCAAACCATTCAATGTCATTGAAACTAAGTCGTCATCTGGAACTTCAACATTAATGCTCGCAAGATCTTCCTGTATTTGCTTTATCTCTGTCACATAATCTGATATGGATCTATTTCCTCTCCATACACAATGTAACCTTTGCTTCAAGTGAACTTTTCGTGGTTCTGTATTGGAGATGTTCATTCTTGCTAGTATCTCCCATGCTTCCTTTGGAGATTGAGCCTTCTTCACATGTGGTATAAAGAAGTCACTAATGCATAGTGAAATCCAATGCATCACTTTCCTTGAATTCTCGATCCACTTCTTGTAAGCTTCTACTCCTGCTTGACATGTTTTATGTGCTTCAACATTCTCTCTATTTGGTTCCAAACCAACCTCGGGACACTCTTGTTCACCTGTAATATAATCCCATAAACCTTTGCCCATGATAAAGTTCTCCATCCTGTAAGACCATATGCTGTAGTTCTCTCTGGTCAGCTTCTCTCCAACAATCTGTGTGACTTGAGTTGAACTCTCTGCCATCTTCACTCTCTCAATTTCTTCCAAAGGATTTTGACAAAATTTCGACAGAGTTTCGTTTGTATTTGGACAATATCTCAAGTGACAATCTCAACCAAAGTACTCATAAACACTGACAGAAAATCTCTCACTACCAAGGAAAAATCCACTGACTCACTTTGCCACAGACTGACTCGGTACTATGCATAAATACTCTAAAAAAATGTCCACATGGACCTGTATGCAAATGCAATCCAAACGCTGTCCTGTACCACATATCCATACATCCACCTTCTTCCCATAGTCGTAAACGACATATGAGGTCTTTCGCGGGGCGAGTCGGGGGTTCGCTCCAGTACCTAATCCACCTTGCCAAGGTACCAAAGCTCCCAAGGCAAGGCTTCAAAAAACCTCACTCGACCCTCACAAAGGCTGCAGTTTTCCAAAATACATTGATCGCATATCCATACATAACCACAAATTACTCAATCTGACAATATAACCGCCTCAACTTCTTCCCACAACCTTTCTTACATAGGCGGCTGTCCATAACGGACCCACAACAACCAAACATAATCTTCGATAACACAATATCATGATGCAAAAGCTCTATGTCGCTCTCCAAAACCTGTGTAAATGCTGAATTCTTCACCTGTAACCTGTAAATCTACTGTCGAGTGCAAAACTAGACATCTCCTATGCTTGTGTGAGCTGGCTGTTTGCTACAGAAAATTGCAGATTTTGGAAAATTTGAGTATTCCAATGCGTCCGGAATGCCCAAAAACATAAAGATAGACTCCTATCACTGTATTCTGAGTTCGGGTGAGGGAGTTATGACCAAAAAACCTCTCTTTTTTGCTGTTTTCCAGAGCTGCGGAAACCTGTGTATTGACTGTAGCTCCTTAAACTGAGCTCTGATACCACTTTGTAGAGTGCGCAGGTGATGGAGAAGGTAGAAAAGAAGACTACACACACACACCAACACACATCAAGACACACACACACACACAATCGTTACCCTGCAGCAGCCATTCAACGAGTTGCTCTTCTCTTCTTCTCTTTTAACTATTATCCAAAGTCTATTTACAACATAGTATAGTCAGTGTCCAGCCACCCATAGCACAATGGACATATTCTTTAACATCATGTTCTTTAACAAATTTCAACATCAACTCCAAAATTATAGATACATGTCCTCCCAATCTGTATGCACACAATTTGCCACTAGGTTGCCACCGCGATAACCTTGTAGAAAACAAGTCGTAACTTGAAGAGAACAACTCCAATTTGGTCACTTTAAAGATTGGGAGAAATCTTGAAAAATTATTAGCAAGAAATATGAAGATGATCAAAATTTATTCTACACACCCCTATGTGCAAAATTGACGTGAACGGAGAATTGTCACGGTACGACTACACATAGAGAAGGCAAGGCGAGGACAAAAAACTGCATCCAAAACCATCAAGAAGAAACAAAAAGATAAAACCTGCAAAGTTTTAAACTTTGGCTAAATGTTTTTTGGTTTGTACATGAGTTTTAGTTATACACAAGTCTCGCTTCAAAAAACTCACTAACGGACACATACGATAACCCGACAGCTGGTGCTACACTAGCAACTTGTGATGCATGTACATGTGCTTGCTAAATCAAGCTAAAAAAACCACAAAAGGAAACACCCTTTTGACATCGGAGGCCATGTCCATATATACAAATTTACAAAAAACGGGGTGTCAAAAATACGCCCAACATAGTTTTCCACACCCAAGCGTGCTAGATCATACATGATCAACATTAAAAAAGAGATCTTGTAAACCACATGAGGGAGTCTTCATTTCATCTTCATAATCAGACACATGATCAAAAAATTCATCAAAAGAAGGCTCATCCTCAATTACATTTGTCAACCTTGCAATATACTTCTTCAACATGTAGCCATTCACACGTGCTTTATGTGGGGTACCATCCAAGTCAAAAAGCTGATATGTGCCATTTGGAAACCTGTTTAAGACCGAGAAATGACCTTGCTACTTGATTCAAAACTTATTTTGAAATGCTCTATCAAGCCTACTATTGTAATGAAGCACCATGTCACCATTCTTTATGTCTTTTTCCTTCACCTTCTCAATTTTCTTTGCTTGATTGTTCTTCAAGACCTGCTCATAATGCGGAAAAGTGAACAACCTATCTAATTATACACATTGTAAATATAGTTGCCTCTCCTTGAAGCTTTAGAATCAGCTTCAAAGTTTGTATCTCCACCTCAATACGAAGTAAAGCCTCTTTGCTAAAAACTAGATGGAAGGGAGAAAAACCAGTGTCTGATTTGATGGTTGTTCTGTAAGCCCATAGAGCACAGGGTAGCTCTAAATCCCAAGTCTTCACATTACTTTCTGTCATCTTTGTAAGCATCCTTATGAGTTCTCCATTAAACCTCTCATTCATTCCATTGCATTGGGGATAATATTTAGTAAACATGTGATGCACATGAAGATTCTCTCATAGATAATCCACCTGGACCCTTGTTAGAAAGTAACTCCAATGGCATGCCAAATTTTACAGGAAATGTCTTCATATACAAATTGGGAAATATCTTTACTCATGATTTTCTTAACAATTTTTGCTTCGGCCCAACTGGATAGATAGTCAACATTAGTAAGTATGTAACATTTGCCTCTAGCCGTCATAGGTAGAGTACCTATTGTATCAATACCCCACTTCTCAAACACATCATAAGCCACAATGATGCCTCTAATTTCGGGTTTGATAGCCCTATTTTCCATGCTTTGGCACTCTTTACAAGAGTTTCACCAATGATAAACATCACGTTGAATGCTTGGCCACACATACCCTTCTTGCAAGTCTATATGCAAAGTGATATTTGAAGCAAAGTGACCACCACAAGAACCCTCATGATTCTCTTCTAAAATTCTGTAAATTTCCTCTTTCCAAGGTACTTTTCTCATCACAATATCAGCCCCTTTCATATACAAGGCATCAGTAAGAAACACATACCTTTTGGTAAGATGAAGGAAGGCCCATACTTGTTTGATTTCTCCAACTCAGATGGAAGCATACATGTTTGTAGAAACTCTTCTTCCCTCTCAAAAGCTTCCCTTCCCAAATAAAGAGGATCAAGATGACACTTGGTTGGATTGAGTTGACCTCCACTTTCATTATATTGCTTCAATGTCATTTGAATCTTTGCACAATGATCCTTTCTAGAGCTATAAACACAAAATTCATCAATAAGATCCTTCACAAACTTGCCAAGAAAGGGAGAGAGCACCTTATTGACGTGCTTTTGGTACCAATCACAATCATTCATAAGACCAAATAGAAGCACACGATAGAAAAATCACCCCCATAGTGTGATAAAGGTGGTCTTATTTTGATCTTCTAAAGCCAAGGTGAGCTGAAAATATCCAAAGAATCCATCACGTACACTATACCTCTCATGCCCTACAATAGAATCAAGTATGTCATCTATGAAAGGAAGAGGGTATGGATCTTTCTTCATGGATGCGTTGAGAGGCTTAAAATGAATACAAAATCTCCATTTCCATCCTTCTTGGGTGTGACTACAATAGGACTCACCCATTATGCAGTACTCACAGGACATATAAAATTTGCTTTGAGAAGCTTTTCTACCTCTTCCTTTAAAGCATTAAGTTGTACCCATCCCATTCTCCTTAGCTTTTGGTGTACGTGTTGAGCCCCTTCCTTGATTGGAATTTGTATTTCCTCTCCTTTGAAACCTCTTATTTCCTCATAAGAAGTGATGAATAAATTGGGAAATTGTTCTATCATGGCAAGATACTCATCCTTCTCATGACTAGTCAAGTCGGGGGGAAACATACCTTGTATCGGCTCTTGTTTCACATTAGGTTGAACTTTGGGTTGCATCAGCTCTTCAATTTTCTCATAAGGACCAGAGATATCCTCATTATCCATAATACAAAGAAGACTTTGTTTCTCATCATCCTCTTCTGCAATAAACAAGGAGAAAACATCTAGATCACTATCGTTGCTATCTTCCACTTCACTCCCATCATCCCCATTGTATTCTTCTTCACTTGAGTACTTTTCTTCATCACTTTGCTCATCAAAATCATAATCCAATATCTGCAGGCATAACATGACAATTGAACAACACTTTAACATCAAATAAATCCACCTCCAAGTCCTTCATAGCTCCCAAGAAATCCACCCTTGATTGGTTGTTGGAAAGCTTTATGAGAAAACTTGAATTCTTCACCATGTTGAGTCCCAACTTTGATACACAAGCTTGAGTAATAATGCATACCTATGCACATCCATCAACATATGCCTCTCAGAGATCCCCTTGAAGACTCCTTCTTCATGGGTTTGACTACATAAATCCACCTCCATGTCCTTTATAGATCCCAAGAAATCCACCCTTGATTGGTTGTTGGAAAGCTTTATGAGAAAACTTGAATTCTTCACCATGTTGAGTCCCAACTTTGATACACAAGCTTGAGTAATAATGCATACCTATCACATCCATCAACATATGCCTCTCACAGATCCCCTTGAAGACTCCTTCTTCATGGGTTTGCCTACATACTTTCATTGTCTCTTTAACTTAGGACACATCTCCATGAGTGGCGCAAAGGTAACATCAACCTTTCTACTCACCAAATCAGCCCTTCAACTATAACTTGGTTTCCCTTTTCCCAAAGTAAAGTCAGATTCATTGTAATGTTGCTTGTGTTTTCTCTTTTTCTTCTCTTTACCTGTACCTATTTCAACATGTTTCCCTCTTTTATGGTTGGGACTTGCATCATGCGTGTCATAATCTCTTGTAATCCTCTTACCTATAGCCATGACCATAACTCCCGAATCATACTCTTTTTTCTCCAAACGGAGTATGCTTACCACGTTTGTTTTGCCCTTCTCTTCAACTATCAAACCACTTGGCCATCCTTCATCCTTTAAGCTCAATACCATAATCTTGAGCTCGAGAGGGAAATTGTGAAGGAAGAGGAAACATATCACCACTCATTCTCCTTTGCTTGTCACATTGAGGGCTTTTATGACCCCATTCACCACAATTGTAACATTGAAACATATCCCCTCTTCCAACCATGCCTCTTTCTCTATCACCTATAAACCCCTCATTAATTCCATAGCCCCGGTCATATCCATAGCTTTGACCTCTTCCACCTCCCATCATATGCATGCTAAGATTATTCATAAGACCTACAACCTCTTGCATCTCCTTGAAAAAAGAATTCACATCATGAGAAGCTTGTTGATCATAACCTGGCTCCTTGATGAGGACCCTTGGTTGCTCTACAACTTTCACTTCAACCTTTGATTTGACATTGATTCCAAGTTGATGAAGACGCTATGCTTTCCACTCTTTATTCTTTGCAATTTTAACTGCCTCGTCAAAGATCCTTGGTTGCTTAAGCTCCACCTTCAAGCATAGACTACTCCTTAAACTTGCAAGAAACCTATCCTTCTTCAACATGGATGGAGGTATTTCAGCCCCCAAATATGTACACCACTTTAGCCATAACGCATTGAATGCCTTCGCAAAGTCTTCTATTGTTTGGCCTTCACTCTATACCACGCCTTGAATAGACTGCCATATCTTTTGTGGGTTTTGCACCTATCAAAAGTTTGTAAGGAAAGTATGTATTACCATTTCATAAGTCATAACTTGATGATGCTGGATTGATTGTAGTTCCTTTTTGTAGTCTTCCAGCCATTCCCTAGCATCTCCCTTCAAATAGAAGTAGAAGATTCACTACATTGACACTAGGTCTTGCTTGTCAGCACAAGAAGGAAAGAGAACTCAATTTTCTCAATGAACCCTTTGGAACTTTCATTTGGTTTTCCACCAAACTCCATAAAACTAAATTCCATGTCTCTCAAAACTTGTCAGTTGAAGGTAGCTTGAAGCAATTCCTCCACAGGCACCAAAACACTAGTGGGCAAAAGGAAAAGTGAACACCTCTATGGATTTATAGCCCAAGAGCCCTAAAACTTCAACATCAGCACCAAAAAGTATACCAAAACCACTCTTAGTAAACCCCAACCAAAAGAACTATGCTCCCTTGGGAATTTACAAGCACACGCACACCCAAAGGACCAAAGCACCTAGAAAGCCCTATCAAAGCACAAATTTACAGCAAATTCCTACCAATTCTTATGAATACAAGGGAATCCCCTTTCACAATTTAACATAAAAAACCCACAATTTCAATATCAACTCCACAAGTCATAGATACATACCCTCCCAATCTGTTTGCACACAAATTGCCACTTCACTGCCATAACCCTGTAGAGAACAAGTTGTAACTTGAAGAGAACAACTCCAATTGGGGCACTTTAAAGCTTGGAAGAAATATTGAAAATGATTTTCAAGAAATTTGAAGATGATAAAAATGGATTCTACACACCACTATGTGCAAAATAGACATGAACAGAGAGTTGTCCCGGTACGGCTACACATAGAGAAGGCAAGGTGAGGGCAAAAAACTGCATCCAAAAGAATCAATAAGGCATAATGAGCTAAAACCTGGAAATTTTTGAAATTTTTCTGAACTTCTTTTAGTTTGTACATGAGTTTTAGCTATACACAAGTCTCACTTCAAAAAACTCACTAACAGGCACATACGGTAACCTGACAGCTGGCGCTTCACTAGCGACTTGCCTGCATGTAAATGTGCTTGCTCTTAAAAACCCACAAAAAGAAATCCCACACACCCTTTTGACATTGGGTTTCATGTCCATATGTACAAATTTACAAAAAAAAAGGTGTCAAAAATGCTCCCAACAACGTCATGCCCATATGTACAAATTTACAAAAAATGAGGTGTCAAAAATGCACCCAACAACACCATGAAATTCGATGGCGCATTGGTCAGACCCAAGGGCATATCCAAAACCTCATAGTTTCCAAACCTTGTTTGGAAAGCAGTTTATGGTATATCAGCAAGCCTACTGTGTACTTGATGATACCATGACCATAAATCTATCTTTGTAAAGATACGAGCATTGGGTGAGTTCATCAAAAGCTTCATCCACTCTAGGAAACTGATAATTTTTCTTAACATTAATCTGTTCAAGCCACGATAATCTATATGCATGTGTATACTACCATCTTGGCCTTCATGAGAAAAGTGGGAGAGGTCCATGGTGAAGAGCAGTCTAGGTTGAATGAACCCTCTACTAAGGTAGTCAACAAATTGACATTCCACCTCAATATCCTTAGAATGAATCATTCTCTAGGGTGGTTTACTAATTGAATTATTTCATATAACTACATCTATGACGTATTACACAGAACATGTCGACAATAATCGTAGTGGTAAATTGTTTGGAAACACATTCTTGGAAGCATATCCTTGTATTTCCTTAGTACCATATCTTCCCAATCCATATTCATAGCTTAGAAATTTAAGGATGTATGATACCGTTGAATCTCCAACTATACATCCTTTACGTATGTACTCCACACCTTGTCATCATGGAAAAGAGATTCCAGAGAAGCTAGAGTTACTACCTGAGGATAAGGATGTTGAATAGGGTTTAAAGACCGATAGGAAAAAGGTTGAAGATGTTTTTGCACTGCTAGCGAAGCAACAATGATGGAGAGACAAGATGATAGTCAACCCTACTCAAGCCCTAAGTGTTCTTGAGAGTGCCATAAAGCATGTTATTGTGGTTCCAAAGAGTAACAAATCCATCTAAGATAAGATTGTCAACGAAATTCAAGAATTGAAGTTCAAGCTTGCAAGACTAGAAGAAAGTGGCAATTGTCAAGCCAATCTATAAGGGAAAAGACCTCAAAATAGAGAAGGGTTTGTAAATAGATGCATATGGTGTGATGGTAGGAGGGACTGTGAAAGTTTCAAAGATGCTTTGATGAATGAACATGTTTTCTTTAAATATGGCAAGATTCACTTATGTGAAATAGGTAAGCTCTTGGGGACAAACTTTGGCAAAGGCGGGATTAAGAAGCTAGTTGAGGACATGGCTACTAGCCATGCCATCTCAATGGTTAAGGCAACAAACTATGGGCTGAATGTGGAGCTTCCCATGGAGGAACATGGGAAGCCATAGAATTTTCTATGAAGGGTAAAATGACTAAAGAGGTCTTGCATGAAGTTCAAGATTTTATTTACCTAGAAACAGGCTAGAATGATTCCATAAACTCTTTGCCAATGGATGTGTACATTTCCAAATGTCAAGCCAATGAGGCTGTTGCTGAAGAGAAATGTAGGCGTGAGAATGGGAATGAAGGGACTTCAAAAAGGCCATGAGGAGTGGAGGAAAAAATGACATAGTGCCTCCTATATCATATTTTCCACAATAGATGCTTATCCCTGAAGTGTCTATGTAGGAAGCCTCTAAAGAAAAGAAGAAGGTGTTGAAATCAAGGTTGTAGGGAAATGCACACAGCTTGGAGAAGATGAAGGAAGCTCAAGGCACACAATAGAGAGTGTATAACTTAGTGTGAAATAGAAAGATAGATATCCCTAGAGTGATGGGCGTATATACAATGCACGAGGGAAAAAACTTCCTAAAGAGGGAAAAAATGCCCCTGCGGTCCTAGTGTGTTCACACACATCACTACTACATGTATATGGTAACAAATCCCCCCTGGGAGTGATGCGATGAACAAGGGCTTCCATAAAGAGTAAAGGGAAGTGCCATGCCCTGAGGATAGGATCAGTCTACAAAGGGGAGAAAGCCCAAAGCTATGCGGAAAGCTTCTAACTTCTCATGAGACAATGCCTTTGTGAAAAGATCTACAAGGTTGTCCTGTGTTGTGTCTCGTGCTGAGAGTCTCTCCCTGACATAGTGATAATGCACCTCAATGTACTTTGTGCGAGCATGAAAACCTCGTTTCCTCGCAATTGCCAATGCGCTCTGACTGTTAGTGTAGATGATGTTGGAAATGTCTTGTCCAACACCCAAATCATCCATGAGACGTCTGAGCCATACACACTCAATTGTTACTGTGAAGATTTCCTTGTACTCAGCCCCTCACAACTAGAAGTGGCCACAATAGGTTGCTTCTTGCTCAACCATGAAATACATGAACTACCAAGCATAAAACAAAACCACTTGTGGACACTCACGTGTCATAACAACTAGCCCAATATGAGTCCAAAAAAGCATGTAAATCTGGCGGCAATGATCCCCCCTTGGGATAAAGCAAGCCAAGATGCAAAGTGCCACTCAAGAAGCAAAAAATCCTCTTGACTGCCTGCCAATGCTTAGACCCTCGGCTATGCATAAATCTGCTGACCTGTGAGACTGCAAACAGAATATCCAACCTCGTGTTGCATACATAAATGAGGCAGTCAAAAAAAGTTTGGTAAAGAGTGACATCAACAGGATCACCAACATCATGTAGTCTCAACTTCAAACCTATTTCCATTAGAGTGGAAATAGGTTTGCAATCCTCAAGTCCAAATTTACATAGCAATGTCTCTATGTAACTTTTTTGACACAAGGCAATACCACCATCACATTGCTTAAATTGTATGCCCAAGTAATGATGCAATAGTCCCAATCCTTTCATCTTGAAAGTAGCATTAAAATGATCCTTAAATTTAGTAATAGGTGGCTCATTGGGACCAATGATCAACAAATCATCCACATAAAGAACAACAATGAGAAGTACATCGCCGTCACGCTTGACATACAATGTCTTTTGTGCTGGACTGTTACGAAAGCCTCATTTGACCAAATGAGTGTCAGATTTCTCATACCAAGCACGGGCAGATTGCTTCAACCCATACAAAGCCTTCTTACATATGCACACTTTGTCCTCTTGTCCTTTCTTGACAAAACCATGAGGCTGCATTACATAGACTTCCTAAAAAATGTCACAATTCAAGAAAGCAGTAACAATATTAGATTGATGTACATCCTAGCCAAAATGAGCTGCCAATGCACATAGGAAAGGAACAATAATCATACCACAAGTGGGAGAAAAAGTTTCTTCATAATCTATGCATTTCTTCTGTGCATAGCCTTTTGCAACAAGTCGAGCCTTATGGCGATCAATCTCACCATCCAGCTTGTGTTTTAACTTGTAAACCCACTTTGTACCAATGCCATTTTTTCTAGGAGGAAAATCACATAAAGTTCATGTGTCATTTTCTATAAGTGCATCATATTCTGATTGCATGGCAACCATCCAATTTTCTGAATCATGTGCTTCATCAAAAGATAGAGGTTCCTCTATATCACATAAGCTAGACACATCCAAAGCATAACAATCTGATGCATAAGAGGCATGTGAGAACCTAAATTACTATGACGAGACAAAGGTGCATCCAATTTACTGTCACACAAAGTGTGCACCAGCCATTGTGGCATACCTCTAGCCTCCTCATTTTCATCCCTTTCCTCATCAAGTACATCATGTACATCTGCATCAGTAATAGGCTGATCTGTAACATTTTCAAAAACCCCCATAGGCTGTACATTTGCCTCATTTGAATTTACATTTGAGCTTCCACAATTGAAAAGAGGTAATAAACTGTCATAAATGTCCTATGAGCTTATATTAGTATCTCTAGTACATGATAGAAAAGGCTGAATAGAATCTTCCACAAACACAACATCACGTGAGACAAAAATACATTTTTTTGCGGATGCTACAACCTGTAACATTTTCTTTCAGCACTATAACCATAAAAAATATATTTGAGAGCCTTATTATCCAATTTTATGCACTACGCTTGTCGCACTAAACCATAAGCCAAACAACCAAAAACATGTTGTTAGTGTGCAAACAAGAAGGAAAACGAGAGCCTCTATAGCCTTGCACACACCACACCATCGACCAAGACCATAAAGATGAAGCTCATGTCATGTAGACCTCCGTAGAGTATCCATATGCTTGATTTTGACAATAGACGAGAGAGTAACAAGCTTTTGAAGTTGGAGTATCTCTCAAAAGCTCCAAAAAAGCTAGTCTCTGTTAGCAAAAAAGATGTGCAAGGAATTGCAGCTATTAAAAGGGGATTTTTTTGGCTCTTATCCCAAGGGATGTTCTCTCTCCTCTTAGCCGACATGGTTCTCTCCTTAGGCACCTTTTCATTGGTCCAATTTTGGCCTTTTTTGGGTCAAAAATGAGTTGTCGGTGACCATTTGACCAAGGAATGAGGTGGGGCAAGTGTTCGGGGACCAAAAAGATGGCCACATGCCTGTCTAGGTAGTGGGAACTCAAAATGGGCACCCTTCCCTCCCCCAAAGTCCATGTGCCCTCACAAGCAAGGCAAGGATGCTCCATTAGCTCCTTTGATACACCCTTAGGGGGTACCCACTCCCCCCGTTATACCCTCCAATTTCCACTTTCTCCCCCCCATGTGGGATTACTCTATTGCCACTTGGCATCATCCTCGAAGCTTCCCAACTTCCCCAAAAATTCCCAGCTTCTCCCAAAGCATGAGAGGACTTCTTGGATAATTTTCCCCGAGGCATACCTTCCTGTTCCAATCACCGAATGATGCACCGTAACACACGGCTCAAAGCCCATCACCTTGGCTATCTCCAAAAATAAAACTCTAGCATCTCTAATATTAGACTCCCAAGTTGGCCTAGTTTCCCTTCTCGCATTCACCCGTAATCACCTTCTAAGTTGAGACCGCCTACTTCGGATGCTCATAACTCATGATGTACAAGTCCGATTCACAAGATATAAAGCACGGCTGAAAATACTTATTTAAAACCATATTTTGGAGTCTCAAATAATCCAAAACATCAGCATTCAAGCTTGAAAAAATCACACATTTGTACATGAATTTTTACAAGGCCACTTCCAAAACTTGCAGGGCTATGTACACATATATACATGAGGCTAGTGGGCAAGATTTTTGGCATAACTTAGTGAATTCATGCTTATCCAAAAAATGTGTGACATAGCTTTCCAACCCCCCCTTGTCTGCTTAGTCATTCATGACAAGCAGAGGTGTTTAGGGTGAACAACTGCTGCATTTCATCCCCAGAAACCTCATCGACATTTTCAGATGTCTCTACATTGTCTTCTTCTATTGATAGAATTTTATCAGTCACAATTGTCATCAAACATGCTAGATACTTCTTCAACCTATAGCCATTAACACGATACCTATGTGGGGCACCATTTAAGTCTGCAACTAATATGTGCCATTTTCAAATTTTCTTATAACAGTAAACGGACCTTCCCATTTGATTTGAAATTTTGTTTGAAAGGTATTGTCCAGCTTACTATTGTATCGCAACACCAAATCACCCTTTTCAAATTTCTTGTCCTTCACGCATTAATTGGCTTTTACTTGAGCCTTCTTTGACACTTCCTCATAGTAACTCAAAGCTAAAACTCTATCCAATTGCAAGCATTGGAAATCCAATAACCTTTTCTGCCATGCATTTGTTTGCTCCTTATCTTCCAATGACAACAACTTGAGAGTAGGAATTTCCACTTCAATTGGCAATAGATATTCCTTGCCATAAACCAAGAGGTAAGGTGAAAATCCTGTGCTTGTTTTGATAGTAGTTCTATAGGCCCATAACACACAAGACAACTTTGAATCCCAAGTCTTCCCATGTGTTTGAGTCATTTTTGTCAAGATCTTCACCAACTCTCCATTGAACCTTTCATTAAGACCATTGCATTCTGGATAATAGGGAGAACTGTACCTATGCTGTATATTGAGCTTTCCACATAAGAAGTCAAAGAGCTCTCCTCTAAATCCTGGTCCTCTATCCGAAAGTAGCTCTAATGGCACACCAACTTTGCAACATATGTACTCAGAAACAAATTTTTCCATCTCTTTATTAGTAATTTGTTTGACAACTTTGGCTTCTGCCCATCGTGACAAATAATCCACTACTGTCAAAATGTAAGCATTTCTCTTGCTAGTCATAGGTAAGGATCCATTAGCATCAAGACCCCATTTTTCAAACACATCAAAAGCTAAAATTTTCTTCCGCAATCCAGGCTTCAAAATTGTCTTTCCCATCCTCTGACAAGGCAAACATGACTTACACCAATGATTAACATCCCGTTGAATAATCGACCATATATAACCTTTTTGCAATACCTTATGCAACATGATCTTCATAGCAAAATGGCCTCAAAAAGATATCTCATGATTTTCTTCCAGAATTTTGTAAATCTCCTCCTTCCAATGTACACGACGCAAAACCAAATCACCTCCTTTCATGTAAAGCACATCATCAAGCATTTTGTATTTCCCGGCTTCCCTTATGAACATATATTTTTTAGAAGATAGCAAACCTTCAGTTAGAACACCTGTCAATAGAAAATCCACTTTCTTTTATAAGATTTTCCTCCCATGATATAAAGGGGCATCTACCTTTACCACAAACACACAAGTGATCATCTCTTGGGTAGCATCATGAGCTTCTTCATTTAGAGACCTCTCAATATGATGAAAACTCCATGCTTCAAGCTTCTCGAGCAACACTTTCACTTTGAAACATAGATTTTTCATTTTAGGGTTCTTATTCTTCCATACTCCCAACACTTGCTTTACAACCAACAAAGCATCTCCTTTAATTTGCAAGCATCTAATTCCCAATTGTAAGCAAATATACAAACCACCTTCTAAAGCGCATGTATTCTGCTTCATTGCTACTTTTGGCATCAAGTTTCAACCCTTGTTTCCTCATAAGCTTTCCTTGTGCATCATAAATAACAATGTCTCCTGAAACAGCATCATGACTTCTTCGATAAGAACTATCGAAGTATAACAGTGAAGCATTAGGGATGGCCAGAGTCTCGACTTGCTTCTTTTGCACCACCTCTTCTTTAACCAAAACTGGAGTATCCTTATAAGTGAGAAGATCTTCCAGGATAGATCGAGTATTTTTCTCCACCAGAAAGGTGAACTGAAACTCCTGAAGCTCAATAACCCATTTCATCACTGTTTTTGATATATTTGAATTATTGAACAGTTGGGGGAAGCAATGAATAAGTGGTGACAAAGGTGAATGACTTTTGCAGCAAGTAGTGTCTGAATCGTGTGCAAGCATAAACCATACTGGTCATCACCAATTCAATCTCAGAAAAATCTCTTTGATGAGGAGTTTTCACTCTGCTAGCATAATGAACATGCTTCATATACTGAGATCCTTCCCCCTTTGTAATAACATAGCTCCGATAACATCATCTCCCACTGATGGGTTAACATAAAACTCCTTTTCCCAGTCAGGAGCTTGCATAATAGGTAACATACTAAAAACTTCTTTAACCTTTTTAAAAACATTGTCACACTCATGAGACCACTCCAAGGGGTCATTCTTAACTGTTTGTTGCAGTGGATTCAATAGCTGTGATGCCAAAGGTATGAAGTGAGATAGGCATTTAACTTTTTGTATGAAAGTGGCCAACTATTTGGTATCTTTTGGAGATGACAGTAGCATCAAAGCCTCACTTTCTCTGGATCTAATACAATCCCATTTTCTGAAATAACATGCCTAAGAAGCTTCACTCATGGCTGTTCCAAATGACATTTTTTAGGGTTTAGCTAACCCCCGCATTCAACATACCTTGCAAAAGTCATTTCAAGCTTTTGAACATGCTCTTTTCTTGAATTGTATACACAAAAATCATCTATGAATCCTTTTGTAATAATGAGATTAACACATGGGTCGGAATCAAGAAAATAGGGGCCTTGAGGGATACTCTAGGGCCCCATATTTTTGTGGTTCTAACCCCATCATGTAACCTGTAATGACCTGAACACACTGGTCAGAATCTAGCAAATATAGACCTTGGGGGATGCTCCATGTTCCCTATTTTCTTGGTTATAATACCCATTACTGTTTAATATATAAGAGTAGTTTGGCTTACTGTTTCTTGCACACATGAACATAGTCCTAGAGTTGTATGATGAAGGGGGGGAAACTTGTGAAGAAAAAATATACAAGTTCTTGTACAACACCCGTGCTCATCACAGTGCACCAGAGCTATCAAGAATGTTTCATGCAGAATTTTCTATCGAGCGGATCAGTGATTTCTCAATTGAGTACCTATAAACGCATTTTCAATCGTATGAAGCAATCATTTATGACAACTCCCTGACAATTGATGGCATGCGATATGTGCACCCAACCAATCTTGCCCTTTGAGAAGCATGTAACAAGAGACTGAATTGTTGTTTAGAACGGTGTCCCTCCAATGCACTGCTTGTCCAAGACAGATGTCCGAGATACTCTAAAATGTGTTGCTTAGTGGAATTCATCCACGAGTTTTTTTGTTACTTGCACTTGTTAACAGATGGTGAGTTAGAGGCTTCCCAATCATTAAATTTTTGTGGTTGCCCATTGGCGCCAAAAGAAAGAGGTAGCGGATGTGGAGGTACTTCCCAATGAATGGGGTAAGGACCCAATCTACTTTTCTTTCAAAGGCTCCTGGCCCATTTGTCAACCCAAAAGGAAGGCAACAAAAACAAAAACAACCCCATGGCGTGATAAAAGGAGTCTTTTTCCGGTCTTCAGGAGAAAGTATAAGCTGAAAGTATCCTAAATACCCATCACAAACACAGCATCTCTCAAAACCAGCCACTGCATCTAACAATTGATCGATAAAAGGAAAAGGGTAAGGATCTTTCTTGGTCACCGCATTTAGTGTCTTGTAATCAACACAAACTCTCCAACCCCCGTCTTTCTTTGGGGTGACTACTACAGGGCTAAACTACTACTCGCACATTCAACATTATCCACTAGCACAATGAACCCTGCATCCAAAAGCTTATCCACTTCTTCTTTTAAAGCATTCATCTGTTCCTCACCCATACTTCTTAATTTTTACCGTATTGTTTTTGCCCCTTCAACTAGCTCGATCTTCACAGGATCCCCAACAAAACCCCTTATTTCTTGATATGAGGTAATGAAAGATTTGGAAACCTGTCCAATGTTGATAAATACTCCTTTCTTTCTCCTTGTGTCAAATGAGTACTCAACATATTTTGAATCAACTCTTTCTTCACTGGTAGTTCCTGTTTAGGTCACATCAACTCCTCAAGCTACTCTAAACGGTAATTCCCTGATATTTGCGACACTTCACTCATTTCTTTCTGTTCTTCATCCAACAACAAAAATGACACTTCACCCTCATCACCGGAACTCGAAGTAATGCTACTTTCTAAGTCTTCAAAACTATCCTCACTAGTAGTTTCAGACTTATCATTCTCACTCACATCTTCAAGTGCCATAGGTTGTTTGGTAGTCATATCAAACACTTTCTTTTCACCCTTTTTGCCATGCACACCAATGGTGCCCTTGACCCAATCTTGCACGGCACCAATAGCTCTCAACCAAGGTCATCCCAAAATGAGAGAGAAGGCTCCCAGATCAGCTGGCATAACATGAAAGTTCACCATAACCTTCACGTTAAAGACTTCGATTTCCAAATTCTTGATCATTCCCAAACATTTCACTTTGGCATGGTTTTCTAGTTGAATTCAAAACCCAGAGCTTTCGCATCTAATGAGACCCAGTCTCTTGACACATGACTATGTGATCACACAAACTTGAGCACCTCGATCAATGTAGGATTCTCCCATGCCCACACCTTTGTGCCAAGCGTTCACCACAGAAAAGATGTTGGGTAACTCTCCCACAGACAGCACTCTCACTTGTCCATACTTTGGCTCTTTCTCTGGATTCACTAATGACTTCCACTGCCTTTTAAGTTTGGGCACCATATTCATCAACTGTCCAAAAGTATAATCTACTTTCCTCCCAATGTGATCTTCCTTTAAACTGTAAGTTGTTTGGCCCTCTCCCAGAGGCAAATCTTCCACTTCAAATCGTCTACAAGGTTTTCTCTTTCTCTTGGCTTTTGCATCTTCACCCTCCTTCTCCTTCCCTTTCTTTCTTCTAGGCCCTGCTGCTGCATAACCTTCCCTCTCTCTTTTGCCTACTGGTAACACATTTGTGTCTTTCTTTTCAACCCGCACAATGTCCACATGACCACCAAAGGTTGAGCCTTGATTTTATTGTCGAGTACCTTGATCTCCCCATATATCCAATGCATAGTCATTAGCCTTGTTAGGAATCTGCTGAGGAAGTGGAAACATATCCCCTCCCATCCTTACTGTCTTTGAACAATAAGTGCTAATATGACCAAGTTCACCACAATTATAACAAGTGGAGATGAACCTCCTCTGTGGCTCAAAGACACCTTGTCCACGACCATCATTTGCATTAGGTTGAGCTTCACATGCTTGAGCCATTCCTCTACCACACCCACGACCACGACCACCTCCACCACCAAGGACACTAAGTCAAAATTCTTGCATCATGGTCATCATGTCTTGCATATTTCGTTGTAATTGTTTGGTACTAGAAGCCCTTTGAACAGGTTGACCTCCAGTTTCTGCTTGATTCTCATCCTTTTGGCTGCCATTATTTTGCTCAGGGACCGCTTTCCCATATTCATTAAGTCTTTGAGATTTCCATTCTTTCTCTCTGGCAATGGTGACTGCCTCCTCAAAGGTGACGGGCCTTTTCAGCTCAACTTTGAAATTCAGACTTTCTTTTAGGTTTGTCACAAAATGGTCCTTCTTTAACATGGATGGAGGGATCTCGTTTCCCAAAGCCCGGGACCATTTATCCCATAAACGGGTGAACTACATGACAAAATCATCAACACTCTGATTAGCCCTCTGAGTGTACCCCATAATTTCATGCCAAACTTCATCAGGTACTTTGATGAATCGGTATTGTGCCAGGAAAGCTTGCTTCACACGATTGTAGTCCAAAACCACCCTTGGATTTTGTTCTTACATCAACTCCTCAAAATTGTGTAACCAAACTTTTGCTTCATCTTGTAAGCTATATTGCAGCAGCTGCATCAATATAGCTTGGTTTAGTGTATTGCGCAGTAAGCAATTAACTTCCAAATTTTAAATAAACGTCTGTGAATTTTCATTAGGAAATCCATGAAACTGTGGGAACTCATCTTCCATGTTTGATTGCCACAAAAACACTTACATGTGACATCGAAAGCTCAAGGAATGTCGATGGATCACTCCAGTACCTAATCCACCTCACACTGGGTAACTCGGTCCCTAGTGCTTGGGTTCACAAAACCTCATGGCCCTCCAAAGTTTGCAATCCAATTATAGGAACGCCTCAAGTGTTGTCCACAATTTGCACAAACATAGGCGGTTGTCCGTAAGGACCCACTTCCCTTTCACATTCACTGCCTGCTGAATAGATATATTTCACAGGAATTGGAGCATAGGAGCACTTGCTCCTCAATGGGGATACCAAAACAATGTTAGCCTGCAAACAAGAAGGAAAATGATAGCCTCTATAGCCTTGCACACACCACACCGTCGAAAGGAAACACCAGAAAGCTACGAAAAACACCTATGTTGAACACTTGTAAAGTCGGACGGGAAACAGTCCTAACCCAAACCATGATTAAAATTTCTGAAAACCAAGACCATAAAGGTGAAGCTCATGTCATGTAGACCTCCGTAGAGTATCCATATGCTTGATTCCGACAACAGACGAGAGAGTTACAAGCTTTTGAAGATGGGGTATCTCTCAAAAGCTTCAAAAAAGTTAGTCTCTATAAGCAAAAAAGATATGCAGGTATTTTCTCTCGCCTCTTATCCAACATGGTTCTTTCCTTGGGCACCTTTTAATTGGTCCAATTTGGGCCTTTTTTGGGTCAAAAATGAGTTGTCCGTGACCATTTGACCAATGAATGAGGTGGGGGCAAGTGTCCGGGGACCAAAAAGATGGCTAGGTGCCTGTCTAGGTAGTGGAAAATCAAAATGGGCACCCTTCCCTCCCCCAAAGTCCATGAGCCCTCACAAGCAAGGCAAGGAAGCTCCATTAGCTCCTTTGATACACCCTTAGGGTGTACCCACTCCCCCCCTTATACCCTCCAATTTCCACTTTCTCCCCCCCATCATGTGGGATTACTCCATTGCCACTTGGCATCATCCTCCAAGCTTCCCAACTTCCCCAAAAATTCCCAGCTTCTCCCAAATCATGAGAGGACTTCTCGGACAATTTTCCCCGAGGCATACCTTGCTGCTCCGGTCACCGAATGATGCACCGTAACACACGGCTCGAAGACCATCGCCTCGGCTATCTCTAGAAATATAAAACTCCATCATTTATAATCTTAAACCCCCAAGTTGGCCTAGTTTCCATTCTCGCATGCACCCATAGTCACCTTCTAAGTTGAGACCGCCCGCTTCGGATGCTCATAACTCATGATGTACAAGTCCGATTCACAAGCTATAAAGCACGGCTGAAAATACTTATCTAAAACCATATTATTGAGTCTTGAAAAACCCAAAACATCAGCATTCAAGCTTGGAAAAATCACATCTTTGTACATGAATTTTTACAAGGCCACTTCGAAAACTTGCAGGGCTATGTACACATATATACATGAGGCTAGTTGCCAAGCTTTTTGGCATGACTTAGTGAGTGCATGACTACCATTAGAATTTGGAGGAGGAAATTGGTTACTGCTCCACTTGGAGATACATCTTGAATGATAAATGGTGCGTTTCCCTTTTTCTTAAACTCCGGAATGTGTTGCTTAAGGGAATAGACTAGAACTAAGTCCTCCAAAAAATGCATGACAATACATGTGCTCAATAGATTGATTTCTATCATGACATGCTTCATATGGATTCATAGACTGCAATGCTTTTGTAGGACACCCTTGAGCCAAAAGGAATGTGGTAAATCTTGGCTCTTGACCATACATTGTGCCATTTTGGTAAGAGACTTGTTTTTCCTCTCAGCAATACCAGGACACCCTTGAGCCAAAAGGAATGTGGTAAATCTTGACTCTTGACCATACATTGTGGCACACAGGACACCCTTGAGCCAAAAGGAATGTGGTAAATCTTGACTCTTGACCATACATTGTGCCATTTTTGTAAGAGACTTGTTTTTCCTCTCAGCAACACCATTTTGCTAAGGCGTATACGTCACTGTACATTGGTGTTTTATCCCATGACTAGCCAAAAATGCATTGAATTCATGAGACATATACTCCCCCCCTCTATTGGAACGGAGGGTGCCGATACTACATTTTGAGACATTTTCAACCATAGTATGAAATTGCTTGAAGCACATAAACACTTTGGACTTAGCTTTCAATGGATATACCCATGCATGTCTGGAGTAGTCATTGATGATGCTAGCAGCAAGATAACATGTATATAATTTTTGGAGCTCTCATTGTAAAAACACTTATTACTTTCATAAAATGGGGAATATTGTAACTCCTATTTTATGGATAAACTTTGTAATGGATGAGTTGGGGCTATAAGCTTCCAGATTGTATCAACCTGTCATTACCCATCTTTAGTTAGAGATCCCAGATTATTATTTTTGACCACCAAAAACCTTGGCTAAGGAATAAAAGCCAACTTTTTAAAGTTATTTTTAAGTTTTGGATAATGAAATACTTACGACCTAATTTTATCATAAGTAGGAATTTACACGTCAAAATAAAAAACTAAGATAGGCGGGGTATTGGGGCATCATTGCTTAGTAAGCATTTAGATACATTCTCGGTCGAAAACGACTAGGTAAAAAATCCACTGTTGTTAATAATCACGATTTTTACACTTGACCTAAAGTGGGATTTGAGACCATAAGCATGTGTGCTTAGGTCTTATAAACTTGTCCTAGAAGTTTCGTTACGTTTGGATGCCGTTTGATGCTGTAACGGATGTGATTTGTTTGCCAATGAGCGATTGGCTTTTGGTGATTTCAGTCACTTGAGTGTAGCTTGAGTTAGATGAAAGTTATTAGTTGTTTTTCGAAATAATGAAAAGCTCTTGTAGCCTCTATGTGTTACCATATACATGTGGTAGTGATGTGTGTGAACACACTAGGACCGCCGGGGCATTTTTTCCCTCTTTAGGAGGTTTTTTCCCCCGTGCATTGTATATACGCCCATCACTCTAGGGCTATCCATCTTTCCATTGCACACTAAGGAATACACTCTCTATTGTGTGCCTTGAGCTTCCTTCGTCTTCTCCAAGCTGTGTATGTTTCTCTGCAACCCTAATTCCAACAATTGGTATCAGAGCAGGTCACGTTCTCCCGGGCTTAGTCGCCAGCTGCTCCAGCACACGCCTGCTCACTTTCTCCGATTTCAGTGAGCTTTGGCAAGCGTTCGCAGGTCGACAAATATTTTGGGAAAGCTCGAAGAGCTTGGTCTGCTCAGAATTTTGATTTGGGCTCATTTCGGCCTCCGTTTCCACTACGGGCAGTACTGCACAGGTTATTTCGTCATTTTGTGCAGATTTTCTGTCAGTGCCGTTTTCTGCATAACAGGTGCCTTATAGTCTTCTACGGTTTGTGCTATATAGCACAAGTTGTTCCCGCTCCATTTCTCCTATTTTCGGGCAGTTTTCACATCAGGTGCAGCATTTACCATGGCTGACAACAACAACACAGATGTGTTCAAGATGTTTGCTGCTGAGGACAGGTTGGATGGGGACAACTACCCTATGTGGGCTTATATGATGCAGCACGTTCTTGTGTCAAAAGGTGTCTGGAACATTGTGCAGGGCATTGATGTACGTCCTGGTTCTGAAGATGTAGGCGATATTGAGGATGTTGCAGGTCTTGCTGCAAGGATTGCAGCTGTTAGAGTTGTTTTGCCTACAGCAGAACAAGCTCGTTGGGATGTTAAGGATGCGCAGGCTCATGCATTGATTGCGTTGTCTGTGAAGCGCACCATTATTCCTCACATCCGTTCAGCAAAATCTGCAAAACAGGCTTGGGATATTCTAGCAGGTCTTTATGCAAGCCGCAATGAGGCTAAAATTGCTTTGCTGCGTAAAGAGCTAGAGTCGAAGATTATGCATGAGGAAGATGATATGGACACTTTCCTTGCTAGTGTCAAGGATATCAATGAGCAACTCATTTCTGCAGGTGAAGTCATTTCTGACAGTTCCCTTGTGCAGACTGTTCTTGATGCCTTACCAGATTCCTACCAGACTTTTGCTAGTACTTGGAGACTGATGACCCAAGGAAATCCTGAAGTTGTCAAGTTTGATGCATTATGCACATTGCTGTTGCAAGAGTCACTTTCTAGAAAAAACAGGACTAGGCAGCGTGCAGTTGAATAGGCTTTTATTGCTTCTCAAAGAAAGGGTGGTAACAGTAATGCAGCCACTTCTTATGGTTTTGCTGCGAGTGGCAAAAATTCTGTTCCTAATGCTTCTGCTGGCAGCACTTCGTCTGGCAATTCTGGTGATAAGGGCAAAAAGAAGATGCGTTGCCATTATTGTAAAGCCAATGATCACTTGATCAAGTCGTGTCCTAAGTTGAAGGCCAAAGAGGCTAAGAAGAAAGAGGGTGGTTCCACTGCAAATGCTGGTTCCACTACAAATGCAGCCATTGTTGAGTCTTCTGTGAAAGGAGATTGTGATGCTGATGTTGATGCAGAATGGGCTTTTAGCGCAGAGTGCACTTACAATCCTGCTGTCCATGATGCATGCTTGTCAGTTGCTGCAGATTCACATGTGTGGTATTTCGACAGTGGTGCTACAAAGCACATTACCTCACATCGTGAATTGTTTACCTCTCTCGAGTCTGTCCCTCATGGGAATTCAGTCACTTGTGCCAACAACGCCTCTTATCCAGTTCAGGGAGTTGGAAAGATTGTGCTCACTGCTGCTAATGGCAGTTCCTTCACACTTGTTGATGCACTTTATGTACCTGGGATCAAGAAGAATCTATTGTCTGTATCCGCACTTTCTAGACTTGGACTTGTAGTCAAATTTGTGGATGACAGATGTACAGTTCATGATCTCAGTTTTGGTGATGAAATTGTTGCATCTGGGCTTTTGTGCCGTGGGCTGTATAAGCTCACTTTGTATGACAAGTGTGGACAAAATTTTGCAAATGCTGTTGCAGATTCAAGGGCTATTTCAGATGCAAAACTTTGGCATGCACGTTTTGGTCATCTGAATTTTGCCAGTTTGCTGCGTTTGCAGAAATCTGATATGGTTGCTTCTTTGCCGCCTCTTGAAGCACCTATCAAACATGTTTGTGAAGGCTGTATTCTGGGTAAAATGCAGCGTTCTAAGTTTCCAAAGGATGGTTCAGTTAGGGCCACATGCAGGTTGCAGCTTGTGCATAGTGACGTTTGTGGGCCCATGCAAACTCCGTCCTTGGGCAATTACCTGTACTTCGTGACTTTCATTGATGATTACTCCAGGCATGCGTGGGTATTTCCGCTTAAAGCGAAGTCCGAAGTTTTTATGTGCTTCAAACAATTTTTGGCTATGGCTGAAAATGTCTCAAAATGTACTATGGGCACCCTCCGTTCCGATCGAGGGGGGGAGTATATGTCTCATGAATTTAATGCATTTCTGGCTAGTCGTGGGATAAAACACCAATGTACAGTGCCTTATACACCTCAGCAAAATGGTGTTGCTGAGAGGAAAAACAGGTCACTAACGGAAATGGCACGATGTATGGTCAAAAGTCAAGCTTTGCCGCATTCTTTTTGGCTTGAGGCCATCATGTGTGCCACTTATGTACTTAACAGGTGTCCTACGAAAGCTTTGCAGTCTATTACTCCATATGAAGCATGGCATGATAGAAAACCTTCTATTGAGCACATGCGTGTTTTTGGCTGTTTGGCATATGCTTTGGTGCCACAAGTGCAGCGCAGAAAATTGGATGATAAGGCTATCAAATGTATTTTTGTTGGTTATAGTGCTGAAAGCAAAGGTTACAGGTTGTATCATCCGCAAACAAAACGTATTTTGGTTTCACGGGATGTAGTGTTTGTGGAAGATTCTGTTCAACCCTTGCTGTCATGTACTAGAGACAGTAATGTAAGCTCACAGGACATTTATGACACTTTGTTGCCTCTTTTCAGTGGTGGAAATACGAATGTAAGTTCCAATGAGGCAAATGTACAGCCTATGGGGGTTTCTGAAAATGTTTTAGAACAGCCTATTACTGATGCAGATGTACATGATGTACTTGATGAGGAAAGGGCTGAAAATGAGCAGGCTAGAGGTATGCCAAAATGGCTGGTGCACACTTTGCGTGACAGTAAATTGGATGCACCTTTATCTAGTCGTACTCGTTCAGGCTCTCGCCATGCATCTTATGCATCAGATTGTTATGCTTTGGCTGTGTCTAGTTTACATGATGTTGAGGAGCCTCTGTCTTTTGATGAAGCACAGAATTCAGAAAATTGGATTGCTGCCATGAAATCAGAATATGATGCACTTATAGAGAATGACACATGGACTTTATGTGATTTTCCTCCTGGCAAAAAGGCCATTGGTACGAAGTGGGTTTACAAGTTGAAACGCAAGCCGGATGGTGAGATCGATCGCAATAAGGCTCGACTTGTTGCAAAGGGTTATGCACAACAAAAAGGCATAGATTATGAAGAGACTTTTGCTCCCACTTGTCGTATGACTACTGTGCGTTTTCTATGTGCATTGGCAGCTCATTTTGGTTGGGATGTACATCAATCAGACATTGTTACTGCTTTCTTGAATGGTGACATATTTGAGGAAGTTTACGTAACGCAGCCTCGCGGTTTTGTCATAAAAGGACAAGAGGACAAAGTGTGCAAATGTAAGAAGGCTTTGTATGGGTTGAAGCAATCTCCTCGTGCTTGGTATGAGAAAGCTGACACTCATTTGGTTAAACGAGGCTTTCGTAACAGTCCAACAGAAAGCACATTGTATGTAAAGCGTGAGGATGATGTATTTCTCATTGTGGTTCTTTATGTTGATGATTTGCTGATCACTGGACCAAATGAGAGACATATTGCTGAATTTAAGGCTGATTTGAATGCTACTTTCAAGATGAAAGATTTGGGGCTGTTGCATCATTACTTGGGTATACAGTTTAAGCAGTGTGATGGTGGTATTGCCTTGTGTCAGAAAAGTTACATAGAGACATTGCTATGTAAGTTTGGACTTGAGGATTGCAAACCTATTGCCACTCCCATGGAAACAGGTTTGAAGTTGAGTCTACATGATGCTGGCGATCCTGCTGATGTCACTCTTTACCAAACTGCTGTTGGCTGCCTCATTTATGTATGCAACACGAGGCCAGATATTCAGTTTGCTGTCTCGCAGGTCAGCAGATTTATGCATAGCCCAGGGTCTAAGCATTGGCAGGCTGTCAAGAGGATTTTCCGCTACCTTAGTGGCACTTTACATCTTGGCTTGTTTTATCCCAAGGGGGGATCATTGCCGCCAGACTTACATGCTTTTTCGGACTCAGATTGGGCTGGTTGTTTTGACACGCGAGTGTCCACAAGTGGTTTTTGTTTCATGCTTGGCAGTTCATGTATATCATGGTTGAGCAAGAAGCAACCTACTGTGGCCACTTCGAGTTGTGAGGCTGAGTACAGGGCAGTCTTCACAGCTACGGTTGAGTGTGTATGGCTCAGACGCCTTATGGCTGACTTGGGTGTTGGACAGGACACTGCCAACACTATCTACACTGACAGTCAGAGCGCATTGGCAGTTGCGAGGAACCCAGTTTTTCATGCTCGCACAAAGCACATTGAGGTGCATTACCACTATGTCAGGGAGAGGCTCTCAGCAGGAGAGATCGGCTTGGCTTATGTGCCAACACAGGACAACCTTGCAGATCTTTTCACAAAGGCATTGTCTCGTGAGAAGCTTGAAGCTTTCCGCAAAGCTTTGGGCTTACTCCCCTTTGTGGACTGATCCTGTTCTCAGGGCATGGCACTTCCCTTTACTCATGTGCCAGCTCTCGTTCACCGCATCACTCCAGGGGGGATTTGTTACCATATACATGTGGTAGTGATGTGTGTGAACACACTAGGACCGCCGGGGCATTTTTTCCCTCTTTAGGAGGTTTTTTCCCCCGTGCATTGTATATACGCCCATCACTCTAGGGCTATCCATCTTTCCATTGCACACTAAGGAATACACTCTCTATTGTGTGCCTTGAGCTTCCTTCGTCTTCTCCAAGCTGTGTATGTTTCTCTGCAACCCTAATTCCAACACTATGCACTAGTTGAGTCAGCTTCGTCCCATGGATTGACAATTTAGTCGTGGTTCTCGCTAAATCTGCAATAAGATACGAGTGAGGTTGGACACCCGTCCCACATTTGGCACCGCTGCCGAGGATCAAAGAGACCTAAACTAGGGAAAAACACGAGCGTCTTGTGAAGTTATCCTTTAACTTCCTCTAGGATCTCCTAGAGTAGAAACTTTCTTTTTAGAAACCGCATAGCTTAAGTTTGTTGTCTTTTGCTGTGTAAAGGTAGCTTGAAAGTAATCGTACTTGGTGAGTGCCGTTAGGATTGTAGGATTGTAGAACTAGAGTAGGATTTTGAGAATGATTGATGGGCGAGACAAGTCTTAAGATCAATGCTCAGAAAACCATAAAAAACAAGAAAACGAGTGTTTGTGGACACTTTCGACAACCCCATTGCATTAGAACCTAGGAGTAGGGTAAGTAGGATCTGAAGTGGATTTCAGAACATTGCTCTCTACGAAAAAATCACTGTGAGTTGTTATTTGAAGTTGAAAAATTTCAGGTCTACGGCTAGAAATAGCACGAAAAGACTCCAGACCATTCAATCTGTCTGGAGAGTACGCTTAAAAGTTGTATGAACCAATGGGCAAGCTCAATGACACATTGAGGTAAAAATTTCAATAGTTTACAAAAACTTAGATTATTTACTTTTTCTTGACATTTAAGGCCAAATTAAGTTTTGACTTGATTCATAGGCTTAAAATTACTCATGAAAAGACTCTCCATTGAAAAGTGCAAAAAAATATTCATTTCAAGCCTAAAGTAAATAATCGTGATTATTTACTTTCAGCTCAAATTTGACCAAGGATGATATTAGTGACTCATTGCATGTGTACAAGCAACTTTTGTAAAGGCACATAGGATTTGGATCACCAAACTGACAAAAAACTGGGTAAAAACTAAAGTGTGTACTGACTTTCGAGAACTTGAGTGTAAATTGGACAGAAAATTGTCCAAACTCAATGAAATTTGATTCATAGGCTTAGATTGATGTGATAGGAATGTGTACATGCTCACTTGACCAAAAAGATGCAAAAAGTTGCCAGAAGTAAATAATCACGATTATTTATATCTACCCCATTTTTCAACTTTTTTGACTAAGTTAGCATACCACTAGTTTTACCATGTTGTAATAAGCCCACAAACCAAATTTGGTAAGATTTGGATCATTGGATTGAAAATTGTGACCAAATTTGCAAAGTCAGTCTGTGGACAAAAAACTTATGGCCATTTGACAAAAAATTTTCAAAACTTGATCAAACTTGGCTAGAGACATTAAGTTGAAGTGCTTAGCAGATTTGTGTCAAGGTTGGAACAAAAACTTGCAAAAAATTAGCTGGAGTAAATAATCACGATGCGATTATTTACATCTGCTTCAAAAATTGAAAAACTTGCACATTTGAGTATACTACAAGGTCAAGCATATCAAGTGGACCACACAAATCAATTTTGGTGAAATTTGGATCACAAAAGTGAGACTTAAGCCAGATTCTTGAAAACCAAGTCTGCGGATACGAAATAACTGCTAAACTTGAACAAATTTTGTCCAAACTTAGTGAAACTTGTCCAGGGACCTTAACATGTTGTATACTTCACAAACCAAGCCAAAAAGTGCACAAAACTGACAAAAGTAAATAATCCCGATTATTTACTACTGCTACACAGAGCCACCAATTTTGACTTTTGAACTTGTATCGGATCCAAATTGGTACATGTTCACTCAGTTTTTAGGTTGAAGATTAATCCTTTCATTTTTGCCAAAGTCCAATCTGAAAGTCTCAACTGCTAACTAAAATCACAATAGCTAGCAAAAACTACATTGTCTTTGTGAAAGAATAGCTAACTTGATCAAAAATGATACATGAATCAGGTTGCAGACAAGGAATTGGCAACTTGACAAAAGTCGCAATCAAGTCAAGCGGAAGAAATTGACAACAAGTTAATTCAAAGGTAAGTACTCTATTTAGGGCTTCACAAGTCTTTATGAACCTTAGATCTGGTCGTGTACTAGGAAATCAAGGCATGTTTGGAGAAACCTCCAGTAGAGTTTCCACTGAAGAAAGCGTGAACGAATGCAATTCCTTGCATACTATCCTTGAACAAGTCTCTGTTAACCCTCACGGCTCACGGACACCCTATCACCTACGAGACGGACGTTGTAACCTACGGTGGACATTGTATTATTTATTTGGTAGAGTCAGGTACCGGGCTTGTCGGTCCAATAGGAAAAGGGTAAGAGTGATGGCCGATGAGAGGCGCACTCTAACTGGGACATTGAAGGGATTAGTTGGCTAAGCATGGGCGCCCAAGTGTGAATGGGGTGAGCTCATATAAAAGCCAACTAAACCTAAAATTCACTCATTCTCTCATTTGTGCAATAGAAGAGTGCTCTTGCTCCATCTCCATCTCCATCTTCTTCTTCTTCACCTCCTTGTGTGTGTGTGTGTGTGTGTGTGTGTGTGAGAGAGAGAGAGAGAGAGAGAGAGAGAGAGAGAGAGAGAGAGAGAGAGAGAGAGAGCGATCGAGCATTGCGGCGGCACGACGGCCGTGAAGCGGTTGAGCGTGACGTAGCGGCGTCTCCTTCTTCTTCGCGGCGAGAAATCCTCCACCGCAGGAGCATAGAGCGGTGAGTGACACACCATTGCCCTCTTTTGAGCTTACTAGTTAAGCTAGTTGTGTGCTTGGAGCCGTCTATGGCTCGCACACAGTGTTAGGCAAGTCCCTTGCTTTGACAGTGCGGCAAGGAGCGCACATTTTTGGCGCCGTTGCCGGGGAATCGCCCTGCACTAAGCTCAAGAGACACCTTGTGCTTCTCCTATGAGTTGTTTGTAGTAGGAAAGAAGAGGAAGAGGAAGAGGAATGAGTTATTTTTCTGCAAGTTGTTAATTTCTGTATTGTCTGCAAGTTCTGTGATTTCTGCATAATGTTGTGTTTTCTGTTTGCACACAGTCTTTGCACAATTAGTAGTCGTTAGCTTGTTCGCAGTGAATGAATAAGTAGGTAGACAGTTAGCAATTTCTGTTTGCACATAGTCTGTATACAGTTTTCTGTCAAGGTTTGCCTGCACACAGTCTTTGCACAGTAAGGTAGTGAGAGAGGAAGTAGGTGGACAGTTAGCCCACTGTCAGTAAGCAGTTAGCAGAGTGGTTAACAGATTAGTTAGTGGTTAGCAGCACCGTTAGTAAGTAGATAAGGTAGTGAGCTGTCTGTGAGCTGTGAGCTGTTGACAGAGAGGTTAGGTAGGTGTTGACAGTGTGTGTGGCCAAGAAAGGGTCACCTAAACCACGCGTGGTCGTCGCCTCAAAAAAAAAAAAACCGAAAATATTTAAGCGTGTGTGACTGGGGGGCCACACTAAAATTTTGATCGGGATCGGGGTCCCAAGCACAAGCCCAAGCCCAAGCCCAAGCCCAGGCCCAGGCCTCAGTCCTCAGTCTTATGATATATACTAGACTCACTCTTATATATATACCCTACCTCCTCAAGAGGGAATGAGAGCATGTGGGGCAAGTCCTCCAGTCTCCTCCCTTCTCTTCCCACTTGCACCCTTAGACTTTCTAATTTGGGCCTAGTTCCCTATTAGAAATTGACGGTTTTAGGGATTTCGAGGGCATAAAGTGACCAAACGGAGTGCTGTAAAGCACGGCACGTCCCTTTGACCGAGACGCTCATTTTGAGCTATCATACGTTCTATTCTATAACTGGGTCAGAAAAAAAGGACCAAAAAATCAAAAAATAAATAAATAAGAAAAGACTTGGGTTGCAAAACACCCAAAATTACTAGGTGAGCAGCCTTCACGGGCACTACTGACACTTCTAGGGGATCCAAGTCATATGAACCTATGCTCTGGAGGAGTGTTAGAGCACGAGCATATTGGTAGTGCCTCCATTTACGCGGGCACACATTATTCCTCCACCCTAGGTTCTGGACCTTCGGCCGGGACTCAAGGTAGCGCGACCCAAGATCCTCATATCGCGTCTAGTGATTCTTCCTCTGACTACGAAGTCATGGAGGGGTATCCTACACCAAAACCTGATAGTTCAAGTCAAGACATGCATGCCATGGGCCCACGGCCTGGGTCCAGCGTGTTTAGCCGCTTAAAAGAGACCCTTAGTAGAGCTACTCGCTTCGAACATGCGGTTAATGAAATAAATGAAGGGAGTGGGGAAGTAAATTCGTCATTCATGCCTAAAATAGACCCTATGCTTCTCGAGAGTGTGCATGTGAATGTTCCATCCACTGCACCTCCTGATCCTTTAGGACTATCTCCCTCTGAGATTCTACTACCCGATGATAGGAGTCTTGCCGAAGTACAAGAGATCGAACGCTATATGCAAGCAACAAGGGAGAGGGAAATTGAGAACCTACGAAGGCTGGAACAAAGTCGAGCCCTGAAAGAAAAGGCTCCTATGACAACAATCATGCCAGCCGAGCAATCGAGTGCTCCCAAGGTAGTAGTCACGGAGGGGCAAGCGATGGGGAGCAATAATGCTTCCACTTCGAGGGAAACCTCCAGCACGCCAGGCCTAGATGGGATATTCCTAAATGAAAATTGGGAGTATGACCTACAAGCAGAAGCTTTAACTGATCGGTACACAGGACACACCTATCATGTGGGTTGGTTAGATGTTCTACAATCCACATCGGGTGCTACTAGCATAGATGAGCAACAAGAGAAGTCTGTGATGTCCTCCATAGGATTGTCGAGTTAGAAAGACAGAACACAGGGATCAACATGCTTTCAACAGGCCTAATGAGATTCTTGGATACGGAAAAGGCCAACCAACCAACCCTATCACAAATGGAGACTCCCTCAGTGAGCCCCATTGATCCTCCATATGTTGTTTCTCCAGGAGCCTCAGTACAATCTGAGCCCACAAGTGGCAGCTTTACCTTCCCAGATCTAGCTCATCTTTCTCTTAATGACACTACACCTACCATGCATATCCCAGTGGTGAGCATGAGAAGAAGTACACCATGGAGTTCATTTGTTAACACTGCGCCGATGCCTAGTAGCACTGTGCCTCCAACTATACCTACATGTATGTATCAATCATGTGCACCTGTCGTACCTCAGCCTCATGTAGCTCCTACACCTCCGATTATTCCAAGAGCTTACAATCCACAATGGCATTATCCAAGATCTTATACAAGTGGAGCCATGCCATTTAATAATAACATGCCATATCAGGCACCCCCTATGCCTAGGGCCACGCCTGTAAACTTTGAACCACCGTCTGGTACACCACCATACGAAATATGGGACCCAAGAGATGCACGTATGCCAAGGCCAAGGCCAACTCCCATCTCACCTGTGGTTCCAGGAGCACATACACCCATTATACCTGCTCAAATAGGAGATTTGGCAGCATTTTCTCAAACTATCGGTCGCTCTATTGCGGAAAACATGCGTAGGGCACCTGATAGAGAGCCTAGGAGCAAGGCAGTTCAAGTAGCTAAGCTCACACAGAAATTTAGTGGAGACGGAGATGCTAGAAAGCATATGGAAGTCTTTGAACATGTGTGCGATTCCTTGGAAGAGCACAATGAGCTACATAAGTGTAAGGCTTTAAGTTTGACCCTAAGCGGAAAGGCTGGAGATTGGTATAGAACCTTAAGAGTAGAAGAGAAAACGATCTACTCTACTCTTAGGAGACTGTTCTTAAAAGAATACATATGAGAGGGAGTACTTTGGGGTGTAGCCTCTCAGCTCCAGAAAGCCCAACGAGAAGAAGGTGAATCCGTGAGAGACTTCATTAGTCGCCTAAAGAATTTGAATTCTCGATGAAATCCAAACGAGCGATTCAACAACAACCAATTGCTCGATAGATTCATTAGGGTACTACGACATGAAAGTATCTATAATGGCCTAGTCATTAGAGGTATCACTACTTGGGAAGCAGTCACCATGAATGCAATCCAATTGGAGGATAATTTAATGATTGTAGGAGAAAGAGTGTCTGCCGAGCCGAAGTCTAGTAGCTCGCAAGCGTCAGGGCATGAGCCAATGAAGATAAAGCCAATTGTGAAAGAGCAAACGATATCTGAGATGACTTTGGCAGATCTCACCAAGGCCATCCAAGAAAGCCTTAGGGGTAATCGTGCTCCACAAAACACTCATATGTATCCAAGAAGGGAGCAACAATGGTGCTCAATTTTCTTGGGCCCACATACTACGAGTGAATGCCCTACTTTCAGAGTAAAGTTTAAAGGGACTTGTAACGCGCGTGGTAGGTATGGCCATCAAGCGAAGGATTGCCTAATGCTTAAATGCATCATGGAAAATAGACCGCCTATAGCTTGGGCAGACTCACCTCGAGTTCCTGCATTGATGCCTACCCCACCCATGGAGCAACAATTGCCATTACAACACATGGTCCCTAGAACCCAAAATGTGGTCCAAACCACACCGTTGCCACCTCCAGTGCTAGGACCGCAACCCCCTCATCCAAGAGTTACACCTATGAACCAAATAGGTTGCGAGTCATCTAGTACTTATGTAGATTGCGAAGAGGACATAGACTCTAGTATCACCTATGGAGTCGACATGCTTGAGGAGTGTCCCATGTACTATATGGAAGACCATTGGGGACAAATCAAACCGGTATATCAAGCTACTGTGCTAGCAGCAAGAGGCCAAAACATTAATAGTTTTGCTATGAGACCACCTCTTCAGTGCTACGAATGTGGTGGACCACATCGAGTAGTTGAGTGCCCCATTAGAATGCAAAAGAATGCTGCACTAATGCAAACAAGTCAAGGGAGTGCATTGGCAATGCCAATACTCACTTGTAATCATTGTGGCATAGATCATTTGATTGCACAGTGTCCTAACAATCCAAACGCACCGAAAATCACACCATTGAACTTAATAGAGATTGTTGATGGGACACCACCAACTATAAACATAGCAGCAGTGAATGCACTCACACGGTCGATGCTCCAAAAGCAAAATTACATCCTCGAAGAGAGAGATGCTGCATCCATTGGCCGAGCGAGAAAGAAGAAAACACAAAGAAAGAAATCCCTTAATGCTTCTAGCTCAAAACCTAGTTCAAAGACTAACATAGGGACAGGAGAGGATCCCGTGTATATGAATGACCCTGAGGATGACTCAGATTTGATAGAGTCCACGGAGACCAAAACTATTACTACAAAGGAAAAAGCCAGTGAGGAGGATCACGAGAGGGAATTACGACGAACACCAAAAGAGTATTCAAAGTTAAACCACCCAGTTGCGAACCCCCAAGATAAGCCACGAGAGACAAAAAATGAGGATTGCAAGAGAAAGATTGGAACCTATCCAAACCCAACAATGGAAATTGAACGAGTCCAACAACTGAGGGGTTTCGTGGAAGAAACTCAACGAACATTAGAACCTAAACCCAAACATATCCAGATGTCGGACACAGTGTTTCCCACACAAGTTCAACCTCACAAGAACTACATGCCGTTAGCTATACCTAGTTTCATTCGGGAAGAGAGTGAGGGTAGGACATCTGAAAGTGGACACACACCTTTCCTACTAGAGAGAATGTTTGGTGAGGGAATGCCCGACCCCCTTGAGGAAGTGGAGATTCCATCTTCACCATTCTCTTGTCAGGGTCCTACGTCCCACAAGATGCCATTAAATGTTGCCAAATTGATGGATTTCATGTCTTCAGAAGTTAGAACCACCATCATGTCCAAACTATATAAAGACCCCGAGCTAGTCTCAGCTCTTCGAGCCTTCCTCAATGGAGAATTACAGACCGGATTACCACAGTTTGCACATATGAACAAACCTGACTCGGTAATGAATGATGAGGAACATTTAGCACCACCATCTGACCTAGCGCGACATGAGTCTGTAATTGAAATACCCGTTAACAAGTTGGGGCAATACTTTGAAGGTGATGAATCTAATGCTACTCTACCAATCACTACTAAAGGATTAACTGTAAAGGGGGTCCTTGACAATGGTGCGGGAGTCAGCATGGTAACAAAGAGTTGTTGGGAGTCTAAGGAGAGACCTCACCTTGAAGCCACAAGCGTAGTGGTAAAAATGGCTAATGGATCTATTGTTACGCCTAATGAAATGCTAAAGGATCTCAGGATCAAGGTCTTGGGACACAAGGTAAGGCAGACTTTCATTGTTATGGATTTTTCCAAGCATCCTATGTCATTTGAGATGATCTGAGGGCGTCCATTCATGAGCGAAGCAAAAATGGTGCATGACTGGTCCAAAAACCACGTCTACTTACAGTTCCAAGACTCTGTCATTCGAGTTGATCTTTTAAGTGGTCGAACGCATCCTCTAGGAAATAAATTCATCATTGATAATCGATCAGACACAACAATTCACTCAGCTCCATTACAGTATTGTTACACGTGTAACGAAGACACGGATATTGGGGAGAACTCTCCTTATATGGATATCCTAACTGGAATGGCTGAGTCAGACAATGTCGATTGGGTGCACCTAGTGGGAACTATAGATACATGGGAAGCTAGAGGAACAACCTGGGTAACACCAGATGGGGAAGAGATACCACACATTGCACCAATAAACATGTTATGTGTAGCGCATGTAACATTCGATGATAAGAAAGAGGCACACCTACTTGAGGGTGAAACCGACGATTCCTCAAAGGCTTCAGGCCAATACACATCAGAAACGGAATCTCAGGGAGAAATGGATTCAGAACCTGAGGAAACATCGAGTGAACCAAGTATAGAAACTGAACACTCAAGGACTAGTACGACCATCTATGGTAATTTATATGAGAGTGAAGAAGATACAAGCGAAGACCTATCAGGCGAGTCGAGTTCAAACATTTACCAAAATCAAAACCTTAACAAGAAACAAAGGTCATATAAGAGACGACGATATCGAGAAAATGTGAGAGCTAGGATAAACAAGGAAAGATCTACTACAGAATGGATTAGCTATCTAGGGGCATGTGATGCTCATCGAAAGCTAGTACTACTGACAATTGGGGTGAACATCTCTAGAGTGTCATGTGGTGCAGCCCGCGACCCATTGACCTCGCTCAATTGGAGGTTACAGAGCCGAAATTGAGTCGAACTATAAGAAGACGTCAAAATCGAGAGTTAGCACAACAACAAAAGGAGGCAGAACTAAAAGAAAGGTCTCCGTCAGGACAAGAGCCTGCTGACTTACATACGGCTCCTGAACATTTTAAATCTTATACCACGGGGGAGCGAAAGGTTGTGTATGCCAAAGCCCAACGAATACCTACCAATGGAAGCAACGGAGTCTATGATGGTCGAGCGGTAGTTAAAGAGATAGAATTAGCAGAACCAGGTGAGGAGTCTAAACCAGTCTTTATTGCTCAAGACCTTACCAAAACTGAAGAGGCTGTACTTAAGGAGCTCCTCAAGGAATACAAGGATATCTTTGCTTGGACATATCATGACATGAAGGGCGTTCCACCTTCTGTGGTGCAACATACAATTCCCATGATCAACATTGCTAAACCCGTCCAACAATGACCCTATCCAATGAATCCTAAGTACGCCAAAATTGTACAAGAGGAGATTGAAAAACTTATCCAATGTGGATTCATATACCCTATTGAGCACTCAGAATGGGTTTCTCCAATAGTCATTGTGCCAAAAAAGAATGGGAAACTAAGAGTGTGCGTGGACCTCAAGAAAGTTAATGCAGCTACTAGGAGAGATCATTATCCCTTGCCATATTCAGAACATGTGCTTGAAAGAGTTGCGGGCAAGGAAGCTTATAGCTTTTTAGATGGGTACTCTGGTTACAATCAAATCACAATTGCATTAGAGGACCAAGCTAAAACTGCTTTTATCACAGAGTTTGGAGTGTTTGCATTTCGTGTTATGGCTTTTGGCTTAACAAATTCCCCTGCTACATTCCAACGATTAATAAACACTGCGTTTAAAGAATTTCTAAGGGAGTTTTGTGAAGCTTTCCTAGACGACCTTTGTGTTTATTCTTCTTGGGAGAAGCATTTGTTATATCTACGAAAAATATTTGAAAGGTGCAGATTTTATCGCATCTCATTGAACCCTTTCAAATACCAATTTTGGGTTAAGCATGGAGTCATTCTAGGGCATATAGTGTCCAAGAACGGGATATCCACAGATGAGAGTAAGATTAAAGCCATTGCCGATTTGCCACCACCCACTAACTATAAAGGAGTTCAAAGATTTATGGGCCATGTTGGTTATTATCGAAGGTTTATTTTAAACCTTGCTGAGATAGCGCGTCCATTGTACAAGATTTTTATCGAGTTTCACTGGACGGAAGAATGTCATCAATCTTATGAGTTATTAAAGAAGGCCCTAACAAGTGCTCCAATCCTGCGAACACCTGATTGGAATGTACCTTTTCATGTGCATATTGATGCATCAAATTTTGCTATTGGGTGTGTTCTAACTCAACCAGGAGAACATAAATTGGACTACCCTATTAGCTTTGCAAGTCGCCAATTAAATGATGCCGAGATGAACTACACTACTACAGAGTGCAAAGGTCTAGCTATGATTGACGCAGTAAAGAAATTTTGCTATTACCTTCTTGCTACCAAGTTTGTGCTTTATGTTGATCATCAAGCATTGCTATATTTGGTAAACAAGCCGTGTTCCACAGGTCGAATTACACGATGGTTGTTAATTCTTCTTGAGTTTGACTTCACCGTTGTTGTGAGGCCTGGGAGGAAAAATGTCATGGCGGATCATTTATCTCGTATCCCTAATGGCGAAGCTCCTACGGGGGTTGATGATGAATTGCCTGATACTCCTTTGTTCATTGTTGAGACAATGCCTGAATGGAGTGAAAAGATTGTTAACTTCTTAGTTAATGGTTTTCCACCCAAAGAGCTGCGAAAAGATATAGCTCGAAAATTAATCAAGGAATGCGAACCCTATTGCTTACTGGCTGGAACTCTCTATAAGAGAGGAAAGGATGATGTTCTTAGACGCTGTGCCCGCGAGGATGAGTATTTATATATTCTACAAGAGGCACACATGGGCGTAGCTGATGGTCACTTTTCAGGAAAGTTGACTGCCCGAAAGATCTTACAGTCAGGCTATTGGTGGCCCACTGTGTTTAAGGATGCATCACTTTTTGCAAAGGGATGTGATGAATGCCAACGCTTCAAGAAGCCACAAAGAAGGGATAGGATGCCTCTACATCCCATCAAGGTAACCCAACCATTTGAAAAGTGGGGCTTAGACTTTGTAGGACCAATTAGTCCGGCTGCACGCAACACGCAATCACGATATATCATTGTGGCTACCGACTATGTAACCAAATGGGCTGAAACAAAAGCAACACGAAAGGCGGATGCAAAAACAACAGCTAAGTTCCTCTTTGAGAACATTATCACACGTTTTGGATGCCCCTTTGAACTTGTGAGTGACAATGGAACTCATTTTATAAATGAAGTAATAAAAGAACTCACATCAAACTTCATGATATCTCACCACAAGTCTACACCCTATTATCCCTAAGCAAATGGCCAAGCTGAGAGTACCAACAAAACTCTCATCTCCATTTTGACAAAGACAGTTGAGGCTCATCGCACTGATTGGGACCTAAAGATTACATCAGCTTTATGGGCTTATCGTACTGTGTATAAAGTTGCTATTAATTGCACACCGTTTAAGATGGTGTCACTGGCCAAGAAGCAGTTATGCCATGGGAGTTTGTCATTCCTAGTCTTCGAGTAGCTTCTCAAGAAGGTTGGGATGGTAACCCCTTAGTGGAGCGATTATATATTCTGGAAAGGCTAGATGAAGAAAGGAAATTAGCTGTGCGAAATGCTCTAGTGGAGAAGGATAGGAGACATAAGTGGTTTGATAGACATTTAAAGGATAAAGACATCAAGGTTGGTGATAAAGTTCTTATGTATGGGGTACGTAATGAAAAGAAGAAATTGAAATACGCTGGTAAGGGACCATATCGAGTGTGTGAAATTACCTCGCAAGGTACCATTCGTGTGGAGACTCTAGATGGAGTTGAAACCATTGGATTCCTTAATGGGAGTAAATTCAAAAGATATTATGATCCTCTAAGCCAGGAAGAGTTGCAAGCCATCCATCAAAAGAAGGATACCAAGGAACAAGCAGAGCTTAAAAAAATCCAAGCAAGAGTTGAGGCTCGAGAACGACAACGACGTCTTAGACGCCAACGAGAGGCTAATCTGGGAATCATGCAAGCATTTTTCGAGGACACAGATGACGACTCATTAGAATCTGAGCCACCCCTACGATACCCAATTGAGCTAAATAGCCCCTATGGGAAAGTACTATACAATGCCTTATTAGATACGGGAGCTAAACACAATTTGTTGTCCTATGGAGTTTGGTGTCAATTAGGGAAACCGACCCTATCCCCGAGTACGATGCAAGTCAAGGGAATTAATAAAAAGAAAACTGCTATTCTTAGAGTCCTTCAGATCCCTGTTGTCTATGACAATGGAAGCATAGTGCAGAGGTTTCTAGTCATGCCCGCGGGAGCCATGGAAGGCAACGTAAACCTGGGACGCACGTGGATGCTGGCAACCAAATGCACTATGTAATACATCCATATAGGTAAAAGCTTCTACACAGCCCCCACCTACAATAGTGGACCTCCATGAAGCTACAAAGGAATCCACACCTTCCAGTGTTCAAGAATCACCTAATGAACCACTTCAAGTTCGATCCTGGGAGAGTACCTTACCACCCTTGCAACTCGACGAGGCCCCTAAGGTAATAGAAAACTACTGGAAAAAATCTTCATCTATAACAACTGGTTTCAAAGGGTGACGACATCATTTCAAACGATATGATCTACCCAAGGAAGGGGGGAGTGTTTGTGGACATCCATTATTCACTTGCTTCCCTCTCAACCTTTCTCCCTGACCTCTTAATCTCCAATCTTAGGGAATGTATATATAAAGCCTTATACTCACAAAAACAAGATAAAAAAGTAAAAGAGCAAGAGTCATAACACAAATCATAAAAACAAATTATGCACAAGAACACGACCCTTGTAATATTTACACTCTAACCATCATCTATTTGCGTGTACAGATATGGCTAGTACGCTAGAATCATCCACTCCTGCCTTGGGTGAGAGGTACCCTCGTTACTTTTCACAAATATTTCACATGGTCTTTCCAGTGCTTGCATGTGAATGGGATTTGATAGGTACGCTAGCATGTGAGAGGAATTTTGAGGAGTTAGAATGGCTGATACGTCTCTTGACCACGTCTGATCCATACTAAGTAGAGAGCGTTTCTCCCATTGCACAAGCCTACCCTTTTGACCAAGATGACTATAGGCGTCTAGTGACCTTCTTAATAAACATGGGCACCTATGATGAAGAAGAAAATTTACAGGACTACACCGATGGCACATATGGTCTCATGGATGATGACTTTGTTTATCTCGACGACGAGGATAGGGTTTTAGCCTTAGGGTTTCCCCCCAACCTCTACAATATCCTATTCCATTGACTCTCTAGGGGGAGTGCAAATAATTAGGTTAACGGTTCCTTATGTTTTTTGTTGTGTTCAATAAGTGTTGGTACCTTTTCCCACTAATGTGCCTCCTGGAGGTATTCCTTTTGTTTCCTAGTGTGTACAGGAGCGTGTTGCGATTGATAGGATTTGGACCTTCATGGAATCTTTATCTCGACTCACTCTTCAAATCAAGCGCGACCATCGACACAAACAGGTGTTTCTTGTCCATTAGCATTGCCCCTTATCTTTTTTGCATCTATGATTGTCTGCTTTAATTGTGATTGGTAGCCTAATATTCACCGCATTTGATTAGTATCAAACATTTAATTGAATGTAATTTTTTGTCATAATCACTTGTCTAGGTTTAAAAATCAAGCAGTCCGACTAAGCTAGTTTGACCAAGTTAGGTGTTAGAGATCTTCTCTTAATACCATGGGGAATGCCTTCCTAATAATCAATGGTTACTTAGGTTCTTAATCCGATTTAAGCAACATTGTGTGAAATGTACTAGGGCTTTCTAGTGGGCTTGACCATATTGACCTTTAGCTTAAGTATTATAGAGGGAGTTTACTAGTGTGATGAGCTTGGGGAGGTGTATCAGTGTTATATGACCCCCCAAAGTTACAAAATTAAAATGCTGAAAATGAACAAACAAAAAATCAAAGTGCCACACTGTAAAATCTTAAGCTGGAAGAGAAATCTCAGCTTGATTTGGTACTTCACTCACATGTATTGCCTATGGTACTAGAGCCCTAGAGGTTCCCAGTGTGGGCGCTTTTCCTTGAAAAGCAAAAAACCCAAGGCATACAAAATAAGCACACACATCAAATTGAATCACTATGAAAAGACTTTGGGGGGTCAAAGAAAAGGTAATCAGTCAGGCGATGATTTCATGAGAAATTCCTTTTATCGTAGCTTAACTACAAGGTCCTCTAGGTATAGCCTCTAGTCAGCCCTCGAACATGAAATACTTGGCTCTCGCGATTAAACAACTTAATTAACCAGAGAAAATTAAGAAGCTTACCCATGGTATTAATAGTCGATCTCTAGTGCCTTTTGACCGTTAAATTAGCGACCCCAGACTTGCTTAATTTTTTACCTTTACATCTGTTTATGCATTTGATTACATTGCAATTTAATGATTATTGCTGACAAATTATTTAAAATTCTGTTACCAATCAATTGTCTGCCTAAAATTGCATATGCTTTTTAATCGCTTATGAAAATGCAATTGCTGTGCAATGTTGTTTGATTTTGCAGTGACTAATGAAGGCTAAGGACATTCATCTCAAATGCTCTTCCACCTCGACCAACGAGCTTCAACTCAATAGCTTCCGAGGATGAAATCTACATCAGGAAGGGGGGCATGTTAACCCTCATGGCTCACGGACACCCTATCACCTACGAGACGGATGTTGTAACCTACGGTGGACATTGTATTATTTATTTGGTAGAGTCAGGTACCGGGCTTGTCGGTCCAATAGGAAAAGGGTAAGAGTGATGGCCGATGAGAGGCGCACTCTAACTGGGACATTGAAGGGATTAGTTGGCTAAGCATGGGCGCCCAAGTGTGAATGGGGTGAGCTCATATAAAAGCCAACTAAACCTAAAATTCACTCATTCTCTCATTTGTGCAATAGAAGAGTGCTCTTGCTCCATCTCCATCTCCATCTTCTTCTTCTTCACCTCCTTGTGTGTGTGTGTGTGTGTGTGTGTGTGTGTGTGTGTGAGAGAGAGAGAGAGAGAGAGAGAGAGAGAGAGAGAGAGAGAGAGAGAGAGAGAGAGAGAGAGAGAGAGAGAGAGAGAGAGAGCGATCGAGCATTGCGGTGGCACGACGGCGGTAAAGCGGTTGAGCGCGACGTAGCGGCGTCTCCTTCTTCTTCGCGGCGAGGAATCCTCCACGGCAGGAGCATAGAGCGGTGAGTGACACACCATTGCCCTCTTTTGAGCTTACTAGTTAAGCTAGTTGTGTGCTTGGAGCCATCTGTGGCTCGCACACAGTGTTAGGCAAGTCCCTTGCTTTGACAGTGCGGCAAGGAGCGCACAGTCTCAGACACTTTCTCAGATTCAACATTTGAAATGTCTTCTTACTCGACTCACTCACAAACCGGAACAACAATGCGCTATAAGAATATACTCTCATTTTATAAGACTAATCGCCATGGATCTCAGGTTTACCTGGATCCTAACAAAGAGTATGCTATTCGCATTGATGACCATGTTATTGAGTTCAAAGAAGAGATCGAGGCAAACAAACAAGGAAAAACGTACATGGATCGAAACGGAACTCAGTATTTACAAGTCAAAAAACCTGACGTGATAGAAAAATGGGGGTTATAAGTAAACACCATAATTCCAGATATGGAAGCTAAAGAAGGGCCACCAGCTTTAGAATTCGAGGGATACGATCAAGCTGATTTGAAGCCTTTGAAATGGCTTAGTATAGATAATCCTAGGATTGGAGTTTATTGTTGGGAGGATAGAGATCATCTATATCTTCAAGATTAAAGATAAGGGATAATCAGATCTACCAACCTACCTATTTAGGGATTGTTATAACAACAACTTCGGAGGTAGAAAAAACCAAATATCAAGGCTATTCAATAAGGGATTGGATATTGGGCCAAGGACCAGAAACTATTCCAAGAGATGAACACCATGAGAGATCTTCTGAGAGTAATGTTAAGAAATCAGAAACCACCTCATCACGAAGAAAAACGGGAGACACTAAAACCAGTCCAGGGCTACATTAGTCACTATTTCCAACAGACTGGTTTGAAGGACTCGGAAGAGGACCAGCTGCAAGGAGACCTAGAGTTGAACCAAATAGACGTGTCAAACCAGTTGCCACTTAGCAAGCTTTAAGCAAGTGCTAAGAGAAGAATGCATATTCGATTTCCATACTCAATTCGAGGGGTTTGGAATGACATTAGAAAAAAGAATTAACATGGTTCCAAAACATTCCACCAAGGTCAATGATGGACTTGAACACATTAGCTCAAGGAGTTGTAGCTGCTTGTTCCAAAACGGGGATCAAACACAATACGATAGCTCAAATCTACAGCTTTAAATAGAAACAAGGTGAGTCTGTTAGGGATTGTGTAACTCAAATGAAACAATACATTGTCAGATGCCCAGAGCTAGAGATACCTACAGAAGAACAACTAGTATCATTGTTTCTAGAGGGGCTGCTAAACAAAGAACTTCATGCTGTACTGTATAACAAGAAGCATATAACCCTAAAAGAGTGCGTGTCAGATGCTATTGACTTAGGAGAAAATTGTGATATTTTCAACGAAGAAGATGTCCCTAAGGATAACCAGAGTGAGAAAATAGCATCCACTAAACCAGTACAAGTGGGAACGGCTGTTGCAATACCACTTTGAGCCATTGAAGACATGCTCAAAAGGATGAATGACATGATGCATAACATGCAAAAAGCACCCATGAGAGGGCCAGGACAAGGGATACCTCAACAGGGACAACCAATTAGACCACAAAAATGGTGTGCAATCGAGGGAAAATGGACCAACCATGAAACCAATGAGTGCTACTACCGACCAAAGTATGATAAAATGTTAAGTACGTTCCTATGAGACCACAAGGACAACCCATGTACAAATATCAACCTAATATGGCCCCAGCTCAAAGACCACAAATGGATATGGAGAGACCTCAACCCGTGCTGGTTCAACAACCTCCATATCCAAGACATAATGTAGTGCCTGTAAAGTACATGCATCTAGAAGGAGTCATAGATGAACAAGCACTAATGCTTGTTACACCCTATGCTAAGCCTAGTCCATCTATAGTAATGGTAGAAGGAGATTGGTACAATTTACATCCACCACCAATGGACGAACCTGTGACTTATGCTCCACTGGAGCTTGCACCAATGTACTATGTGGCTAATCAAGGTGTCAGACCTCCTATGGTAAGACCCATGATTAAGCCAAAAATTGAAAACTGTTATAACTGTGGTGTAGATGATCAGTAGAAAAATGAATGCCCAAAGCTTGACAAAAACCTCAAGCCAGTTGAATCTTTTTGCATACAATGTTGCAAAAAGGGATGAAATTTCCTGCAAGATTGTCCAAAAAATCCTTTAAACAAGGGTAAAATAGTAGTGAACGCATTCCAAGTGATACCTGGTATCTCATCTGAGAGTGAACCAATTGTTCCAATCAAGGTAATCACTAGAGCCCAGGCTAAGAAAAATAAACATAACTTCTCTGATGATTCAGAGAATACAAAAATTTCCTCTCAAAAGACCAAAAGAAGTAGAAACAAAAGGTATGAGATGAGAAAATAGAAACAACGGGCTAAAATCAAGGAGAAAGGAAAGAAGCTATTTCAGGAAAAAGTGAAAGAAACTAGAAGCGAAATCAAGGAAACCACTATGAATTCTGGAGGATCAATTCTTGAACCTATTAACGCAGCCTTGGAAGCCTACCAAGCGGGACTTAAAGCAAGCCAAAACATGGAAAACAAATGAAAAAACTATCCTTCTCCAGACATGGAATTGAAGCTTATCAATATTTGGTAAGAATCACGCAAGAGTTGTTGGAAAAAAAAAACCCCAAGCTCAAAAGTATGGCAAAACCTGAGGAGCTTGAGGTAAGAGCCAATAACAAAAAATCCAAAGTGGTGGTAGAACCCCACCTTGAAACAAAAGATCCAGAACTTATAGTGCTAAACAAAAAAGATTCCTTAGACGGAATTCCATTCGTAGAAGAAGACTAGCCAGGACACTTATGGAAAAAAGTTAGAGAGATCAATGATGGGAGCTTAACACTAAAGTCAGCTCCTATAGAGTAAGTTTGGTTAGACAACTTATCTCTTGATATGGCCATGGATGTACAATCCTTGTATGGGGATTGCAGATCTGAAGCTTCAGGAATGTCTAAACCATTGACCTTGAAAACATTACCCTCTTACTTGGGATATAACAAAGATGAGTCCATAGTGTGTAAAACCACTCAAGTAAAAAGAGCAGAACAAAGCCTAGAAGTAGACAACATCCATTAAATCATGTCTACACCCATCCAATGCACTCTTACTTTAGGAGAACTATTGAAAATCAGACCATACCTACGGAATGATCAACAGACAACCCTCGAGAAGGTGGGGATAATGGGACTAATCGTAAAAAATTTAGGAAAATTGAAACACAAAATGGACAACAAAGAGATTCGATCTGTTCCAATGAACAAAGTCGGAGAATACTACGAAGGGGAAGAAGGAAACACAACCCTTCCAGTGAAATATAATGACATAGAAACCATGTCAATACTGGATAGTGGGGCTGGCATAGCCATAGCCACGAAAGCAATATGAGAATCCTGGGGACAACCATCCATTAGACAAACTCGAATGAAATTGAAATTGTCTAATGGACACATCGAAAGACCATTAGGATTTCTTGAAAAAGTGATAGTTAATTCCTGTGGGATTGAATGTCAACACACTTTTTCCATAATAGACTTTGGGAAGAAACTCAATTATGAAATCATATTGGGAAGACCTTTCATGCGACAGGTACATCTCATCCAAGATTGGGGAAACAATTATCTGTACTTGAAGCAAGTGGGATCAATAACAAGAGTTAATCTAAAAGATCACACTTATAGAGATGTCATGAAAACGCCCATACAAGAGTTCGATTCAGTCTCTTTGGCTGAAACTGAGCTTCCATCTTGGCTGAACAAAGACACTCCTATTTGGATGTGCAGAGCTTTAGAAAATGGGAATTCAAAACGAGAAAAATGTACCTTAGAAAGGGATTGCACAAACGAAACCTATGCACCTAAACCCTTTCCAGAGCATTTGTTTGAGCCATTTGAGTGGACTCAAATTTTAGCAACAATGAATGTATGTGTGAATACGTCTATGCCTACTCAATTTTGCAATGAGGATGGCTATGATATAATTCCCATACAAATGATTTCAACCCTCCACATTGAGGATGAAATTGAGGAATCCAAGGACTTGATGAAAGCTCATTGATGAAAGCTCAACAAGTCTTTTCAGACCTCTGCTGATGAGTTAGAAGAACACTCAGCTACCTCAAATGATTAGAGGTTGGAAAAAGAACATGTGAGAGCTAAGCTACTCATGAAAGGAGGCGAGGAAAAGGTTTTGACTTTCCTAACCAGAAACTGAGAAGACAAAAATGGTATAGACGAAAAAGAGACACTAGAAATTTGAAAGCTAGTTCTATGCCATCAGTCTCTAGTGGAACACAGTTCCTTATGCAGATAGATGCACATGATTGTGTCACGGATAAAATCCCTGGTAGATATCCTTTAAACAGAAATCCAGAAATGTCAAAAACATCGAGAAAAATGAGGAAGGAAACACAAGCAAAGCCAAAATAACAGGACAAGGAGTCTACCATGACACGAGTTGAGAGGAAAAAGAAGTATTAAGAGTTGAAAAAATCTCTAAAGGAGATATATACGACTAAAATGGAAACCACAGAAGAGGATGGTAAAGATGTAATGAGTGTTCCATCCCATTACAAGAAATATACTCTTCAAGACCAAAAAATCATAGTCGAACAACCTGTTAGAGAACTACGAAAACAAGGTGAGTACTACGAAGGGACTGCAAACGCAAAAAAGATAAATCTGGCTGAACCAGGAGAGGAGCCTAGGCCCGCCTACATTGCAAATGACTCAACATAAGAAGAAGAAGAGCTTTTGTTAAGCTTACTGAAATAATACCAAGACATCTTCGCTTGGTCTTATAAGGATCTCAAGGACGTTGATCCAAAAATCTGTCAGCATACCATACCCATGAGAGATGATGCAAAGCCAAGTAGACAAAGGCCATACACGTATAACAAGACATTTGCCAGGAAGATCAAAGAAGATATTGAAAAACTAAAGGAAGATGAATTCATTTATGAAATTGAACACACAGATTGGGTATCTCCAATTGTGGTAGTGCCCAAGAAAAATGGAAAACTACGAGTGTGTGTCAACCTCAAGAAAGTGAATGCAGCTACCATTAGAGACAACTTTCCTCTTTCAATCACTGAGTATGGTTTAGAATGACTAGCAAGTAAAGAAGCTTACATATTTTTAGATGGATTTTCGGGATACAATCAACTTTTAGTTGACTCAAAAGATCAAGATAAGACTACTTTACAATAGAATGGGGTATTTTTGCCTATTGGGTCATGCCTTTTGGGTTAACTAGTACTCCTGCCACCTTTTAGAGATTGATGAGCCATGCTTTTAAAGAATATCTTAGGAATTTCTTGAAAGTATATATGGATGATCTATGCATACATTCATCAATCCGGGCTGATCATTTTGAACACCTCAAAAAGGTATTCAAAAAATGTAGACTTTATCGAATTTGCTTAAATCTTGAAAAGTGCACATTCATGGGTAGACAAGGAAAAATTCTTGGACATATAGTGTATAAAAATGGCATAGCAATTGATATGGATAAAAATCATGTTATTGTTGATTTGCCTAGACCAACAATAGTCAAGGGGATTCAAGCCTTCACGGGACATTGTAGATATTACAAACGATTCATGTACATGCATGCTATAATTGCAAAACCCATGTATAGCTTGATTACACACTTTGAGTGGACTGATGAGTGTGAAGTATCCTTCATGTAGCTTAAGAAAGATCTCACTTCAGCTTCAATATTGAAAGCACCAGATTGGAATAAGATATTCCACATACATGTAGATACTTACAATTTTGCAATTGGGTGTATACTAGCTCAACTAGGAGACGAGAAAATTAATTTTCAATGCTAGCCAACAATTGAACATGGTGGAAAAGAATTATACCACCAAAGAAAGGAAAGGATTAGGAATGATCTATGCTATAAAAAAGTATAGACATTACCTATTAGCAAAAAAATTTGTGGTCTTTGTGGACCACCAAGCCTTATTGTACTTGGTCAACAAGCCATGCAACATAGGAAGAATAGTGAGATGGTTCATAATTCTTATGGAATTTGATTTCATTGTGGTTGTAAAAAAGAAAACTAATCATCAAAGAGCAGCTCATTTGTCTAGCATTGTTTCAGGGGAACCACCTAAAGGAGTAGACGATGATCTACAAGATGCTATGCATATCTGTTCTCCATGGAAATGACACCTTGATGGTCGGAAAATATGGTATCATTAATGACAATAGATCAAGTGGATTCACAAATATGACTTCTTATTACAATCGGATTAATTGAGCAATCGGCTATGTATCAATTACTAGCTGGGAGACTATACTATACAAAGAAAACCGAGACATAATATTGCTCTTATGAATTAATCCGGAAGAGAAAACCCAATACCTAAGTCAAGCACATATTAGTAGGACTTCACTTTGCGAAAAATAAAACTATGTGACGAATCTTGGGACTTGGAGTATTTTGGCCAACTACGAGGAGTGATGTTTGCTCTTTCGTAAAGGATTGTCCTCAATGTCAAAAACAAACATCCATACCTCATGTAACATTATTCCAAACGTCGCATGTTCCTAAGTGGAGTAACTATCTAGTTACCTACTTATCAAGCCAAACATTTCCTGAGGATATGAGTAAACACCATCAAAGAGAAATTGAAACAGAAGCAAGAGATTATGTTCTTATTGGAAACTAATTGTATCGGAGAGGTAAGGACCAACATGTGTGTCTTTGTGCAAATGAAGACGAGTATATTCCAATAATAGAACAAGCACATGCTGGATTAGTTGGAGGTCACTTTTCTAGTGAGACCATTGCAAGAGAAATCTTAATGGTAGGCATATGGTGGCCAACACTTTTTGCAGATGCCAAGGAATACGTTCGAAGGTGTGATGCTTGTCAAACGAGCAAAAGTGCCAACACATGTAGATATCATGCCCTTAAGACCAATGATGGGAGCTAGAGCTTTCGTAAAATAAGGTATAAATTTTGTTGGGCCAATACAAACACTTGCTTATAGAACCCAAGCTCAATATATCATTGTAGCTATGGATTATTTGACCAAGTGGGCCGAGGCTAAAGCAACTTAAAAGAATGATGCCAGAACCACTGCCACATTCTTATGAGTATATGTTCACAAGATATGGACTGCCAATAGAAATTGTCAGTAATAGGGGAACTCATTTTCTCAATGAGATAATCGAGTATCTGCTTAATGAATTTATGGTCATTCATAAGAAATCAGCTCCCTATCACCCACGAGCAAACGGACAAGCTGAGCATACGAATAAAATTCTTAGCTGATATTGACTAAAGTGGTTAGTTCAGGAAGGGCAGACTGGGAAATGAATGTCCATGCTTCTCTATGGGCTTATCGAGTTTCATTCAAAACAACTTTAAATGCTACACCCTTTAATCTTGTTTATGGTCTGGATGCCATACTGCCAATAGAGTTTCTATTGCCGACACTAAGAGTAGCTAAGAATCTTGAGTGGACTGACATGAATTGTCAGAGAGACTTGAAGATTTAAAGAAGCTAGATGAGTAAAGACTAACTGCTGTAGCTCACATCTATGCACAAAAGCGAAAACAAAAACAGTTCTTTGATTCCCATCTAATTACAAAAATCTTCAAAAAAGGGGACTTAGTTCTAGTCTATTCCCTTAAGCAACATATTCCCAAGTTTAAGAAAAAGGAAAACGAACCATTTATCATTGAAGATGTATCTCCAAGTGGGGCAATTAAGTTGTCCACCCTAGATGGTGAACCAATGGCTAATTGGATTGGTGAATGTCGTTTAAAGAAGTACAATTTGCCACTAACCATGAATTTCTAGAAAGAATGCATGCAGCTAAGCAAAGAAAGATAAACGACAACAGGTTATTGATGAAGCCCAAGAAGAAGCTCGGCTTTGAGTACTCAAAAGGAAAGATGCTCTCAAGAATCAACAAACACCTATTCCCATCAACACTCTGGAAATAGATGACCGATAGTGGGAATTGCAGAAAGATGCTGTGTCAACAGATGAGAAATGGCTAGATGGAATGGACCTTCGCATAAAAGTACAACTCAACAATCGTAGAACAAATGCATTGGTCGACAAAGGAGCTAGAGTAGATGCAGTCAGTTATTCCACATACAAGAAAGCAACAAGTCAGTCTTTGACAACAAGAATAACGACTATTAAAGGATGCAACAAGAATCCAACACCAACCTTGGGAGTAGTTAACTTGAATGTGATAGTACACGGATGTTCATGCCCTCATCAGTATGTATGCTTACCAGATGAACACATGAACGAGACAATGATTCTTGGAATTCCCTGGATGCGGACATACAATACAGTACCAGATTGGGATACCAACCAACTCAAGCTATCACCTAAAGGTGGACAACTCATTGTTCCAATTGCACCAAGCAAGGAGGAATGGAAAGGCAATTACCAGCAAAGCAAACCAAAAAGCAATCAATCTTCTCCATCCTATCGACAAGAAAATTCTACAAGTAGTATGCAAGGAGTCAGGAAAATTTGGGTAACGAAATCATAGCTTAAGGACAAGCCGATTCAAATTTGGATGCCCAAAACATCATAGAAGATACCAAAGACGGTGGTGCAGCCAAAGTTGGTCGAAGTTAGGAGATGGCCTATGTCAGGCAAAGGCAGAAGTCGAGTGGAGTGCAGAAGGCTAGGACAGGTACCAAGGCCCTAGGCAGCCGAAGGGTAGCGGGAAGGTATGTCTAAAGTGGTTTTTTAGGCCAAAGGTGTGCTGCAAAGAGCCAAGCAGGTTGGTGGCCTTCCATGCCTGAGATGTGGATTTTATGTCCTAGAATGTGGTCTTCAGTGTGCTTTCCAAGCCGGTCTAGACGGCTCGTCAAACGGAGCCTCGATGCTCAAGATATTGCAGTTTGAAGTTAAAGTGTGTAGCAGATCCCTGATGGACACGACAGCTGGGGACAGGTGGCCCAGGATGGTGTCAGTGTATACATGTGTAGAGCTCGAGTTGTGGAGCATGCCAGTGTTCTCAAAATGCAAATCAGAGCTTTGGATAGCAAGATATGGTTAGTTGATGATTTTTCGGGGGTCGGGTCTGTACTCATTTGACCGCATTGGAAGATGTGCCATTTGGCAGTTTTTCGGCCTCGCCAAGGTTCTTGGTGGAAGTGTGCCTCATGTGGGGCTAGCACAAATCAACTGCATGTCAATCAGATGCTTGGTCGGCCGTGGGTAGTGAAAAGTTGCATATGATTTTTTAAGTTTTTTATGGCCTCGAATAGCGGGCTCGCAGAGGTCAAAAGTTGAGGGAATTTGCACAGAACGAAGTGGGCTTGGGACATGGCTTTACAACTCTGGAATAGGATATATGAGCAGAGAATGGGAGTGGGGCCAAGTTGGCACCCCAAGAGGGGGTCTCTCTCTCACAAAGGAGTTTTTTTGCTTGTTCCAAGGCTTTCAAAGGCTAGAGCTTTACGGTGTTGCCACGTGGAGGCTGGATAATCCCGCATACGGGGCTTAGTGGCAAGCGACTGGGGTACTTAACCTGGGACGTGAACCCATTTGTCTTGTGTAGAGACGAGATCCCCTTGGAGCTACGAGCTATGGTGGATGTCCGAGCGGCGCTGCGTGTGGCGTTCGGCGCCCCAATGGGGCGTATCATGGCGGTTTTTGGCTAGAGGCGGGTGACGCAGTGGCGTGCCCGCGTACGGGGGTCTGGTGGCGACAGTGATGACATGGCATGCCCGCCTGGCATGGGGAAGTTCCCACGGACCCTTGGGGTCCCACATTTTTAGAGAAGGACCGCTCCCCCAATAGCGACCTCGATATTGGTAGCGAGAGGGGAGGATCCCGCGGAGATGAAGCATAGATAGATAGAGAGAGAGAGAGAGAGAGAGAGAGAGAGAGAGAGAGAGAGAGAGAGAGAGAGAAATCCGGAGGCCTCCAAAGTGTATGCAAGCTAAGCCAAGGCCGGCCAAAGTAAAGGCCAAGTGGACAAAGAAAACGCAAGGGCAAGAGAGAAACTTCCAGGCAAGGCCAGGCAAAGGCTAGGACCAAAGAAGAGGAAAGAGAAATAGAGAGAAGAGAGGGCTGGAGGGTGTCGGATCAAAGTCAGACCAAAGAGGCAATGCGAGGGTGAGCTCCAAGAGGGGTAAAAATGAAACGTAAAATTAAAAAATAAAAAATCCAGGGGGCAATAGCGACATTGCTAATGCCCCCCCCCCCCCCCCCCAAGTGCAAAAGAGAGAAAGAGAGTAGATGGAGAAAGGCGGTGCCCCCCTTCCCAAAAGATACCAAAAAAGGGTGCCCCATGGACCAATTGAATTGTAATTTCCCAAATTGAGGGTCCCCCCCCTATAAAAGTCAAAATTAACCAAATTAGGGGCTTCTTCTTAGGCTTTTTTCCTGGCCTTTAGAGTGCCATTGGAAGACTACAAAGTGGAGCATTTGGACAGAGGAGTGTGCCTGCCAACCTCTTTGCATTTTCCTTGTGTAAATGGCCATGGTGATGGCAATGTGAGTCTGCATAAGTGTTTGGTGAAGTGCAATCGAGTCATTGTTGCCTTGTCTTGCTGTTGTTTCCCCTTTCCAGCTTCTCTTTCTCCTGCTTCGGTGTTTTCCCTCCGTGTCGGCTGTGCAAAAGTGTGTGGCCCCCCGGACCAATGATGATTGGTGTGAGAGAGGGAGACTAAGTTTTTGTGAGTGTGTGTAAGGGAGGAGACAGGCCATGGCAACATGCGTGCGTTGTGTGGTGGTTTGTGGAGTGTGTGTGCAGTAGGAAATCGAGCGATCGGTGGTCTGCTAGTGTGAGTTGTGTGTTTGAAGGTGTTTTCCGAGAGAATAGGGGTGCTGTGAATGCCCTGAGCTATAGAGAGGCCCTTGTGTTTGTGCCGGGCGTGTTCCCCCATTCCCCCTCTCCATTTTTTGGTGCCCCCACGGAGGAGTATGCTGATGCTCCTAGTTGAAGTTGAAGAGGTGATTTTGGTGATACCAAAGGTGTGACCTTTGAAGAGCATGTGCTGCTAGGGATGGCATGGTCCGGATTTCCCATTTTCACAGGGGTCGAAGATGTAGAAACCCGGCTGGCAGATTATGAGTTGTTCCTGCTATCATTGTAGATGAAAGGTGATGAGGACAAGGTGCATATGGTGCCCTTGGTGCTACGAGGAAAATCTAAGGTTTGGTTCGATGGTCTGCAGGCGGTAGACAAAGCAGGTTTGGGATAATTTTTGGGAAAAGTTTCTGCTGCAATTTCGCAAGGTCGTGACGGCTGCTGAAGCGGATGCAAATATCAAGAAGCTATGGCAAGAAGTAAGTGGGAATTTTGATGCTTTTGTCGATAAGTTTGAAGAAAGATGGAAGGATTTGGTTACTATCATGGGAGTGGTCAATGTGGATGGTTTCAAGCTGGAGAAATTCCTGGCTTGCTTGTGTCCTCGAGTTTGAGATAAGGTGGATGATGAAGAGCCAAAGGCTGATGCCAAGGCGGTCAGAGTTACCTGAGTAAAGAGCAAGAAGATGAAGAAGAAATTGGAATTAGGCTTGTTGAAGCCTACAGATTGTGCGCCTGTGACGATGGCCAAGTGTTCGGTAGATCGGCTGAGGATGGTGCCAATTGTGTGGAGGATGGAGCTTGTTGAGGTAAAGCCTTTAGTCGAGTGTACTCCTTGGGAGTTTCCAGTTTGTGAGATACCAGTGCCTATGGAGGACGTACTTGCCAACGAGGGCGAGTCATGTGCTAAAGAGAGCCTGTGTACAATGATGAGGGCAGATACCAAGTGCCACGTGCAGCTTGAAGAAATGAAGCCTATTCTTATGGAGGGTTTGTGTGAGAAGATAGCAGATTATGGCCGGTATGTAGGTGTGGAAGACTTGGAACTTGATGAGGAGAATGTGTAGAGCCAAGTTGGCAGTAGCCAAGATTTTTTGGAGCCGATAAACAATATGGATGCAAGTGCCGAGTCCGCCTATGATGGCGGTGATGATGATGAGTCGGCCTATGATGGGGGTGATGATTAGAGTTCAAGATTGAGCTTATGGGAGACAGGTGAAGAGGAAAAGTCCACTTCCAATAGCGAGGAAACAGACTCCAGTGAGCTTGAGATGGTACAGGTATAGCTACCCTATCGTGTGCATAAATATGTGATAGTTGCCAATATGGTTGAAGAGCAGGTGGACCTGGCAAAGCTTGAGGATAATGGTATGCAGTTGAAAGTGTTGTGTGGCACCATGCTTATGGTGATATTGGTCAAAGTAGCAATGTAGTGTGCTTTGATAGTAAGGCAAGCTCAGAGCTTGGTTGGGAAAGAGAGAGCTGTTGTGGTCAACATCTGAAGATGTGACTCGTATCTCAGGTTTCCAATGGTCAGTGTAGGGCCGAATATCTTACTTTCATGAGTAAAGAAACCAATGTAGAATTCCTCCTCAAAGGCCTGCATACGGAAGCTCAGCATAAACATGATTCTCTGATAAAAGAGGTGTAATACTTTTGGAGATGGCTGCAAGGCTAGATCATACATCATATCTCTCACTGTGTCAGCCGTTGATAACAATGTTGAGTTGGTAGCTTTATCCAGCGCGAACACTTCAATGCAAGACAATAATGTTCTGCAAATATTTTTGAGCATTTGACACGAAAGGTTAGGAGAGCTAGTAAAGAGCTTAATGGTGCCCGTTAGGGTTTTCACCATGTAGGCCTTACTTATTCTCTCTCCCACCTTCGGTCCTGGCATCCTTGGGTAATTAAGCCAATTCGGCTTCTTTGCTGTGATTTTGTCATGTTCTTGCCAACTCCTGACTCGTGGCACTGGACAGAATGTTGCATCTTCTCTAACTTCCTTGGGTGCCTCTACCAAATAAATTAGGTAGGTTGGATACTTTGTCAACTACCCTTTTCTCTATCTCGGCTGGGAGTCTACTATTCTGTCCTTCTGTGTGGTGGTTACCAACTTGTACACTGTTTGAGTGTCTACTCCTGATGGTTTGGAAGTAAAAAAACCATGGAGATCTTCCCTTTCCAGTTATTTGCTAATCTCCTCTGTTCTGCTATGGTCCACTAGTTCTTGGGGAATCATTGGGATATCCACTGTTTGTCCCCGTGGGTCTCTGAAAGTACCCTAGTATATCTTTATTCCTTGTTCTTATAAAAATGATTCTTCCATCCAAGTCTTTGTGGACTTGAGAGTCTCTAGGGGAATAGAAAATGGCTCGGCTTCTGCTAATGCTTCCTTGAGTGTTGGTCTCTTTCTCTTTGCTGACGACTTTCCTGATTCCATGGATCCTGTCACTCCAATTTCCGAAGTTAGCGTCTTTTTCAGTATTGAAAGCCGAAATTAATCTTTTAACTATCCAAATGACTTAAAAATTGAAACATAAGCTATTCATGGCCTAAGGATGCAATGCATGTGGAAAGATGTGCAATTTGGGTGCAAAATCATGCAGAAGACATCACAGGCGTATGATGCCTTTTGTGTCAAAATGGCTTGATATTGATTTTGCTTGTAGCTGATAGTGCATACATCTATTCTATATGGTTGGATTTGAATTTGGGTCCCATTTGGTCAAGTATGGCCAGATTAGTCCTGGTCAGACTCTTTGCATGATATTGAGAGGGAATTGGATTTTGTGATCCAACTTGGATGAAACTTGATGGTTGGCTCTCAAATGGCATGTAGATCACTTCTGTGTGGTGGTTGCAACTCTGAAATGCAAAAATCAACTAGGGAGACATCATACGCGTATGATGTCTTTTTGGGTAAAATTGAACCATTTTGCATTGTAAGCTTGGATTTGGCTTTATATAGGCTTAGACAATGATTTTATGAAATTTGGGTATAGTTTGGACCAAAATTGGCTCTGGAGACATCATACGCGTATAATGTCTTTTGTGTCATTTTTGCAAGAGATTGGGCCTGTGGGCTCCTCATATGATAGTAAAGGATTGTGTGTACTCAAATCTTGACGTGAAGTTGAGTATGATGAATTTTTACAAAATTAGGCTTTAAATAGAGGATTTTCTGCTAATTGGGCTAATGGAGTGATCCCCTTGACCAAATGGTACCAAACTTCATAGGTGGCATGTATTTGATATATATAATGAGAAATGATCAATTTTGGCTCTGTATGTGCAAAGAGACATTATACGCGTATGATGTCTTTTTGGCCAAAATGGTACTTTTTGGTTCCAGATAGCTTGTGCATGTGTTGAACAACAATCCTACAAAGTTTCATTGAGTTTGGAGCTATTTTGGCAATTTTAGGGCCATAAGTCGGTTTTATGCCCTACTTTGCGTCTTTTAAGTTTCCAAGTGGTTTTTCAACTCCAAATCTCCTGATACTTTGTACATTGGATGTTGTTAGCATATAGAAAGAGGCTATGCATTCCAGTGTTCAAGATGATGTGAAAATCATGCTGTGAGACATCATACGCGTATGATGTCTATTCTTGATAAAAAGTGTTTTTTGTGCAAAGCATGGTTTGTGCTAGTGCCCTAAGCCCTGCTAACTAGTTTTCAACCTAAAAAATCATCAGTTTAGTTTAAAACCCCCTTTGTAGGCATTTCAGTCTCTGAAATCGTCTTTTGGTGTTGGAGTTGATTTTCCTCGATCTTTCTCCTCGAGAGTTGCATCCCGAGCTCATTTGAGGTATTGGGAAGTCGTCTATGTGGTTGGACTCGACTTTGGTTCCTTCTTTTCCACCTTTAGCCATTTGGTTGCCTGGAAGCGTCTTTTTCACCATTGGTAAGTGAAATGGCTTTCTTTTGGGTTTTGCTTGTACACATGTGTCATTGATGGCATTTTGAAGTTGCTTGTGAGGTTTCATGGAAATCGGTTGTCCATTTTGGCCGTTATGCCAAAATGACGCTTTGTGTGTCTGCCGTCGAATCGGTTGTTTCGACCCACTTTTGGTGGTCCAAACCTGGAGATACTCCATGGTTGCATTGTCCTCGATGTTGTCAAGCTTCTTGTGAAGTTTTGTGTCGTTTCGATAACTTTTTCCTTTTTGCCGCTTGCGGGCTCTATTGACCTAGGGTTTTTTCACTTGGTCTTTCTCGTACTTTGAGAGTTAGGAACTCATCTTCTACACTAGGATAAGCCACCTGTTGGTTATTGCATGGTTTGGCTAGGCAATTGTGCCTCTACCTCGTTTTACCTCTTTCCCCGTCTGCTCTTGTTTCTTTGTTTTGGTTAGTTTTCGCGACAAAAGTTAGTGGTAAGCATCAAAAGATTATGGCAATGAGTCTACCTCTCATATCTGGAGTCCTCTGAGCTCTCGTAGCAGTCATAGAAGGCTGTAGAAGGTCGGATGCTCTTGTGTGCTCTTTGCTCTCTCCAAGTGGGTAATAGTGCAAATGAGCTTGTAAGTGAAGTCAAAAATACTTAGCTCTGGACTTCCCGGCTCACTTGTTACCAAATGTGACATGTGCTCCTATCTCGTCGTGAAATGCACGTTAGGATTTGAAATTTCTCAATTTGGACTCCGTTTGACCTGTTTCTGAGAAATCTGTCCACTTTGCCAAAATTCTTCCATTTCGGGCTTTCCGCAACTTTTCTCGAATTGTACCCAATTTTACCATGGGTTGCCCTTGTCATTAGGATCATCACCATCTATTCTTCTCTTTTTTCTGATCTCGTTTCACCTGCTTTTTTATTTTTCTTTTACTTTTATTAAGAAAATCCTAAAAAATAAAGGAAAATAGAAAATTGAAGCCAAAAAATTCAAAAAATACACAATAATTAGCTGGTAACCTTGTGTATATGTATATATAACTATTTGTGGTTTCTCAGCTTAGATTACCACTTTTTTTCACTTTTTGGCTCCAAAAACACACATATTTACTCGTATTTACAAATTTAGAGACTCAAATTCATCATTTGATCTCTTATTATTGCAAAACAAAGTATATAAGGGCATAGATATTATCAATATCCTCAATCAAACATAAACAATTCGAAATCATGTAAGACACTAGCCTTGTAATATCATTTTCTTTGTCCTTAATGCTTGTAGTTCCTGTATACTTGTTGAAGCGGTCCGGGGCGGGCAACAAGAAGAGCAACCTCTAGACACCCTTCAAGGCTCCCGTGCTGCTGAATGGGGCTGGGGCACAACACAACACAAACCAAAACAACAAACCCATAGCCAAATCCCAACTACACAAGGGGCACCACCTAGTTTAAGAGCGAACTAGGACGCAAAAGAGGAGAATCGTTAGAGCAACCCACAAACAAGCAAGGAATTTACACTAACCCTAACACCAATGGAACACTCTCACACACTAAAACACGAGAGAGAGAGAGAGAGAGAGAGAGAGAGAGAGAGAGAGAGAGAGAGAGAGAGAGAGAGAGAGAGAGAGAGAGAGATGGTGCTCGGCCTGCTTTGAAGTGTATCGTTAATGATCAAGCGAACATAAATATATATATGTAAGAAAGAGAGAGAAGGGGGAAGGGGGTGCTTGTTGCACTAATGCCTTCTTACAAATCTGTCATGACCAACCAAAGTGAGATTAGTATTTGTTCAACATAGCCTGAGTAAATTACACCACGACACATCACAAGAAAAAAAGACACCCCAATCACTGTCTTAAGGCCAGGGGAGTCCTCTCCACCCTGTCGCCCTCTTACAGCATGTGGGATTTATGGCTAAATTGATAACAATACCCGGAGACAAGCTATCAAGAACTTAAATAAAACACCAAGACACTTACACATCATTATTGTCCATGACTTCACGTTGGAAGGGAGACAAGGTATCCATGCTTAGTCCAAATTCACCCTCCTTGATTCAGCAAATGCCGGGCTTACTCTAGTAGGAGAAATGATAGATTTCCTACTCTCAATTTAATGATCACTCTCTCTTACAATGGCATAGAGTTCCCTTGCTAATCACCCCTAATACAACACATACATATGCCTAATGCCAATGAGATTCCACTCAAGAGCTCCTTCTCAAGAGGTTGAGCTTGGCTTCTCAAGCTATAGCATAGTGCTCTTTCTTCTCCCCCCTTTTTGTGCTAGCTACACCCTCCTTTTATAGCAATTTTGAAGGCTAGGGTTACTCCTCTAACCATGGTTGGGTTAGATTTTCAGCAATTTATCTAATTTCTTTTGCTTGGAATTATCAAGAAGTTGGTGGGGAAAGAGAGAGGAGAGAAATGGAGGTGATAGGACTTTTCATAGTGGGTTAGTGTTAGTAGAGTTAGTATTAATTTACAAATGGAATTGGATATTTACAATGGGAGTATCCATGTAGGATACAAATAAGGAAGAAAAACTCTTAAGAGGTAAGAAAAAGTGGATTTCTTACAAGGTTGATGCTCCAAGTGTCTTGAGTAGGGCCAATTTTGACGCTTGTTGACGGTCCACTAGCTTTGACGGTACATTTTTTCTCCACTCTTGACCTTCCTTGAGAGACAAGGTAATTGAAGCTGAGTAATCAACCACCATGATGCTGTCTTTTAAGAGAAGAGGTTGAATTTTGTGGTTTTTTTGATAGATATGGGTAATTTGGAGGAGGAAAAATGAGACTAGGTGGTCAATTTTGGAATGGAATTGTGTGTGGGAGGTATGAGTTCACCATGGTTTCTCTTATTCTTCAAGGTTGAGGAGAAGGTGAGTAGGGTGCAGAGAGGAGTGGTGAGAGAGGTGGGGATGATGAGTGGGGAAGTGTGTGTGAAAGAGGAAAATGATAAAGTGGAAGAGAGAGTGTGGTTGCATAGCATGGGAAAACTGGGGTCCACTAATAAAATCATAGCTCACAGCTCGTAGCTCAAAAAAATATGAAAACATTTGAGGCAAAAGTTCAGCCTACGAGCTACAATTTTTGTTTGTATCACCTTTTCAAATTCGGAGAGCAAGTAGACTTTAAAAATTCAGCAAAACCGACCGTTTTTTTCCACTGCACAAGGTCCTTGTGGGGTCCTTCTTTGGATGATTCTTTTGAATACCTCCAAGAGTGAGCCCTCCATAGTGCATGTATGCATGCCACCTACCCTTGACCTTATTTGGTAGGTCTATAATTGAAGATATTGTTGAGATCATGATATAAGTGAATAGTACAATTAAGAAAATCAAATATTGAGGGGTCTAAAAAATATGTACATGTCAAATTTAAATAATATAAGTGGAAAAAATATAAAGGGGTCAAAAGAAATCTCTCTCATTATGAGGCTACCATAAAAAGATAAATATTTTTGGTGTTCTAATTTTTTAGAAAAAAAACAAAATAGATGTAGGAAGGGAAAAATCACAATAGTGAAAAAATATACACATAAATAAAACTAGTTTTTTTGGATTTTTGTTGGGCTGGAGTTACACCAAATATAAGAGAAGCTTACATGAAAATATTTCTATATGGAATAAAGAGTATGAAAAATGGTAAGAAAAATTGTGGTAATGGTGAGGCAATGTACAGAGCATAAATAACACACACCTAGGTAGAAATATTTAAATAAATACCAAAATAATTATGAAAAAATCTTTTATTTAGGCCCTATATACAAAGAAATATTCACATACGCATGGGCCATAATATACTTATATTTTTTATATTTTTGGCTTAACTAGCCCCATGACTAGCTAATTGAGGGTTTTTTATTTCAGTAAGGAGATATGGGAAAAGTCCCCTAACTCACACGCACCTATATACAGTGAAAGGATGAGGGTAACCACAGTGTTTGAGTGATTTGATAGGGTGAGATAACTCACTATGGCAATTACAGAGAGCCGAAAAAACGGCTATCACTGTATACCTCCCCCCTTTGTAGTCTGAGTCCTCCCGGACGACTATGAAGTGTCTGAAGGTGAAGCATTGTAGGTGTTGTGGTCATGATTGGTCAATTCAATTGTAGAGCGATGAAATAGCAATATTTCCAATAATGTCGCTCTTTGTTTGATTGTCAGGTTTTTGGGCAATATTTGGGTTGTCTGTAGCCCTCGTGTAGTAGAATCAGTATTTGGATTCTTCTTTACATTGTGTTTTTTTTTTATAATCCAATTCTGCTTCTGATTTTCCTGTGCTGGCCACACATTTTTTTCTACCCAAATTTGCTTGATTTTAGGTTGTGATGTCCTTGTCCTTGAGTATTTAGGAGACTCTGTTGATTGTACTGAAGGGAGTTCCTTCTTACAAATCTTTGGAATCCAAATTTCCTTGCTATGTCTTTGTGTTGTCATCAACTTCTTTGGAATCCAGATTTGTTTCACTGAATCTGCCTGTCTGAAATCACTCTGTTGTGTGGTGTTGAAGGCTTTGTTTTCCACCTTTGTTTCCTTTGGCACAACCTTCTTTGGCCTCCATACCAACTTTGAGTCTGTCTTTATCCAAGGTTGAGCTATGCTTTTATTTTCTGTCTTCTTTACCCATTTTTGAGAGTTCTTCAGTGAGAAGCATTCCTGTTTTGTAGAAGTGGCTTTTGGTTGCCATTGCTCCTTGTTATTGGATTCTTCGGTTGGCACCTGTATGGTTGGTTTGGAGGACGGAATTGATAGACTTTCCTCCTCATATTTGATGTTAATTGAATGAGAGCTCCAATTAATCATTGCATTGTACTGCTTTTGCCATGGTTGTCCTAGCAACAACGGATGTTGCGTAGCTTTGTCTTCAACCACATAAAACATATGAGGATACACATATTGATTTATTTGTTTTTTTGGATTTTTGTTGGGGTGGAGTTACACCAAATATAAGAGAAGCTTACATGAAAATATTTCTATATGGAATAAAGAGTATGAAAAATGGTAAGAAAAATTGTGGTAATGGTGAGGCAATGTACAAAGCATAAATAACACACACCTAGGTAGAAATATTTAAATAAATACCAAAATAATTATGAAAAAATCTTTTATTTAGGCCCTATATACAAAGAAATATTTACATACGCATGGGCCATAATATACTTATATTTTTTATTTTTTTGGCTCAACTAGCCCCATGACTAGCTAATTGAGGGTTTTTTATTTCAGTAAGGAGATATGGGAAAAGTCCCCTAACTCACACGCACCTATATACAGTGAAAGGATGAGGGTAACCACAGTGTTTGAGTGATTTGATAGGGTGAGATAACTCACTATGGCAATTACAAAGAACCGAAAAAACGGCTATCATTAGCCCTCCCCTAGGATGATGGTATATTCATGTACCATCATAAAGAATCTTTTCTAAAGAGAGTGCTTCAGAGTCCTTGACAAGATCTTCATTGTTTGGCCCCTTGGAATTTTGGTTTGTGTTACACTCATGCTTCATGGAACAATACTTACATGAGATAGTTGCCTTTTGCTTTGGTAGATCCTTTGGTAGAAAGCGACTCAAGTAAGGCTTCAAGCGATAGCTGTTTACCTTCCTGGAGTGCTCTTTCCCATTCAAGTCCATAAGTTGATAGTAAGTTGAATTGAAAGCCTTCTTGACTATGTATGGCTCCTGCCATCTTGTTTCAAATTTGGCATCAAAACGATTATCGAGTCGATTGTCATACCTTAGCACAAGATCTCCTTCATTGATGCCTTTGTCCTTTAGTTTCTTGTCAAGCTTCTCGTTTGTCTGTGTGGCTTTCCTCTTATAGCACTCGTATGCTGCTTCTCTTTTCCACTCAAGCTCAGCTAAGGTAAGAAGTCGATCCATCCATGCTTCTTGATCATCTTGTGCTGATTTGCCATGAAGTCGCATTGTTGGAATGTTTAGTTCAATTGGCTATAAAGCCTCTTGACCATAGACCAAGTGAAATGGTGTGAACTCCGTGGCTTCCCTATATGTGGTTCGATACGCCCACAAGGCACCATCCAAGAAGTCATCCCACAACTTTGTCTTGTTTTTCACCATCTTTCTAATGATGCCTGCAATGACACCATTAGCTTTTTCTACCAAACCATTTGATTGGGGATAGTAGGGTGCACTGTGACGATGTAGAATGTGAAGTTCTTCACAGAATTCTGTGAGCAATCCCTTTCTAAACCCTGGACCATTATCAGAAAAAATCTCCAAAGGTGTGCCAAATCTACAACAAATGTGAGTGTAGACGAATTTGCTCATTGTCCTCTCATTTACCTTTGCCACACTTTGTGCTTCCACCCACCTAGTCATATAGTCTACAGCCACTAGAATGTAGAGTTTACCATTTTTTGTCCTAGGCAGAGGACCCATAGCATCAATGCTCCACTTTTCAAAGGGTCCATTTGCAAGCACGATTTGCCTTGGACCATAAATCAATCTTCTATTCCCATTTACCTGACAATTGTGACAACTTGTACACCAATGTTGGACATCCACATGCAGACTTGGCCAAACATACCCCGCAAGCAAAATCTTCTTCACAGTTAATTCTTGGGAAAAATGACCACCACATGCCTCTTCATGCAAACCTTTTAGAATGGCTGGAATTTCCGCGATAGTTGGTACTCTTCTGCACACTTTATCCTTCCCTCTTTGATGGAGGGAGCCTTCTAGGAAGAGATACATGCTTGCCTTCTTCATGAGTCTCCTCTTCTGAGCTTTTGTGAAGTCTGGTGGAAACTCACCCTCCAAAATGTAGCCAATGACTCCAATCCCTGGTACCTCGGTTGCTTCACAGCAGCCGCCACCATGATGACCTGCACTTCTTTCTTTACACATGCAACGGCTTGTTGTGCAAGTAAATCAACATCTTCATTTTGTTTCCTAGGAATATGTATTTTGAGAAGCATCTCTTGGGTTAGTGGCAAATGATACTTCTTCAATCTGCATCCACTAATCCAGTTCGACATTTCTTCTCCATCTAATGTAACAAGATTGATGGCCCCACTTGGTGATAGATCTTTAATCACAAGAGGTCCCATCCCTCGCTTTTTAATTTTTTTTGCATGCTATTTTAGAGTGTATACTAGGACAAAGTCCCCAATCTTAAACTCTTTAGTTTGCACATGTTTATCAATGAACTCTTTTTGTCGCCTTTTCTGAGCGTAGATTGAAGCCACGGCTTTTAAATGAAGCTCATCTAGACTTTCAAGGTCGTCTATTCTATCTGAAAGCTCATGTTCTATCCACTCTAATTCCTTAGCTACTCTCAGTGTTGGAATTAAAAATTCTATTGGTAAAATAGCATTCAAACCAAAAACCATGTTGTATGGGGTCGTTCCTATGGATGTTTTATATGCTACCCTATACGCCCATAATGTCGAATGCAATTTCTGGTCCCAATCAGTTCTCGACTTAGATACAATATTTGTAAGGACCGTGCATATGGTTTTGTTTGTCGCTTCAGCTTGTGGATGATATGGAGCTGATTTGCGATGTATTACCATAAATTATTCTAGAAGGATCTCTATCACTTCATTTATGAAGTGTGTGCCTCGATCACTCACAATTTCTATTGGTAATCCATATCGTACAAAGATGTATTCATACAAAAATCGTGTCGTGGTCCTGGCATCTGCTTTTTGAGTTGCTTTTGCCTCAACCCACTTTGTTAGATAGTCCGTTTCCTCAATGATGTATTGTGCATGAGTCCTATATGCAGGAGGTGAGATAGGTCCAACATAATCAATCCCCCATTTTTCAAAGGCTCTTGCTCCCATCATTGGTCTAAGCGGCATATCATCTCTTTTCAGTGGTACTTTTGTCCGCTGACAGTCATCACATCGTTTTCCGTATTCATCAGCGTCCATGTGTAATGTCGGTCACCATATGCCTCCAGCTAAGACAATTTTTGTTGTCTTATCACCTGAGAAATGGCCTCCACCTACTCCTTGATGAGCCTGCTCTAGGATTATCACATACTCTGATTCTGATGCGCATATCCTACGCTGGTTGTCCTTTCCTCTCTTATAGAGTTGATTTCCTATTAAAGAATAATCTCGCGCTTCTATCTGTACAGCTCTCTGACGCGCTTTTGAGGTTCCCTCTGAAAAAGTTCTATTTGTGAGATATTCAACAATATATTGACTCCATCAAGAGCGATCATTATCTGATACAATGTTGAATACTCAGCTGGCGGTTTTGACAAACATGTAATACATACGATGACATATTCATGTACACTCTCTTTCATTCCTGGCCAGTAGACGAGGGATTTCAAAATGACGTGATCACACTATAATTTCAGGTTAATAACAATAGAAATGCAAAATAACAAATATTTTGTTAATTGAAATTCATCTTTTTTTACCTCCAGGGAGACCTGGAGACCGGCTCGTAGCCCGCCGCGATAGTGTATTTTCCCGGCGGTCATGCCGGGTAAAGCTATTTTCCCGCCGGGCCCGCTGTGGCTATATAAAGTTGACGCCGGTGTTTGTCTTTTCACAAAAGAGGTACATTGAAAAGTCTTCACCAAACTTTCTGGCAGCTTTCCACATTCTCAAAGCAGTGTAGCAGTAATGTTTTAAACCCTTCCTTATTTTACTGATGTTTTTTGCATTAAAACTTAAAGGTTTAAAATTTCTTTTATCAAATCATCGTACGTGGATGCACTGGCACATGGTTGCAATTGTGGCTACGTGTTTCATTGCAAAAGCGTACGATGATTATGTTTTATATTGCTCCCAGTCATTCATGCTTCGAAACATGGTTGCAATTGTGACTAGGTGTGTTGCTGCTAGAATGACATTTGTTTGAAAGAGGTAACCGTGCGTGAATGCACTGGCACATGGTTGCCATTGCGGCTAGGTGTGTCATTGAAAAAGCGTAGGGTGATTATATTTTATGTTGCTCCCAGTCATTCATGCTTCGGCACATGGTTCCAATTGCGACTAGGTGTGTTGCTGCTAGAATGACAGGAGCATCTGTTTGAAAGAAGTCACCGTACGTGGATGCATTGGAACATGGTTGCAATTGCGGCTAGGTGTGTCATTGCAAAATCATATGGTGACTATGTTTTATGTTGCAGAGTTGTGGGGAGCAGCCAAGTTGGAGAACCGTTTATTGAGGAGGCTGCCATTGAGGGAACATCGGGTTCTATTGCTTCTACCAGTCACCTGGAGAGGAGTATATACAATTTTGAATGTAGTATGACTCTGGGCATTCCAAATAAGTCCATTAAGAAGATCAAGAAACTTGGGTCTGGGGCTTGTGGCACAGGGTGGCAAGTTCAAATCAAAGGGATCAGTTTCCTTCCTGCAACGAATACTTATTGTGCCAAGGAGTTCAAAGGACAGGCCAAGCATCAGTGGAAAAGCATTGCATCAGAAAGTGGGGTAGATCTCAATCATAGAGGGATTGTGAGGAGTATTGCCCACTCTGTAATGTTGCCATGGTTTCTGATATTCCCCTACTTCAATGGGGGAACTTTATGTGATCTTATGGAGACAGTGCCCCATCCACATGGCTCTTTCACGATGCTTGGAGCGCATCAAGAGGGGAAAGGAAAGATCCCTGAAGACTTTAAATGGGAGCAACCCTCTGAAGACCAGAAAACACGTATCAAGAGTCTGTGCAATCATGCTCCCTCGTTGATCCATGCCTTGGTGAAGGCATTGCGATTCGCACATGACAAGGGAGTGATCCACAATGATCTGCATCCATGGAACATCATGTTGGACTTTACCAAGGATCTCACTCCCCGTATTGGAATAATTGATTGGGGATTGGCTCTGCGTGTTGGCTTAGAGACACAAAAGACCAACAATACCGATGAAAACTGGAAAAAGCTTCATCCTTGGCGAGCTCCTGAGTTACTAGATGGAAATCACCCGTGCCCATGGACCAAGGCCACATATGTGTATTCCATAGGATGGGTGAGTTTTGTGGAGAGTTCTCTAACTACTACAACACAGATTGGTTCAAACATAAGGTTTCAGTGGAGGTACAAGCCATATCTAGGATTGTTGTGGAAGGTTGGGTGAGGAAGAAATCCACATAGAGAAAGACCTTGGCACTTTTGGACGAAGAATTAGAAAAGTTGAAGCCCAGCCTGAACGATGCTTATGCCCTCCCTCTGAAATGAGTGTAGCCTTTTTTTGATGGATATATGATGTACTTTATGAAGCAGGGTTTTCTAAGACTTTTGACTTATAAAAGCACTTTTAAAATTTGGGTTTTATGCGCCATGGATGATGTATGAGTAATAAAAACACTTTGTTATATCTCAATAGGCAACAAATTTTCTATGAGTTTTGTTTTTTCTCTTAAGTTTCAAGCAATAAGCCACGTGGAATCACTGATTGTCATTCATTGATTTAAAAAATGGTGGTTACTCTTACATCAATTGATTGTCGTAAGATGGTGGTTATTCTTATATCAATTGATTGTCGCAAAATGGTGGTTACTCTTATATCAATTGATTGTCTTAAAATGGTGGTTACTCTTATAGCAATTGATTATCATTAAGTTTGTATGCCGTAACTGAAGTATAGTGTTTAATCAGGATATGGATAATGATAATCAAAGGCCTAAGTGTGCTTTTGGGCGTCTCAGATCCATGTGTCAAGGCGGTGGAGTGAATGACACCGCTCGAATTGCAGCTTGTTGCTCCCAGTGGGCCAACCCAGTGGGTACACAATGGAAAGAGGTGAACTCTAGGATTGACCGAGAAATGGTCAAATCCATATGGCCAGGCGTTGCAGATGACAACATCAAGAAAGGCAGAGTCAAGCTATCACAATGCAGTAATGCGGACATACGAGACAATGGAGAGAACATATATCTCGATGTTATGGGTCATCCTATGCATCAAATGGATTATCCATTGTGGTTTGCCAAGATGTTATACATGCATTATGTCTTGGGTGAAGGAGTGGACTTCAGCTGAAGGACACCTCATATGACAGTTGAGGACATTTGCAACAGTGCAATCAACGTCACACGGCAAGAGATGTCATTGGCACTAGAAGGTGCATCAATGGAAGTGCACCAAAAGCTACACAAGGCTCTCATGCAGAAGAAACCCTAAATAGAGACTTGCAAAGGGAGGTGAAGGTGCTATCTCGCCACGTAAAAGAGTTAGAGGCGACTATAAAAAAACAAAATGCTGCCACATTAATTGAGCACCCAGCATCTATTGAGGCCCCTCCAGCTTCTCGTGAGCACGGTGGTCTTTGCCCCATATGTAGATCATTCTTTCATGAGTGGTGTGGTCACTTTAGCTTGCCATGCGAACATATGTACCATATATCATGCTTGATGCAAAGCATGATGAATAGATTTCATTGAGCTATATGTGAGTATGAGATATTCAAAAATCTATATGCAATGTTCAAAATGTCTGAAGACTATAATAAGCTTATAGGCGAGTGTGAACATGAAAATGAAGATATTCTCACAAATATTTCACTATCACTTGGATAGTTTTTGTAACATTTGAAAACATTTACTCGTTGTCTTGCGAGAATTTATTAGTGAATTGTGAATTGTCTTCACTTCAGCTTCAATTATGATATGCGATAATGCAAAGATTTGTTAGGGATTTGTATATTATGAAGCTTTAATAGTGATTTGTGGCCTTGTAAAGGTTTTTAAGGGCTTCGTTTATTATTAAGAAAATGTCTAAACCTTAAACTAAATAAAAAAAAAATATTATAAGATAAACAGTTTCTGAACTTAAACAGAAGTCACTCAATGGATTCGATAATCTATTAATTAAACCACCATCGCTTGCTGCGACGGGTCAAAGTTGGTTCAATTTCGAAATTCTCTTCAATCTCTTCTAAACTACATGTAGTTTCTACTTCATGAGATTCCCCTTGCAGCTCACTATCTTCGTCCACCTCATCATTGGTTGCATCATAAGTCCAACGCGGAATCTCCTCTTTGTAGTTCTCAGCTTGCACTCTTGCCAATAGCCGATGGTTGCAGTACATATACACCAATTTTTCAGCTCTTGAATTTAGAAGGCGGTTTCTGATGGTGGAATGTACATATTTATATATACTCCAGTTTCTCTCAGAACTTGAATTGGATGCACATTGGGCTAGGATTCTAACAGCTAGGCGTTTAAGGGTGGGTGCACTACCACCATTCATCATCCACCACTTCCACGCTGGCTGCTCCGTGGCAAGTTTCTGCACAAATTCTATACCAAACTTACCCTCTTTGAGTTTAAACTTCGTAAGATCAGTAACAGCTGATGCATGCTCATCAGGATCAGCATAAAACCTGCTTATCGCATCATAAAAGTCTTCCAGCACCTCCGCATCAAGTTTGTCTATTTCCATTGCCTAATACTCTGGATCCAATAAGAAAGCTACGCTGTGTAGTGGACTATGTGCTCCAACCCATCGACCATGCACATACTTTCTCAGAATTTCTCTCCTCTTTTGAGTGAATGGTGTCTTCCAAGGCTTCACAATTGGCTCCTGGGGTTCCTCTGGATTTGCAAGGCTTTCTTGAACACTCCACCAAGCCATCCACACCTTACCTATGTTAGGCAAGGCAGAATCCAGTTGGCGTAATGCGAGCATAATTGGCATCATGACATTGTGCACATCCACCACATCATCCCAGAAGTGGCGATCAGCTAGTAGATCTCTGTTCACCCCTATTTTTCTTTTTATCTTTCCATTTGACCGGCCTCCCATTCAGAAAAAGTGGCACAAACAAATGTCTCCATCATAGCATTCTTATTTTTTATTAGTGATTCTACCGTATAGTAGTTGGTGCAAAATCTAGTTTCGCACGACAGTTTTAACATAGTAGACATCCTGTAACGGTACATGTCAAGAACCCTCTGACGCTTCAAAACAAACTTGACTATTAAGCGAGCATTGTCTACTATCCATTTGAACCACTCTGTGTCATTTCTCTTGTACCAATCTTGCAATACCAAGTTCAAGCTGTGTGTACTGCAACCAACACTATATAGGTGAGAGAAGCGACTTTCAAGTATCCTACCTGTAGCCCTGCAATTTTTGACATTGTCCATGATTACTTGGACAACATTTTCTTTTCCAAGTTCCTCAACTGCATCGCCAATGACGTCAGCTATAAAACTGTCAGACTTTATTTGACCAGAGCTATCCACAACTTTGATAAAAAATTCACCACAAGGACATACAAGCATGATGTTGATCAATGGCCGCCTTTGAACGTTGGACCAACCATCACTAACTATGGTGTATCCAGATTGTTCTGTTGCATTTAATATTACCCTTTGAATATCCTGTTGTGTGCTTGTGTAACATTTATCCAACAGTTGGTTTCTCATATGGTGATATGTTGGAGGGGTAAATCCAGCACTATACTCCCCAACGCGTTTCCAAGCTGACTTCCATGCATCACGGGTGACAATGGCCAATGACCCCCCACTGAAATAGGCGGCTTTAGCTAGTGCAAGTTGTGCTTCTTCTAAGGCAAGCGTTTTGAAGCTCGTCTGTAAGCTAACCTGTCTACTTTTTGACGATCCTACCTGAAAGTCAGGAGATCTATGGTTTGGAGGTGTAGTTCCATCGATATGAGAAGTTGGTTCTCTGCTTTGAGTGCTTCCATTGGTGGGTGTTACACCCAATGATCCCTCGTCTTGGTTTGATATTATCGATACTGGGGTTTGCTCGTGGAAATTAGCTTACCAATTAAAGCTTTTAAGCGCATAGCTGCTTCTTCTGCACCTAAGCCCTTGCACTTTCCTCCTTGGATTTTGGTATTTGCCACCTAGCAAATGATCCCTTATTCTTGGTGCTCCTCCAGATTTCTCTTCGCCACAAAAGTTACATTTCCAATCTTGATACTTATTTAAATTTGTGGCAAAATTCCACTCGGGTCCTGGACTTTTTCCACCTGCCTTTCGCTTGCCCTGCGAAGTGGTGCCCTGTGAAGCAGGACCTGGCATCGAGGTAGGAGGTCTCCTCAAGGAAGCCAGGCTTGAGACACCAACATCACCGCTCACATTCCCAGTGGAAGACATACTTATTGGATGCCTGTAATACCAATAAACATAGCCCAGTATGCTATCTCTTCTTTCAAGTATTATTCAAACCAAACATCAGTGTTATAATCAATATCACACACAAGCGTAGTAGTGAATCCTGAAGGGAATAAACCTCAATCTACTCAAACATGAGCAAGCAAATACAACGGTGAATCAAATATGTGATCAGTCCATCCCAAAAGTAGAGATATCGACCCAAAGATTCACCTTCCTACCTCCTTTCATGAATCAGTCCAGTCCAAAAAAGAACTAATGACCCATGATTGGAGCTCTAATCGAAATAGAAAGCAAATACAGCGGTGAATCAAACATGTGATCTGTCCATCCCAAAAGTAGAGATATCGACCCAAAGATTCACCTTCCTACCTCCTTTCATGAATCAGTCCAGTCCAAAAAAGAACTAATGACCTATGATTGGATCTCTAATCGGAATAGCAAGCAAATACGGTGGTGAATCAAACATGTGATCAGTCCATCCCAAAAGTAGAGATATCGACCCAAAGATTCACCTTTCTACCTCCTTTCATGAATCAGTCCAGTCCAAAAAAGAACTAATGACCCATGATTGGAGCTCTAATCGGAATAGCAAGCAAATATAGTGGTGAATCAAACATGTGATCAGTCCATCCCAAAAGTAGAGATATTGACCCAAAGATTCACCTTTCTATCTCTTTTCAAGAATCAGTTCAGTCCAAAAAAGAACCAATGACCCATGAAAGAAGTTCTAATCAATATAGCAATCAATTCAGCAAATATAACGGTCAACCAAACATGTGATCAATCCATCCCAAATGTAGAGATACCGACCCAAAGATTCACCTTTCTACCTCCTTTCAAGAATCAGTTTAGTCCAAAAAAGAACTAATGATCCATGATCAGAGTTACATTAAGTTTTAAATTTTTTTAAAGACTATTCATTTTTTTACCTTTAGTTTTTCTTCTAAATTTTAAAGGATGACCAAATTTAGAGGAAGAGGTGATGTGATTTGATGTCTATCAAAGGGTTATATAGAGCCGCCAAATATGGAGGGGGTACATGACGAGCCCGGCGGGATTCTTGCTTGTCCCGCTGGGCCCGCCGGGTTTCATAGTAAACCCGCCAGACCTGCCGGGATTGTTGGTTGTTCCACCGGTTCTACGTTTTCTACTGGTTTTCGTAGGTCATGACATTAGATATGTTATTAACATGAAAAAAATAGTGATAATAACAACAATAATTAACAGTTAACAAAATGCGTCATCGCGTAATTAAAATCCCTGCAGCAATAGACTCCCAGTTGTAATAGATTCCTGTACATGTTCCTTCTTGAACAATGAAATGTACATTCCTGAACATGTGCTTCTCGCAGATATATGTTATATTCTTCAGGATTGATGCATAACCTTAAAATGTTATCGGTTCCTAAGTGATACAACCTTCTTATAATCAACTGAAGATTTTTGGATTGCTGAATAATCACTTGTTTCTGGTTGTAATTTTTTATATCAAACTCTCCTCCATAGGTTAATAGGTTAACAACATTCTGAGACCACTTTGGTACCATTTCTATGTTGAATAAGTACGCATCTGGCATGTCGTCATCTACACCTATAGGGTCTTTTCCATTCATCAACCTTGAAAGGTGATCCGCTCTAAGATGTGTCTTCCCTTTCTTTACTACTAATGTGAAGTCGAATTCTAATAAGATGATGAACCATCTCACTATCCGTCTCGTATTGCATGGTTTGTTCACTAGGTAGAGCAAGGCTTGATGATCAGTGAAAAACACAAACTTATTGGCTAGAAGATAATGCTGAAATTTTTTTACAGCATAAATCATTCCTAATCCCTCTTGCTCTGTTGTTGTGTAATTCTTTTCAGCATTGTTGAGCTGTCTACTAGCATAGCAGATTGAGAAATCCATGTTTCCTTCTTTTGGCTGAGCCAGGATGCATCCTATTGCATATGCCAAAGCATCTATATGCACATGGAATATCCTCTCCCAATCTGGTGATTTCAAGACTGGAGCAGTAATGAGTGCCTCTTTGAGTTTCTTGAAGGATTCCTCACACTTCTCTGTCTATTCAAAATTCACTATTAGCATGTAAAGTGGTTGGCCTATTATAGCGTACATGTAAATGAATCGTCTATAATATCCACAATGTCCCATAAAGCTCTGCACTTATTTCGCGTTGGCTACTGGTCTAGGCATATCCACTATTACTTTTATCTTTTCCATATCCGTGGATATTCCGTTATGTGAGACAATATGTCCTAGAATTCTGCCTTGTCAGACCATAAACACACACTTCTCAGGATTGAGACAAATGCGATATGTCCTACATTTCTTGAATACCTTTCCTAGGTCCTCTAGATGCTCATCCCTCAAAAGAGAGTGTACACACAAATCATTCAAGTATATTTCTAGAAACAACCTCAAGTACTCTTTGAAAGCATGCGTCATCAGCCTTTGGAATGTTGCGGGAGCATTAGTTAAACCAAACGGCATAACACGATACGCATAAATTCCCCACTCCGTTGCAAAAGCTGTTTTGTGTTGATCCTCTGGTGCAATGGCAAGCTGATTATATCCTGAAAATACATCTAGAAAGAAATATGCTCTTTTCCTCGATACACGTTCCAGAACATGATGATCAGTTATCGGCAAGGGATAATTGTTCCTGATTGTTGCAGCATTTACTTTCTTCAAATTGACACACACTCGGAGTTTCCCGTTTTTCTTAGGCACTACCACAATCGGAGATACCCAGTCCGTGTGTTCAATCTCATATAGGAATTCGGCTTCCATTAGCTTGTCTATTTCTTCTTTGATTCGCTTAGCAAACATGTCATTATATGTGTACGATCTCTGTCTGCTAGGCTTAGCATCTTGTTTCAAAGGAATTGTGTGTTGGCATATTGATGGATCAACTCCTTTCAAGTCCTTGTATGACCATGCAAACACATCCCTGTATTCTCTGAGAAGACTCAAAAGTCGCTCTTCTTCTTTCGGAGACACATTAGGAGATTTCGGAGGTCTTTTGGAAGGCCTTTTGGAAGAGAGAGGAAAATAAGTTCCTCCAATGAGAGAAAAGACTACATTACGTAGAAAAATAGATTGATATTAACAAAAATATAAAAGGTGTCCCTCTCCTCATTTAATAATCTAGTGGTCCTTGAAGACGATCACTTTCTTTCATTTAATGCCAACACCTTTTTCAGAAGGTAGATGCGGTGCATTTAATACGGCTTACGTCATCACTAGAACTTAAAAAGTCACAAAACTATCAAGTGGTGGAAGATTTTGAAACTTTTGATACTGTCAATGCGTCCGGAACGCCCAAATATCCTAGAAATGAATGTCTAATTGCCTCGCTCCAACATCCGAAGAGGCAAAAAATATCGAAAACCCCTAAAAGAATATTTTACTAACGGTGCGCGAGGGGGCATTCCAAAATTTTGGAATGCCTCCTCGCGCGCCGTTAGTAAAAAGCCCCTTTTTTCCTCTTTTTAGGGAGCTTTTTGAGAGAAAAATGTCAAAAAACCTCTAAAAAGGGGCTTTTTTGAAAGATAAGTGTCCAAAAACCACTAAAAGGAGCTTTGTACTAACGGCACGCAGGGGGGCATTCTAGAATTTTAGAGTGCCTCCTCGCGAGCCTTAAGGAAAAAGCCCATTTTTTGAGATTTTTTGACATTTTTTGCCTCTTCGGATGTCGGAACGAGACAAGTAGACATTCGTTGTTAGGGTATTTTGGCATTTCAAACGCATTGGTGGTGTCAAAAGCCTCAAAATCTATCACTATTTGACAGTTTGTGACTTTTCAAGTTCGAGTGATGACGTAAGTTGCATTGAATGCGCCACACCTGCCTCCTAAAAGAGACACTCGCATTAAATAAAAAAGTGACCGTTTTCAAGGACGATTGGGAATATAAATCTACTTTTTAGAGTGTCTGGTTGTCCTTTTGGACGTACTCACAAGGTGCAAGTGCATTTTAAAAAAAGTTTCTAGAGAGAGAAATACAATTTCTTACAAGGCCCTCCAAATGACCTCCGAAATTTTCTAATGAATCTGTAGCTATGTATTCCAGTCTCGATTCCTCCCCTGGAGCTACTAAATCAACCTTTTTAGCGTTCTCCAGTCCATCATAGGATTCCTTCTCCTTTCTTTCTCTGATAGGCTGGGTTAATATCACCTTCCTATCCTCTATCGTAAATTTCCTGTAGTGAGAGGGAACATCCATGTTTCTCTTGACATTGGCATTTTTGTCCTCACCACTCTCGATTTCAGTTGTCCAAATTTATTTCAAAGTTTTCTTTAACTCTCTGTACTTGTTTCGGCGTTCTAATTTGGACTCTTTGTTTTCCTTGTTTCTCATGCTCTTTTCAGTTTGATCTGTTTTGGTTTTCGTTTCACTGGGTTGAACTCGATTTCTTGAGCTTCGTTTGTCTTTTCGTGAGCTCGTTTCCACATTTCCTCTTACTCTTCCAGAAATCTTGTCCTTGATGCAATCTTCCGCCTTTACCAGCATTAGGAATTGGTTTTTCCCTCTTATCCTAGGCATCGGATTATTTCTAACCCCTTTCGTTTTTCTCTTTTCTCTGTAGTGTTTTTGGCGTTTTTCAGTCTGATTTGGGTAGTTATAGAGTCTGACCTCCTTTAGGGTTTCCTCATTCTCGCTTGAGTTGTCTGTGGACTCATCGTCAGCTTCATTTCCCCATTCTGGATGATCGAGAATGTCGTGAAACATCTCCTCTTCATCTTCCTTGTCTGGTGTATCAATCTTTTCAGTCTCCTTTTTGAGTACAGCTCTGATCATGAAGTATGGAACCACATCATATCCATATTTATCACAGAACTTCGTTGTGGGACCATCTTGGATCGCACAAACATCTAGGGTTGCTAGAATGTGTCTCCATTCTAATGGTTCAAGTGCATCCTCTGGAAAGGGTTCACCTATCTAATTTTCGTCTTCAATTACCCTTTCTAAAACACCTTCTTCGTGCTTCAGACTTCCACAGTTCAAAGCTCCACACATCCATAACTCTTTGGGTTTGCCTAACCAAGCTGGAAACTCTGATCTTGCCAAAGTAGCTGAATCAAACTCTTCAACTAGTGTTCGGTTCACATCCTTGTAGCTATGGTCTTTTAGGTTCACGCGAGTAGTGGTTTCCATATGTCTCAAGTATATGTGGTCATAACCCCAATCCTGGACCATTTTCAAGTGTCTCATGAGTGGTCTTCCAAGTATAATATCATAGTTATTCTCCTTGCCAAAGTCAACAATAGAAAAAGTATGCTCGTACTCAGTTCCGCAAGAAGTCACTACGACTTTCTCTAATAGTCCAAAAGGTCTCTCCATATGTCTGTATGCTAGAAAGTTGGAGTTTCAACCTCGTTTTTCTTATTGCCGGCTTTCCCCATTTTTTCCAGATTTCTTTTGTAGCAATGGCTACCCTAGCCCCGCTGCCAAGTATTGCCATCGTGTTAACTCCCAGGAATTCAACTGGTAAGGTTGTATTCCCCTCTTCGCCTTCGCAATACTCTTCGACCTTGTTTAAAAGTACAGGCTTAGCGTTTTTTTGTGGTGTACTCAGCTCTCGTATGTCCTCTTGCAGTTTTGCAGTTGGGTCTTTTATCCCAAATTTCTCCAAGCCTTTTCCTACAGTTGCCCATATGTTTGGTCGTAGTCTCAAAAGCTCAACCAGGGTGATAGTGCGTGTCACCGGTGTTGACAAAATCTCTATCAATCCTTGCGAGTCCATAACTTTTTCTGAAGAGATTCGTCGTGAGGGAAGCGCTCTAATCTCAGATTTTGCTTCATATTCTCCTAAGTATGAAGGTAAGGTATTCAGAGAATGAGGTTTACTCTCTATTGTTCTAACAGAGCCTCCATCTCCCCAGTAAGAATGCAGATCTAAGTCCACCTGAGATCTTGCCTCAAATTCCTCTATGGGAGGATTCCTGATGTCCTTTTCCCCATTAGTCTGATTAGCTTGACAAGTCAGCTCGTTTGCAAAGTTTGCCTCTCACTTGTTTCCAAAACTCATTGTAATCCTCATCTCTTCCGTAAGACCTCTGTATCACAGGATGAAAACTCTCTATTTCTTGGTCTGTTGTGTTCATCACTATACGTTCATCCCCGTGCATTTTTTCAAGCTTTTGTGCACTGTTAGTCTTTTCAACTACCTGTGAGAAGATAGTTTCTTGATGTATTGGGTTTCCCGCTCCACAATTCATTGGTTCTCTAGGTGGTTCTAACAAAGCTTGTGCAGTCTCGATCATTATCTGACACATTTTGAGTCTTTGATTTTCCAATTCCGCGTTTGGATAAGTCAACCACCGTTGTTCTTGAGTTTGGTTGCTGTTTAATCTTTCTTCGTAAGCTCTCATCTGTGCATCCAATGGTTCGTGTACTTTGTCGACTAATACTGATCCCCTTGAGCTCACGTTCGTTGTCTCTTTGACGCTCTTCAGTTTCGACTTTTCAGAGTCCATTTCCCGTATTCCCTTTTGACTCTCAAGTTTCTCTAATCTGTCTTTTGTCTGTTTTAATTCCTCAGCTAGAATCGCATCTTGCTGTTCTTTTTTCAGTTTCATGCGTGCTTTCCTAGATTTCCATGTGTTTCTATGGCTTCGTCGTCCTTCACTAGCCAATTCAGTCTCTGACTTTCCATTTTTTGCTTCTCTAGTGGTTTTCTCCGCTTAAGCTCTAGTCACAACTTGCGTTGGTATCAATGTTTCATTTTCAGACCCACTGCTAGTAGGAATCGACTCTAGCATGTTCAATGTCGTCTTTTGCACTTTGTTGGGATTCTTTGAACAATCCTCAATGAAGTGAGTGACACCACACTCTATGCAATACAAATTTATTCTAATGATCTCTGTGTGTGGACAAACATTCATCAAATGGTCACCTCCACACTTATAACAGGGTCCTAATGTAGGTCTTTGTGTCCCTTGATTTGCCCTTTGTGGATAAGTTGGTCTTTGGCCTGACAACCCTCCACGAGCTATGAACATAAGTGTTCTTGCATCCAAGCTATACCTCTCTTCATCTGAGGGGTGTGCGGCTGTTGGTGGTCCATCATTTCCTATCATGCTCCAAGGTTCTGGTTGTTTTGGTTCGTCAAGTGGGTAATACACAGTAGGAGCCATGTGTATACCGGAATCTTCATAATAAGTCTGAACAGGCACTAAAGCTCGTTCTTCTTCATTCTCTAGTGTGGGTGAATATCTAATGCCCATTGGTCTCGCTCCTGGTAAAGGTGGTTGTTGCCCTAATACCGGCTGTGGTCTTTCTATCCCCATAGGTCCTGGTACATTTCCTGCTGGGTATCGAGGTACTGGAGGTACCTGAGGTGGTGCTATTTGAGCTGGAGGTGGATACTGACGCTCCTTCACATAACCCTTGTTGTAATAGCACTCCTCTGTTGAGTGATTCGTCCATTTTTGTTCAATCGCGTACCATTTCGTTAGTTTTGGGATTGGTTTAGGGTATGGTGCTAATCTCCTTATAGCATCCTCTATCATTTGTTCCATGTTAGGCACTGTTGTTGTTTGGACATTCTTCTTAGTGGTCTCGCTAGCTACGGATGATGAGCTACTGGATATGACATCCGTATCGGTTGTCACCTCTCCATAAACCGCACAGTTATCCACTAAGTACAATGCTTCTTTGGTCACTTGTACAAGCTTTCAGGTGAAAATATTTCTTGAGAGTGTCATTTCTCAGCCCTTCTATAAAGAGGACAGACAATCTATCATCTTGCGGTCATTTCCGTACTGGACATCTCTCTATGTATTGTTTGAAGCGAAGCGAAGCTTCCTTCACCTTCTCTTTCTCCTTTTGTTTGAAAGCATATATTTGGGATACCGTGTTGTGTTTGATTCCTCTTTTCGAAATTCCTCGGAAAACTCTCGTAGCAAATAGTCAATGTCATGGAAACCTCCGCCATTCAGTGGTTGAAACCATGTCAATGTCATCCCTTCTAAAGTAAGACCAAATCCTTCGTATTATGTGTGGAAATCTATTATGTGCTCAGCTCTAAAGACTTTCTTAAAGAGTGAGACATTTGCATACGGATATCCTGAGCCACTATACTTCTTCGGCATACACTTGGCCACCTGAGATGGTCTCATGCGTCTATTGTCTGCCACCAATCTCATTGCTCCTGTATCCCGACTAAAACTTTCTCTTGTGTCAAGGACTTCATGAGCTGCTCTAGTTGGCTCCCTTGCCATGAATGTACTACTAGGAGGCAAATGTGATGGTGTTGCTGCAAACATCGGACCTACCGTAGTATGTGTAGAAAATGGAATTGCACTACCTCGATTCATAGCCATTGACTCTCTAGAATGTAATGTTCCCATTGGGTTTGGCATAGAATACTGAGGTCGACTGAAAGAATCAGCCACACTTGTTGCTATAGGGTCTAGCACTACATTTGTAGGTGCTGGTCTTTGTGAGCTAGGAGTGAAATAATATTGATGGAGTGGTCTCCCAAAGTATGTATATCCTTCCAACTCCTTTTTGTCGATTGTTGCGTAGCGTCTTCCATACTTGTCGTATGCGACAATTTTTGTTTCTGATCCCTCTCTGTAGGTAACGACATAAAGTCTTTTTCGCTCTGTCAACTCTCCGACGTAGGGTTCCTCGCATCTATAATAGAGATCTTCCTCTCCATTATTATACTCGTATAACCCCACATAGATGTTGTCTGTGTTGATTCTCAAAGTTTTGTTTTCTCGTCTTAATCTAGCATTAGGGAAGCTCATTGTTGGTGCTTTCTCCACAGGTTCTTCATCTATTTTGGCTTTCGTGCCCATCAATCCCCACTTGTCCACAACGTTAGGATTCAGGACTACCAAGTACATGATGCCTTCATCATCTAGGTACCTATCTCCGCTATCGCTCACAGGCACTAAGTCCTTAAACTCACTTGGTCTATCTTCTATTTTCACACAGTAGCGGTCCATACCATCTTTGTAGATCTTGACACCTTGCTTGTTGTCATATTGATACTTGATGAACAATAGATTCATTGTGGCCGAAAGGTTTGATGGTCCTGCTGCCATGTTTTCTCTTTCGTTTAAGTTCAAATATCCTAAGTGTTCAGTGAAAATCTCGTAAGATCTCTCTGAAGAAGTATCGGAAATAATTCCTTCAAGGATCGGCTCTAACGGTCGCACTACACTTTGGTTTACACTCTCCTCGGTTGATATAACACTCGCTTGTTCTCTTTGTCCCGGTTGGTTATTCTGGAAATATCTACCAGATCTCAAATTCATCAATCCCCCTAGAGGAATCTAACTTTTCAGTCTTGGCAGTTTGTTTATCCCAAGTTTTTGTGATCAAAAGTGATCCAAACTGAATGATACTTGGTCAAATGGTTTGTTTTGTCAGTTGGAAGACTTCTGTCACTTCAAGTGAAATTTTTGTATCAGATTTTCTCAAAAACACATTATACGCGTATGATATCTTTTTTCACAGATTTTGGTTATTTTTGCTTTACTTACTCTCAGTAGCACCCTTATGCTCTATCCACTCACAAAATTCAATTTGAGCTCTGTTTGTGCAAGTTATGGCCAGATTAGGCTTTTCTGGGAAATTTCCCGATTTTTGACTTACTTGGGGTCAATTGTGATCCAAATGACATGAAACTTGAAATACAGGCTCCAGACAACTAGTACAAAGGATCTGTGATAGCAAAATGTCAAAATTTTCCCAGAATTAGGTAAAAGACATCATATGTGTATGATGTCTTTTTGCCCAATTTCAGTCCAAAATTGATATTTGAGCTTTGCACAGTATTTGTAACAACCTTGTCAAGTCAGAATTCAAAAATCACCCTTGCAAGTGCCAAAAGACATTATACGCGTATGATGTCTTTCCTCCCAGATTTTGCCAGTTTTCAATTTTAAGCTTCTCCAAGTGTTTATCTTTGAGTTTCAAGTGTTTTTATCAAGTTTGAATGCAAAAATGAGTTCTGAATCAATTTTCTCTATTCTTTGCTTTTTTTGCACTCTGACTTGGTCTTTTGAGTTTCTTGAAGTGCTAAAGCCCTTGTTTTATGTTGATCTTAGGGTAAAACCCCCCTTCTGAACACTTTGGTAATGTCAATTTTTTTTGTTTTAGTCTTTGTTTAGCCCCTAAGACATCATACGCGTATAATGTCTAAAGTTGTAGAATTCCAGTTTTTCAACACATAACTCTTCCAAGAGCTCTCTTAAGTGCTCAGCCACACTCAACTTCACAGAAAATTTCTTTGAACTTTGTTTATGCAAGTTTCACTACCAAATCAACAATTTAGTGATCAAACATGCAAACAATCACATCAAGAAAATAAATCACTAATTAATAACTCCAGATCAGGATCAAATCAAGGCCTACCTAAGCTACTTCTAATCATAAAATGGGTTTTGGCAATGGTGAGTATAAAGAGATTCACTGCCACACACGGACTAGTAAATACCTCAATCTCAACAACCACTCAATACTAACAAAAAATCAATCTAATCTAAACTAAACAACTGTCAAACACGAAAGACCCAGGAATCCACAAGTTTCCTAGTACCTCTCAAAGATCCTCAGAGTCCACCACTCCTAGACCTTTCTAACTAACATATACAAAGTAATAAAACACATCACTCGTAGGATTAGTCTAAGGTCACCTACTTAGGTCTCTCGTCCCCGGCAGCGGTGCCAAATGTTGGGCGGTTACGCCACTAGCGGTGGCTATGATAGCGAGAACTCAACCGACAAACAAGAATGTCACATGAGGACGGAGCTTGACCCGCTGTTGAGACAACAGAGGATCACACCCACATTTTTGCTCACACTCATCATTTTGTAACCATTGATTGTAATAAATGTCTTTCCAACATTAATTTTGATTTGAGCCATTCATTAAGTAACGGGACTCAATTGAGTTTCCAGCTTGTAATCCTGAAGTAATTTCACTTGCTGATGTAATTAGTTCGAGATGTTCTCACCTCCAAGGCTGAGGTATATAAGCCAAAGTTTTTGTAACCTAAGGGGAGATTATTAATCAAAGGGAGTTTTTGAGCGCCGTGACTGTGTCTGAGAGAGAGAGAGAGAGAGGGAGATATAGTCTTATCTACTTGCTACGCGAGCTACGGAGCCACCACTGGAGAAGCGACACCGCCATTGTGTTAGCAACGGCGAGAGCTACGCACAGATACCAAGAGTGCGCGCTATCGGCTTCTATGTGTGGTAAGTTCCTACGAGCTTCGGTGTGAGTTTTCTTCCAACTCGTGTGTCGGAATTGAGCGTGCAGCATATCTATAGAACCACAATGAGTAGAGCTACACATTAGTACCATCGGGGTCAAGTTTCGATCACCTGTATATTTCGGCCTGTCTTCATACGCGTTTACCGCACGGAGTGGTTATAGGTTGAGTTTGCAGTTCAAGTCTTTAGGGTGTTGTTCTTACCTAGTGTATAGACTTCCCCTTGAGTTTGAGATCGATTCAATGATTCTAGATCTTGTTTCGTATAGCATTCGTTCGTAGTACGGATTTCAGTCACTTGCGTATTTTAGAACTTAGATTTGATTTCCTTAGTAGTGATTGTCATTAGAAGGTCGAGTAGGTGATTTGACACCCACCTAGTTGTTTCCATGCGCCTGCGGGTCAAGCTCCGTCCTCGTCTGACAAATTCTGTTGTTGGTTGAGTTCTCGCTATTTAGCTTCCGCTAGCGGCGTAACCGCCTTAACATTTGGCGCCGCTGCCGAGGACGAGAGCCCTAAGTAGGTGACCTTAAACTAATCCTACGAGGTGAGTCGTATAAACTACTTTGTATACTTTAGTTAGAAAAGATCTAGGAGTGGTGGACTCCGAAGATCTCGAGAGATACTAGGAAGTGGGGTATTCCTGGGTCTTCCGTGTTGACAGTATTTTTAGTTTAGCTTAGATTTGTTTGTTGTTTTTTTGGTATTGAGTAGTTGTTGATAGAAGAAGAATTTGCTAGTCAGTGAGTGGCAGTGGATCTCTTTAAAATCACAATTACCAAACCCATTTTATGATTAGGAATAGCTTAGGTAGGACTTCATTTGATCCTAATCTAGAGCTAGTAATCATTGGAGTATTTTCTTGATATGGTTGATTGCATGTTAGATCACGAAACCGTCGAGTTAGTAGTGAAACTTGCAATAAATAAAAGTCAGAGAAATTTTCTGTGTATCTGGGAGTTGCTGAGCACTTGAGAAAGCTTTAGGAAGGATTCTGTGCCAAAAAAACTGGAAATCTGCAACTTTAGACATCATACACGTATGATGTCTAAATGACCAAACAGAGACCAAAACAGAAATTTTGACTTTACTAGAGTGTTCAAAAGGGGGGTTATACCCTAATTTCAACTTAAAACAAGAGCATTAACACTCAAAGAAACCCAAAAAGACAAGTCGGAGTCCAAGAAACGCAAAGAATAGGAAATTTTGGATTCAGATCTTGTTTTTACATTCAAACCTGACAAAAACACTTGAAACTCAATTATAAACATTGGAGAAGACTTAAAACCAAGAATAGTCAAAATCTGGGATAAAAGACATCATACGCGTATAATGTCTTTTAGCACATCCACTGCTTATTTTTGATATCTGACCTGACAAGATTGTTACAAACACTGTAGAAAGCATAAATATCAAGTCTTGACCCAAATTGATGAAAAAGACATCATACGCGTATGATGTCTTTGACCTAATTTTGGACATATTTTGATACTTTGCCAACACAGATCCATTGTAATAGCTATCTAGAGGTTATATTTCAAGTTTCATCCCATTTGGATCACAATTGACCCAAAATAAGTCAAAAGCGGAAAATTGCCAAGAAAAGCCTAAATTAGCCATAACTTGCTCAAACAGAGTTCAAACTAAAATTTGTGAGTGGACAGAGCATAAGGGGGCTACTGAGAGTGAGCATAACCAAAATAGTCCAAATGTGTGAAGAAAGACATCATACGCGTATAATGTCTTTTTCAGCATAACTGCAATAAAATTCTCACTTGATGAAACAGAAGTTGTCCAACTGACAAGATTAAACAATTGACCAAGTATCAATCAGTTTGGATCAATTCTGACCACAAAAACTTGGGAAAACAAATTGCCGAGACGGAAAAGTTAAAGTCCTTTAGGGGAATTGATGAATTTGAGATCGGGCAGGAATCTCCAGAATAACCAACCAAAACAAAGGGAACAAGCAAGTGTCATATCAACCGAGGGAAGTGTAAACCAAAGCTGGGTGCAACCATTAGAGCCGATCTTTGAAGGAAGTGTTTCTGATACTTCTTCGGAGAGATCTTACGAGATTTTCACCGAACACTTGGAACACTTGAACCTGAACAACAGAGAAAATATGGCAGCAGGACCATCAAACCCTTCCGCCACAATGAAGCTATTGTTCATAAAATACCAGTACGACAATGAGCAAGGTGCCAAGATCTACAAAGATGGAATGGACCGCTATTGTGTAAAGATAGAAGATAGACCTAGTGAGTTCAAGGACTTAGTGCCTGTGAGCTATAGCGGAGATAGATATCTAGATGACAAGGGTACCATGTATTTGGTAGTCCTAAACCCTAACATTGTGGACAAGTGGGGATTGATGGGCACCAAAGCCAAAGTAGATGAAGAACTTGAGGAGAAAGCACCAATAATGAACTTCCCTAATGCGAGGTTAAGAAGAGAGAATGAAACTACAAGGATCAACACTGATAACATCTATGTGGGGCTATACAAATATAATAATGGGGAGCAAGATCTCTATTATAGATGTGAAGAACCCTACACTAGAGAGTTGACAGACCAAAAAAGACTTTATGTCTTTACCTACACAGAGGGATCGGAAGTGAAAATTGCCGCTTACGACAAGTATGGGAGGCAATACTCAACAATGGGCAAGAAAGAATTAGAAGGATATACATACTTTGGGGGACCACTACATCAATATTATGTTACTTCTAGCTCACAAAGACCAACACCAACAAATGGAGTGCAAAACCCAATGACAACAGGAGGACAAAGAATTCAGGTTGCTGACTCTTTTAGTCAACCTCAGTACTCGAAGCCCGGACCAATGGGATCATTACATTCCAGAGAGTCAATGGATACGAATCGAGGTAGTGTAGTTCCAATCCCCACATATACCACTCCAGGTCCAAGGTTCGAAGCGGAACCATCACATTTACCTCCTAGTAGTAGACTCAGGGCAGGGGAACCGACAAGGGTAACCCATGAAGTCCATGATGCTAGAGAAAGCTTTAGCTGGGACATAGGAGCAATGAGATTGGTAGCAGACCATAGACGTATGAGACCATCTCAAGTAGCCAAGTGTATGCCAAAGAAGTATGGTGGTTCAGGAGATCCGCATGCACATATGTCACTCTTTAAGCAAGTCTTAAGAGTTGAGCAGATAACAGATTTCCATACACAATACGAGGGATTTGGTCTTACTCTAGAAGGTATGGGATTGACATGGTTTCAACCACTGAACAGAGGGGGATTCCATGACATTGACCATTTGCTAAGAGAGTTTGCTGAGGAATTCTCAAAACGAGGGATTAAGCACAATACGGTCTCACAAATATATGCTTTTAAACAGAGAGAACATGAAAAAGTGAAGGAAGCTTCACTTCGCTTCAAACAATACATTGAGAGATGTTCAGTACATGAACGACCACAAGATGACAGACTATCTGTTCTCTTTATTGAAGGATTGAGAAACGACACTCTCAAGAAGGACTTGCACTTGAAAGCTTGTACAAGTTTCGATCAAGTAACGAGAGAAGCATTGTACTTAGTGGATAACTGTACGGTTTATGGAGAGGTGTCAGCGGATACAGATTTTGCATACAGTAGCTCTTCCTCCGTAGCGAGCGAGACTACCACTAAAAAGAATGTTCAAACAACAACCATGCCAAATGTAGAGCAAATGATAGAAGATGCTCTAAAAAGGATGGCACCATACCAAAAACCATTGCCAAAACCACTGAAATGGTGTGCTATTGAACAAAAATGGACAAACCACCCAACAAAGGAGTGCTATTACAACAAAGGGTATGTAAGGGAGCGTCAGTATGCACCTCCTGCTCAATTAGCACCACCTCAGGTACATCCAGTACCTCAATACCCAACGGGAAATGTACCAGGACCTATGGGGATAGAAAGACCGCAACCGGTATTGGGACAACAACCACCTTTACCAGGAGCAAGACCAGTGGGCATTAGATATGCACCAACCTTAGAGAATCAGGAAAAACAAGCCTTAGTGCCTGTTCAAGCCTATTATGAAGAATCTGGTGCACACATGTCTCCAACTGTGTATTACCCACCAGAAGAACCCAAACAACCAGAACATGGGGCATGATTGGGAATGTTGGAACACCAATAGTTACAAGTGCTTCTGATGAAGAGAGATACAATTTGGACGCAAGAACATTGATGTTCATAGCTCATGGAGGGTTAACAGGACAAAGACCATCCTATCCACAAAGGACGAATCAAGTGGGACCAAAACCAGCACTAGGACCCTGTTACAAGTGTGGAGGTGACCATCTGATGAATGTTTGTCCACATACGGAAATCATTAGAATTAACGCTTATTGCACTGAGTGTGGGGTTACTCACTTCATTGAGGATTGTTCAAAGAATCCAAACAAAGTGCAAAAGAAGACATTGAATATGCTAGAAACTATTCCTACCAGTAGTGGGTCCGAAAATGAAACTCTGATACCAACGCAAGTTGTTACTAGAGCTCAAGCTAAGAAAACCACTAGAGAACCTGAGAATGGAAAGTTAGCGACTGAAGTGGTTAGTCAAGGACTGCGGAGTCAGAGAAACAAATGGAAAGCTAGAAAAGCACGCATGAAGTTGAGAAAAGAACGTGAAGACGCTATTCTAGCTGAGGAACTAAAGCAAACTAAAGATAGATTAGAAAAACTTGAGAGTCAAAACGGAAAATGAGAGATGAGCCCGGAAAGAACGAAACAAAAGAGTATCAAAGAAACAACGAGCTTAAGCTCAGAGGGATCAGTGCTAGTCGACAAAGTACACGAACCATTGGACGCACTGATGAGAGCTTACGAAGCTAGGTTAAAGAACAACCAAACACAAGAACAAAGGTGGATGACATACCCAAATGCGGAATTGGAAAAGCAGAGACTTGAAATGTGCCAGAGAATGATCGAGACTGCACAAGCCTTATTAGAACCACCAAGAGAAACAATGAATTGTGGAACAGAAAACCCAATTCAGCAAGAGACTATCATTTCACGGGTAGCTGAAAAGACTCCCAGTGCACAAAAGCCTGAAAATACACACAAGGATGACCACATAGTATTGAACACAACCGATCAGGAGATAGAGAGTTTTCATCCATTCATACAGAGGATTTACGGAAGAGATGAGGATTACAATGAATTTTGGAAACAAGTGAGAGAGGCAAACTTTGCAAACGAGCTAAGTTGCCAAGCTAATCAGACAAATTGGGAAAAGGACATCAGGAATCCTCCCATAGTGGAATTTGAGGCAGGATCTCAAGTGGACTTGGATCTGCAATCTTACTGGGGAGATGGGGGCTCTGTTAGAACAATGGAGAGAAAACCCCATTCACTGAATACCTTACCTTCATACTTAGGAGAGTATGAAGCAAAATCCGAGATTAGAGCACTTCCCTCACGAAGAATCTCATCAGAAAAAGTCATGGACTCGCAAGGATTGATAGAGATCTTGTCAACACCAGTGACATGCACTATCACTCTAGCTGAGCTTTTGAGGCTAAGACCACATATGTGGACCACTATAGGAAAATGCTTGGAGAAATTTGGGATAAAAGACCCAACATCGAGACTGCAAGAGGGTATACAAGAGCTGAGCAAACCACAAAAGAACGCTAAGCCTGTACCCTTAAACAAGGTCGGAGAGTATTGCAAAGGTGAAGAGGGGAATACAACCTTACCAGTTGAATTCCAAGGATTGAACACAATGGCAATACTAGACAGCGGAGCTGGGGTAGCCATTGCTACAAAAGAAATCTGGGAAAAATGGGGGAAACCAGCAATAAGGAAGACTAGGTTGAAACTCCAATTAGCAGATGGACACATGGAGAAACCTATGGGGTTATTAGAGAAAGTCATAGTAACTTCTTGTGGCATTGAATACGAACATACTTTTGCTATTGTCGATTTTGGCAAGGAGAATAACTATGATATCATACTGGGAAGACCATTCATGAGACAATTGAAAATGGTCCAGGATTGGGGCTACGATCACATATACCTGAGAAATATGGAAACCACTACACGTGTGAACCTGAGAGACCATAGCTACAAAGATGTGAACCGAACACCGGTAGAGGAGTTTGATTCAGCTACTTTGGCGGGATCCGAATTTCCAGCTTGGTTAGGTAAGCCCAAGGAGTTATGGATGTGTGGAGCCTCAAAATGTGGAAGTCTGAGACGAGAAGAATATGTTTTAGAAAGGGCTATCGAAGACAAAACTTATATAGGAGAACCCTTTCCAGAGGACACGCTTGAACCATTAGAATGGACACACATTCTAGCAACCCTAGATGTTTGTGCAATTCCGGATGGTCCCACAACGAAATTTTGCGACAAGGACGGGTACGACGTGGTTCCGTACTTCATGCTGAGAACTATACTCGAAAAAGAAACTGAAAAGAACGATACACTGGAAAAGGAAGATGAAGAAGACGTGTTTCATGACATTCCCGATCATCTAGAGTGGGGAAATGAAGCAGACAACGAGTCAATGGACAATTCAAGCGGAAACGAAGAAACTATAACGGATGTCCGATTTTATGATTTTTCGAACCAAACTAAACAACGCCAGAAACGCTATAGAGCAAAGAGAAAAACAAAGGGGGTTAGAACCAATCCAATGCCTAGAATAAGAGGAAAAAATCAATTCCTAATGCTAGTAAAGGCGGAAGATTGTGTTAAGGACAAGATTTCTGGAAGAATGAGAGGCAATGAGCAAAAGAGCTTACGAAAAGACAAAAGAAGCTCAAGAAATCAAGTTCAAAGGAATGAAACGAAAACTGAAACAGAAAAATCAGAAAAGAACAAGCGCAACAGAGAACACACGGAGTCCAAGTTAGAACGTAGAAACAAGTACAGAGAGCTCAAGAAAACTCTGAAAGAAGTTTGGACGACAGAAATTGAGAGTGGAGAGGACGAAAACGCCAAAATCAAGGAAAACATGGATGTTCCCTCTCACTACAGGAAATTCACAATAGAGGATAGGAAGGTGGTATTAACCCAACCTATTCGAAAGAGAGGGGAGAACGAATCTTATAACGGACCGGAGGATGCAAAAAAAGTTGATTTAGCAGCTCCAGGTGAGACACCTAGACCGGTGTACATAGCCACAGATTTGTCTCCAGGCGAGGAAGAGAGACTTTTGAGTCTTCTCAGAGAGTACAGGGATGTGTTTGCATGGTCTTATAAGGACTTAAAGGGAGTTGACCCATCAATATGCCAACACACAATCCCACTAAAACAAGACACAAAGCCTAGCAGACAGAGACCATACACATATAATGATACGTTTGCTAAGCGAATCAAAGAAGAGATAGATAAGCTAATGGAAGCTGAATTCATATACGAGATTGAACACACCGATTGGGTATCTCCGATTGTGGTGGTATCCAAGAAGAACGGAAAACTCCGAGTGTGTGTCAACTTAAAGAAAGTGAATGCTGCAACAATCAGGGACAATTATCCCCTGCCGATAACTGATCATGTTCTAGAGCGTGTATCAGGGAAAACAACATACTCCTTTCTTGATGGTTTTTCAGGATATAACCAGCTAGCCATAGCACCGGAAGATCAACATAAATGCACGGTCCTTACGAAGATTGTATCTGAGTCGAGAACTCACTGGGACCAGAAGTTGCATTCAACATTATGGGCATATAGGGTAGCATATAAAACATCAATAGGAACGACCCCATATAACATGGTTTTTGGGCTAAATGCTATCCTACCGATAGAATTCTTGATTTCAACCTTAAGGGTGGCTAAGGATCTAGAGTGGACAGGGCACGAGCTTTCTGATAGAATAGATGACCTGGAAAAGCTAGACGAGCTTCGCCTAAAAGCAGTAGCTTCTATCTACGCTCAAAAAAGGCGACAAAAGGAATTTTTTGATAAGCATGTGCGGACTAAAGAGTTTAAGGTTGGGGACTATGTCCTAGTTTACACTCTGAAACAACATGCTAAGAAGCTTAAAAAGCGAGGGATGGGACCTCTGGTGATTAAAGATCTATCACCAAGTGGAGCCGTCAAGCTTGCTACATTAGACGGAGAAGAAATGCCCAATTGGATTAGTGGATGCAGAGTGAAAAAGTATCTTTTACCGCTAACCCAAGACATGCTTCTCAAAATACATCAAGAAAAGCTGCGTGTCCAGAAAAAGAAAAAGATTGTGGAGGAAGCGTAAGCCGAGACGAAGGAAAGAATGGAGAAAAGAAGACTACTGCATCAGAAACAGCGCAATGAAGGAGCAATACGAATAAACGTAGTCAGTATACCAGAAATGGATAATGACAAAGAAGAACCCATCATTGAATTCAAAGTAGGAACCAACCAAATCAAAGCCAGAGCACTATTGGATTCAGGAGCTCAAACTAACCTACTTTCACTCAGTTTGTATAGACAATTGACAAATGCCACTAAATTACAAACTGCCAAGCAAGAGTTAAAGAGTTACTCTGAGAATTCAATCAAAACTGTCGGATGCACAGTTTTACATATACAGATTAACCAGTATGTGTATCCTCATATGTTTTACGTGGTTGAAGACCAAGGTACACAACATCCATTATTGTTAGGACAACCATGGCAGAAGCAATACAATGCAATGATTGACTGGAGTTCTAAATCAGTGCTTATCAAATACGAAGGTGAAAGTCAATCAATTAAGTTCACCAAAGGAGCAGTGCCAACTCCAAAGGAAGAATCCAAGAACAAAGGTAAACAACAACCAGAGAAAAAGAAGAAGCAATGGCAACCAAAAGTTTCTATACAACTGGATTGCTCTTCGACGAGGAACTCTCAACATTGGATAAGGAAGACAAGCAATAATATAACAGCTCAACCTTGGGAAAAAACGGAGTCAAAGTTGGTATGGAGACCAAAAAAGGTTGTGCCAGAGAACACAAAGGTGGAAAACAGAGTCTTCAATACCAGACAACAGAGTGATTCCAGACAATCAAGGACAGTGAAACAGATCTGGATTCCAAAGAAGTTCATGACGGCACAAAGCTATAGCAAGCAAATTTGGATCCCAAGGATTTGTAAACAGGAACTCCCTTCAGTACAATCCACGGAAACTCCTAGGTATTTCAAGGCGAGGAAATCAACACAAAGAACAAAGCAGGTTTGGGTCGCAAAGAGTTTGTGGCAAGCACAAGCGAAGCGGAAGCAGATTTGGATTGTGAAAAAGAACAACAAGGTAAAGAAGAATCCATCTACTGATTCTACTACCGAAGTGCCAAAACCAACCCAAAACCCGACCACCAATCCTTCAATCAAACAAAGAGCAGCTTTATTGGAAAGACTGTTGTATCATCGCTCTACAATTGCATTGGGAACTTATGACCCAAACAACTACATTGCTTCACCCACAGACACTTCATAGTCGTCCGGGAGGACTCAGACTAGGAGGGGGGGAGGTATACAGGAGCTACAAAGCAACTACAAGCAACAAAAAACAAAGAAAAACAAAAATTATATTACAAGGGCAGTGTCTTACATGATTTTGTAATTTTTATGTTTGATTGCGGATATTGATAATATTTATGCCCTTATATACCTTGTTTTGCAACAAGAAGAGATCAAATGATGAATTTGGGTCTCTAGACGTGTAAATATCACTAAATAAGAGTGTTTTTGGAGCTAAAAAGTGGAAAAAAGTGGTAATCCAAGTCCATAAATCACAAATAAGTGTATATTCATATACACAGGGTTACCAGCTATTTATTGTGTATGGTTGGAAATTTTTGGCTTCAATTTGCTATTTTTCTTTATTTTTTATGATTTTCTTAATAAAAGTAAAAGAAAAATAAAAAAAAAGCAGGTGAAATGAGATCAGAAAAAAGAAAAGAATAGACGGTGATGGTCCTAATGACAAGGGCAACCCATGGTGAAAATTGAGTACAATTCTGAAAAAGTTGAGGAAAGTCCGAAACGGCAGAATTTTGGCAAGTGGACGGAATTCTAAGAAAACAGGTCAAACGGAGTTCGATTTGGGAAATTTCAGATCCTAAAGCGCATCTCACAACAAGATAGGATCACATGACAAATTTGGTAGCAAGTGAACCGGGAAGTCCGAAGTCAAGTATTTTTCACATCACTTTCAAGTTCATTCACACTATTACCTTCTTGGAGAAGAGCAGAGAGCCACAGGAGCACAGATCTTCTACGACCTTCTATGACTTCCACGAGAGCTCAGAGGACACCAGACATGAGAGGTAGACTCGTTGCCATAAGCTTTTGATGCTTATCATTAAATTTTGTCGCGAAAACTGACCAAAACCAAGAAACAAGAGCAGACGAGGAATGGGGTAGAATGCTAGGTAGTGGCACAACCGCCTAACCAAACCTTGCAAGAACTTATAGGTGGGTTACCCTAGTATAGAAGATGGGTTTCTAACACTCAAAGCTCGAGAAAGAACGACTGGAAAAACCCTAGGTCAACAGAGCCTGCAAGAGGCAAACAGGAAAAAGTTGTCGAAACAACACGAAACTTCACAGGAAGTTCAACCACATCAAGGACAATGCAACCATAGAATATCTCCAAGTTTGAATCACAAAAAGTAGGTCGGAACAACCGATTTGGCTGCGGACACACAAAGCGTCATTTTGGCATAACGGCTGAAATTGACGACCGAATGAAATGAAACTTCACAAGCAGCTTCAAGTAACTATCGATGACATTTATTTGCAAGCAAAACCCAAAAGAAAGCTGATTCACTTACCGATGGTGAAAAAGACGCTTTCGGGAAACCAAAGGGAGAAAGATGGAGAACGGGGAGCCAAAGTCAAGTTCAACCAAATAAATGGCTTCACAACATATCCAATGAGCTGGAAATGCAACTCTCGAGAAGAAAAGTTGAAGAAATTCAACTCCAAGGCAAAAAGACGACTTCGGAGACTGAAATGCCTATAAGGGGGCTTTTTAGCTAAACTGATGACTTTTTAAGTTGAAAACTAGTTAGCAGGGCTTAGGGCACTAGCACAAAGCATTCTTTGCACAAAAAGACCAAAATTTCAAGAAAAGACATCATACGCGTATGATGTCTCTTAGCATGAATTTCACATCCATTTCAACATTTGAGTGCATAGCCTCATTCCACATGTTAATCACATCCTATGAACCAAGTATCATGAGAATTGGAGTTAGAAAACCCAAGGAAAACCAAAAAGACGCAAAGTAAGCCATAAAATTGATTTTTGGTCCTAATTTTGTCAAAATAACTCCAAACTCATTGAAACTTTGTAGGATTGTTGTTAAACACATCTACAAGCTATCTGGAACCAAAAAGCACCATTTTGACACAAAAAACATCATACGCGTATGATGTCTATTTGCACTTACAGAGCCAAAACTGCTCATTTGTCATCATACATCCATTATATATATCTAATACATGCTACATATGAAATTTGGAACCATTTGGTCAAGAGGATCACCCCAGTAGCCCAATCGAGGGAAAATCCTTCACCTAAAGCCTATTTTTGGCCCAAATGCAACATACTCAAGTCCAAACCAAGCTTTGAGTAGGAACAATCCTTCACTAGTACATGGGGAGTCCACAGAACCAATCCCATGCAAAATTGATGAAAAAAGACATCATACGCGTATGATGTCTCCAGAGCCATTTTTAGCCCAAAATCTATCCAAACTTCATAAATCCACTGAATAAGCCTATCTAAAGCCAAATCCAAGCTTATAGAGAAATTTGGTCCAAAAATACACTAAAAGACATCATACGCGTATGACGTCTCACTATGTGATTTTGGCACCTCAGGGCTTCAACCACCAAACAGAAGTGATCTACATGCCATTTGAAAGTGAACCACCAAGTTTTATCCAATTTGGATCATAAAATCCAATTCCCTTTCAAAATTTTGCCAAGAGCCAGAACTGGACTAAATTGCCAAAAAACTTGACCAAATGGGATCCAAACTCAAATCCAAGCATATGATAATCATGTATACACTATCAGCTACAAGCACAACCAATATGAAGTCATTTTGACCACGTATGATGTCTCCAGCATGATTTTGAGCCCATTTTTCATATTTTTTCACCTACCTTGCATTCTTAGGCCCTGAATAGCTCATGTTTCAATTTTCAAGTCATTTGGATAGTTAAAAGCTTCATTTCGGCTTTCAGTACTAAAAAGACGCTAACTTCTGAAATTGGAGTTACAGGATCTATGGACTCCACCAAGTCATCGGCAACGAAGAGAAAAAGACCGACAATCAAAGATGCTATTGCAGAAGCGGAACCATTTGACATTCCAGCAGAAACCCTCAAGCCAACCAAAAATTGGGTGGAGGAAGCAGTATTGGAGAAAGAGGGAATAAAGATCTACCAGGGGACTTTCAGAGATCCTCACGGCCAAGCGGTGGATGTACCGATGATCCCACAGGAATTGGTAGATTATAGCAGGTCAGAAGACATCAGCAGGTACCTGGAAAGGGCAGAATTGCACAGTTTCTTCACCTCGAGACCATCAGGTGTGGATACAAGAAGAGTGTACGAGTTGGCAACATCCATTCAGAAGGATGGAAAAGCCACATTGACAGCCATGGATGGAGAGAAGGTAGAAGTAGAGATCACTCCACAGCTAATTGCAGACGCATTAAAGCTGCACAACAAAGGGAGCTCGGTCAGGGAAAGAAGGGAGGCCATAGAGGTCTATGGGCCCAAGAAACAGAATGCGACCTATGGAGATCTGAAGGATCCAAGAGCGGCAACCCTTTGCCGACTGTACAACCAATTTCTTCATGTTTGTAGTAAAATACCGCAAAAGTATACGACACCACCCCATGCCATTGCGACCACCATCACATGGGCATTAAAGAGCAATATGCCAAAAGAGGTGAATTACGCTCAACACATCCACGAGCAAGTAATTGCCATGCACAACGAGAAGCCAAAATACATAGGAGGAGCGGAAATTCTGACAAGAATAGCTTATGAAGCTATTGGAGCTAGAGATCAGTGGCCAAAGGCTCCCTCCCAGAATGAGTGGCTTAGAGAAGCCGACGAGGAGGAAGAACAGCCTGAAGTATCCAAGAGGGCATCCACAAGAGCACGCCGGAAACTAGAAGTAGTTTCAGAACCTGAAGAGGATGTGGACGAGCCACTTAAGAAGAAAGTAAAGAAGAAGGTTGCTCCCAAGCAAACCAAAAGTCAGAAAGCGGAAAGAATGGAAAGATTAGTGGAGCAGTTTAGAGCGGAAAGAGCTTTAAAGGGTGACTTTGAAGAAAAGTGGGTGCCAAACCCCACTAAAGTCGGAACTAGCTCGGCCAGGCCACACATTGATCAATACGATCAATATATTAAAGCTTATGAGGAGTCAGAGGCTATTTTGGAGCAGCAACCTGTCGAGCCATACACTGAAGAGGAGGTACAGCAATTAAAAGCTGAGCTGAAAAAGGACGACAAGGGGAAAAGGAAAGTAGATGGGTCTACTAAGCCTCAAGAGAAAGATGGGCAAGCCGACAAAGGGAAAGCCAAGGAAGCTGAGGACAAACATCCCCTCTATGACTGATGTACCAAGCCCGAAGAAGACGGAAAAAATTGTGGAAGAGACCACAGTAGAGGTGGACACAGATGTTTTGGAAAAGCCAGAAGCTGAGACCAAAGAAAAGAAGATAGATCCAGTTCAACAAAAGAGAAATGATTATGAGGATCTGGTAGAGATAGGATACACCAAAGAAGAGGCCCTTGAGGCAGTTTATGGGATCACCCTACAAAAACAAGATGAACGGAGAGGGACGGAGAAAAAGACAAAGAGTAAAAAAGAAAGTGAAGAGAAACTGGACGAACTGAAAATACTAGAAGAGCCAAAGCCAGTGGAGGTGGTGGCAGAAAGAGCTTTAGAGTTGACAGATGATGATGAAAAAGACATGCACATGGTGCATGAACTGCTCAGCAAGATAAAAGAAAGGTCCAAGGCAAAGGAAGTAGAGATTGAGGCAGCCAAACAAAGGGAAGCGGAGTTGCAGAGAAATTTAGAGAATGCTATGAATGAATCTGAAAGTCATAAAGCATCACTCCATGATGCGGAAAACGAGAGAGACGGCTTGATACTCCAACTAGCCGAGGCTTCAAGAGAAGTAACAAGTGCAAAGGAAGCAAGGGAGCGGATAGAGGATGAGTTGGAGGCGGCTAAGGATGAGCTCATTGAGCTAAGGGAAAGAGTCGAGCTGCAAGAAAGAACAATCACTAGACTCAGGTCTACCCCTAGAGCTAGCAGAGCAGGGACCGAAGAAGAGGGAGCTGTCGTACCAGTTTTGGAAGACCAGGTCCGAAGCTTACAAAGAGAGCTAAGATTAGAGCAAGTGCAAAGGTTGAACATTGCGTAGGGATCATTGGCCGCAGAGGAGAGGCTCACATTAGAAAATCAAACACTACGGACAAAGAATGAGGCCCTCCACAAACAGCTCCAAGATCTACAAGAGCAACAAAGAAGAGAGACAGACACCACACGAAGAATCAGGTGGAGCAGCCATAGAGCTACCAGAAACTGGAGAGGCAACCACAATTGAAGATCCAGCCCCAGCTCAAGAGGTGGCCTCGACTTCAAGAATCTCTGAAGAAGAAGAACAAAGGCTCCATGACCAAATAGAAAAGTCAACAGAGCAGAGTGCCAAGGCGGAAATGGAATGGGAGAGGAGACTCCTAATCTCCATTAGACTTCAGGGACTAGACACAAAAGTGCTCCATGAACAGTGGATGCAACCCAGCCTGCCTTTCCCTTTGATGAAATTTGAAGTGCTAAAGACGAAAAAGAGACTAGAAGGAGAGCAGTATGTCGCTCTTTACGAAGGCGACATCACAAAGGAGGAACAATCAAAGAAGATAGTAGATTCACAACCTAGATGGAGGAAAGGTTGGCTGAATAAATACCCAGCCTACCTCATCTACTTGGTGGAGGCACCAAAGGAGATCCGGGAGGATGCAACCTTCTGCCCGGTGCCAAGAGTCAGAAACTGGAAAGAGCATGGTAGGATTGCAGAAAAGAAGCCAAATTGGCTTAATTATCCCAAGATGCCAGGACCAAAGGCAGGAGAGAGAATAGGTAAAGCTTACATGGTGAAAACCCTAACGGGCACCATCAAGCTCTTTACTGGCTCTCCCGACCTTTCATGTCAGATGCTCAAGAAAATCTGCAGGACTCTCTTAGCTTGCATTGAAGTGTTCGCGCCAGATAAAGCCACGACCTCGAGTCTACTATCGACGGCTGACACGGTGTCTGATATGATGTACGATCTTTCATTGCAACCTTCTCCAAAAGTGTTACACCTCCTATACCAAAGGATTATGTTTTTGCCTAGCTTCCACATGCAAACATTCGAAGAAGCTTTCTACACCGGCTTTTTCACCCACGAAAGCAAAATATTCGGCCCAACCTTGACCATCGGCAACCTACGATATGAATCACATTTGCAGATGCTCAAGACGACAGGACTTTATTGACCAAGCATAAAAGTCATGTCAAGGACGACATGAACGCGGGGGGGGGGGGGGGGGGGGGGGGGGGAGTGTTGAGCCAGCAGAGGATCACACCCACATTTTTGCTCACACTCATCATTTTGTAACCATTGATTGTAATAAATGTCTTTCCAACATTAATTTTGATTTGAGCCATTCATTAAGTAACGGGACTCAATTGAGTTTCCAGCTTGTAATCCTGAAGTAATTTCACTTGCTGATGTAATTAGTTAGAGATGTTCTCACCTCCAAGGCTGAGGTATATAAGCCAAAGTTTTTGTAACCTAAGGGGATATTATTAATCAAAGGGAGTTTTTGAGCGCCGTGACTGTGTGTGAGAGAGAGAGAGAGAGAGAGAGGGAGAGAGAGTCTTGTCTACTTGCTACGCGAGCTACGGAGCCTCCATTGGAGAAGCGACACCGCCATTGTGTTAGCAACGGCGAGAGCTACGCACAGATACCAAGAGTGCGCGCTATCGGCTTCTATGTGTGGTAAGTTCCTACGAGCTTCGGTGTGAGTTTTCTTCCAACTCGTGTGTCGAAATTGAGCGTGTAGCATATCTATAGAACCACAACGAGTAGAGCTACACATTAGTACCATCGGGGTCAAGTTTCGGTCACCTGTATATTTCGGCCTGTCTTCATACGCGTTTACCGCACGGAGTGGTTATAGGTTGAGTTTGCAGTTCAAGTCTTTAGGGTGTTGTTCTTACCTAGTGTATAGACTTCCCCTTGAGTTTGAGATCGATTCAATGATTCTAGATCTTGTTTCGTATAGCATTCGTTCGTAGTATGGATTTCAGTCACTTGCGTATTTTAGAACTTAGATTTGATTTCCTTAGTAGTGATTGTCATTAGAAGGTCGAGTAGGTGATTTGACACCCACCTAGTTGTTTCCATGCGCCTGCGGGTCAAGCTCCGTCCTCGTCTGACAAATTCTGTTGTTGGTTGAGTTATCGCTATTTAGCTTCCGCTGGCGGCGTAACCGCCTTAACACCCGCAGGTGCATGGAAACAAATAGGTGGGTGTCAAATCACCTACTCGACCTTCTAATGAACATCACTACCAAGGAAATCAAATCTAAGTTCTCAAATACGCAAGTGACTGAAATCCGTACTACGATCAAATGCTATCCAAAACATAATCTAGAGTCATCGAATCAGCCTCAAACTCAAAGGGGGGTCTCTACACTAGGTAAGGACACTACCCTATGAATCTACAATACAATCTCAACCTGTAACCACTCCGTGCGGTAAACGCGTATGAAGACAGGCTAAAAAATACAGGTGACTGAATCTCGACTCCGATGTTACTAATGTGTATCTCTACTTGTTGTGGTTCTATTGATATATGGCACGCTCAATTCCGACACAAAGGTAGGGAGAAAACTCACCTAGAAGCTCGTGGGAGCTCACCTCGCGTAGAAGCCGAATGTGTGCACGCTTGGTATCGGTGCGTAGCTCTCGCCGTTGGTAAACCAATGGCGGTGTTGCTTCTCCAATGGTGGCTCCATAGCTCGCGTAGCAAGAGGATAGACTCTCTCTCTCTCTCTCTGTGTCTCTCTCTCTCTCTCTCTCTCTCTCTCTCTCTCTCTCTCTCTCTCTCTCTCTCTCTCTCTCTCTCTCTCTCTCTCTCTCAGACACAGTCACGGCGCTCAAAAACTTCTCCTGATTAATGATTCAAAAAAACTCTCTTTAGGTTTACAAAAATTGGCTCTTACACCTTAGCCTTGGAGGTGTGAAAACATCTCTAATCTAATTACATAAGCAGGTGAAAGTACTTGGGAATACAAGAGGGAAACTCAATTGAGTCCCGCTAATTACAATGAATCAGCTCCATGAAGAAAATGAAATGTCGAAAAGACATTTATTACAATAAGTGTTTACATCAACATGAGTGTGAGCAAAAATGTATAGGTGTGGTCCTCCACTCAACAGTGCACCACAATAGTATGGTAGTTGGCCACACAATGAGGGTGTGTGCTTTAGTTGTTCGACAAAATGGTACTTACCACATCTTCATGACCTCGATTACATAAGGAATATGGTGTCCTTGTGAAAATTATTGGCTCATTGTATGGGTACTACACCGATAACATGATGATACTAGTTTCATTATGGTGAGTCCACTTCCCTTTCCAATACAAAGGAAACATATGGGCATCAATCAATAATGCGGCCATATGATATTCATACCTTAGATTCTAGTGGCACTCGGTCAATAACTTAGCTAAAAAGTGTTGTTTGTTAGAAGCATGTGTTTATGTATACATACAACATTCAAGGCGTGACCTGGCTGTATAAATTCCGTATAAATTGTATGTGCATGTATATTTCAATTTCTGTTTGAGTACTATGTACACAAAATACTTGATCCGTCATGTGGTTGTGGAGAGTATTTGTATTTCGTATACAAATCTTCATGATGTCTATAAATGTTCATATTAATTCTTTTTGTCAAAGTATCTTGTATCAAATCATAACACGAATATAAAAAAAAGAGAATCGTCATAATTATTTATCAACTATCTATTCAATTGTTTGTCAACTATCTTTATCATATTAACAAACTTTATTGAAAAACTAACATTTTGTTCACAGCATAATGCTAATTTTTCTTTAAGATATTGAACTTTGGATATCAAATCATCATGTGCAGCATTAAACTTTGATTGCCAATCTTTCATCCGTCTCTCTCTCTCTCTCTCTCTCTCTCTCTCTCTCTCTCTCTCTCTCTCTCTCTCTCTCTCTCTCTCTTAAAAGGATACAAAACTTGTAATGAGCCACAAAACTCACTTGAGTCTCAAAAATTGTTCAGATCATAGATTTTAGTATATGAGACACTACTTTTGTATATAACATCAAAACCTCATGAAACTTCTTACAAATGGAATTAAGAAAATAAAAGCCCAATTTACATATGTATGAATTTTAAAATATATTTACATGAAAATCTTAAACATAAAAGATTTACTTCTCTAAAATTGACAAATTATTTGTAAAATGAACTTCACTAACTAACTTCAATTGGAAGAGTAAAAAATATTGACAGTATTTGAACGGTTTGATTCTCTTTCAAAATAAAATAGCAAATAATTATTTTTTCTACAAATTATCTTTAAAAAATGACCATGGAAAGACAACTTTACACCTTTATGTATCTTTGTATCATATCATTAGGAAAAATATGAATCCCAAAAGGGCCCTTTAACTTAAGGTGTGATTAAGCATAGACTAGTAGGAAGAGGGTGGTGGCCATAGCTATACCCTCTCAAAAGGTAGGGTAGTAGGAGGCATGGGGTCTATTTGTTCCCCTCATTATAGCTTTGTCCCCTAGAAAGAGAGAGAAGGGGGAGAGGGGGGGGGGAGGGGTATTTTCCTGGGGTAAAGGAGGTTGATGTCCCAACACCGATTGAGCTTTTTCCTGACCCAAGATTGAGTTATTTGGTCTCACTTGGTACCTTGGAGGGGGTGGAAGTGATTGTCCCCCATGTGGTCCGTATTGTCTCTCTCTAACATAGTTTTGATTATAGAAACATTTGTGAGTTTCATGGTTTGTCCATTTTTGTTCTGTAGCACACCATTTCAATATCCGTTGTGCGTTAGCTCCTGGCCTTTGTTGAAGGTTGCACCACTGGGTTGGATGGTCACCTCCACAAGTATTGCATTTTTGGGTGGGCGGTTGTCGTGTGTTTGGGTTCGTCGTGTTTCCTTGGTTCATCCTCTTGATCACTTCCTTGATCACTCGATCAACCTCTGGTATAGTTGGATTTTGCCCTCCCAATTTTGTCGTGGACTCACTCGTAGTTGAAGAGATGCTACTAGTCCCCTAATCTGTGTCTCCAGTCACCTCCCCATATGCTTTGCAGTTATACAGTGATCTTCACGGCTTCTTTATCCGCATAGTGGATTTACAAAAGACCATGCAACTCCACAATGACACTTTTCACAACATCATAGAGTATATGCATGCACATATACTCAAGTATACTGTGAACTTTGAACACAATGCCATGTTGTGGCTGCCATGTGATCATCTTCTCTACATCCACAAGGGCGATACTGCATTTTCAAAGAGACTAGCTCGCTTCGAGGCGATTGCAAAAGAGGCGAACCACTTCTGTCAAGTGACAAAGGAAGTTGCAGACTCCTTCAAGAAGTGCAAAATTGGGAAATCTTTCTTGTTCAACATTGCCACTGTCTTCTACCTCATCAATGAGGAGCCCTCCTTGGAGGAGATGGAGATCCTGCATTTGGTAGTGGGTGGCATGCTAAAGGATCTTCAAGATCCCAAGGCCAAAGTGAGAAAAGATTGCAAGTTGCCAAATATCCCCACGGCTTGGAAGAATCAGTTGCAGTGAGAGAGAAGATTGTTGGCACCTTGGAGGTGCCCGCCTTGAGTGCCATGACCCTTTTGCAATTCCCAAAGTGGAGATTAGGCATCTCAACAACTTAATTATAGAAGATGAGGAGTATTTATTCTTACATGATCTTGAAAAGGATTTTGGTGTCCGACTAGATGAGTGTCTTAGCCTCATATGCACCAAGATGGAGTTCCCCCTTGATCCTACACCAGAAGCTATAGATGACAAGCTGCTTCCATTGGGGGACTTTGTTGATGATAGAATTGCACTAGTGACAGTGGATATTCTCACTGAAAAGCAGAGTAAAGTCATGGATGAGGATTTTGTTGCCACATAGGCCAAGGTTGTTGCCAACCAAACTCCTATCCGCCCCAATTCACCTGGTTCATGGAGCCCCTGCAAGGTTGATGAGAGCAAATTGTCTATCAACTTTAAAGCCACAACAACTATGGATGATGAGGATAAGCAACAAGAGGTAATACTAAACATCTTCTACGTTGATAATTCAACCTTTCTTCTTTGATTTTGGTTAATTACAATTTTGCAGGATGTTTTGGACATGGACCTTTGGGCTAGCTGGAAGGGGGAAGAGTGCACGGTGTTTGGGCCTCATGCAACCCTAGCACACTACATTGACAAACTACCAATGCAGGATGTGTGCATCATACACAAGGATTTCTCCCTAAAAGGCCATTTTGTTTTGTGAGTGCTTAAGGCCGCAAGTAAACTCCTATACTTAGCCACCATCCCTCAAACAGCCCATGTAATTATTCTAGTGAAAAAGTCACTTGTAATTGCCACTTTTGGCACTTGCTTCCAGAGCAAGGTCATGACACGAATAGCTCTTTGTCAAGCCTTGGGGGTTGACAATGCCCAACCTATAGCTGCTTCTGTACTTACATCCACTCTAGCCAATGCTATAGAGCGTCGTAGAGAGGTTGCAAAGCGCCTCCTGTCAAAAGATCGTTAAGCTAGATGTACAAGGTTTTAAATGAAAATTAAGTGTCTTCTTCATGATCTTTTGCAAAGTTCAATTTACTGTTTTGTTTATGTTTAGTGACAAGGCAAACTGTTTGAGAGTTGATTTTGTACATTGAAAAAACTTGTCCAAAAAATAGCACATAATAGCTTTTTTGGGACTAGTTGTGCCCTGTCATTGATATTTCATGCAATTGTTTATTTGTCCACAAGGCAGCGAGATTTAGCCCTGCAAGCCTACTATCTGGCCAAATCTCGTTATCTTATGGACAACACCGATTTGACAAGTTTCTGGAAAATACAAAGCAAACATTTTACCTAATGGACAATTTCAAGCCAACCAAAAAATTTATTTAGCATTGGTTGCCAGTTGATTAGAATTTTGTACACTTGATTAGCATCTCACCTTCAACCATTTAACAAAATAAATGTAGACAAATAGACATTAAAATTGGACATTAAGCTAACATAGAGAGACAAAAAGAAACGGATTTTATTTGTCGCAAAGTGAAAATACATTGAGTTCTCAAGAAAACTTGAATCCAGTAAAAGAGTTCCAAAGTAAATTGATTCCAATACGAAGGTTAGCAAAAAAAAAAGGTTTTGACGTCAGAGGGTATCAGTCCTACCTTAGGCGACGTGCAAGTTGCATGTCCTTTGCCATGATTGTTACACCCTTGGCATGGACAACACATAAGAATGTTTCTTTAAAGAGACTGACCAAATAAGCCTCTATAGCCTCTTGAATTGATTCAAGGGAAATTTCACACATCTGAAGCTCTGTGCTCTAGCTTTGTAGCACTTCCTTACATGTCCGTGCAAATGGTGCTTTCCTAATAAGTAGGTCTACTATCTTTTGGTAATGCCAAATTTCAGCAAACGTTCGAACAAACCATCGTGTTCTTTGAGGTTGGCGTTGTGAGGGCCTTTGAGCTACTTATGGCTTTGCTCTCTACGGCTTCCTATAGAATTTTGACTTTCAACGGTGCTTGGGAGGTAGTTGGGGGGTATCTTCATCTGGATCATAATCCTCATCTTCACTTCTATGCTCATCACTATTGGGTTGATTAGAAGACATGGCACCCATTTCTCTGGGCACTGACTTGCCGGCCACAGTGTGGCGACCTGGGCCAGATGGCATCGGGCCCATTTGGCCTGGCAATGTCTTCCCTCCCACATTAAGGTTCACTGGGATGTCCTCCCTCCCCTTCCCACGACAGACGTTCATCACACATGTTTATCTCTATTCGATCCGGGTTAGCTAGCTGTTCAGGTTGTCGATTTTCATGCATCTTCTGCTTTCTGTGTGCCTCAATGGTCTTTGGATTCTTCTTTGGCATCTGTTTTGTCCTTGCCCTCGTGAAAGTGTATTTGGGGGGCTTCTTAAAGCTTGTAGTGTTATGTGTTTGAGAAGGGGGGGGGGGGGGGGGGGGGGGAGGGAGGTTTACCTCTTTATATAGGGTGTCCAGATAAGGTCGGATTCACATGGTGGAAAAGAGCCGCTAAAAGCAGGAGAAAATAATATTTTGAATATTAAAACCACATGAAATTAGAGAACTATTCAAACACACAGAGCAAAACGTACACTTGTAAAACTGTGTAAACAATCAAACAATGCAAACGCTTGATCCAAAAAAAGAGAGCACCCAATTGTAGTAGGCTTTTCATTTTCATGAGATTCTAAATACATCTACTACCTCCTGACCCAAACTTTTCCAATCCTAGTCCTTGATGCTCGCCACACTGCATGCCGTGTTGGGCCTTGTGAAGATCTCAGCATTCTGAGGAACGAACATGGGCCGGTCGACGGGTTTCTTTTGCCAAGCGTGATGACCTTGCACGTTCAATTGACACTTTGCATCCAAGGGTGGTGTGATAAAACCAATTGAACAGTTCTTGAAGATAGCATGAGTGTACTAAACCTCCTCCAACTAAAGCCAGAACACATCGATGATCATCCTTAGTACTAATTCCAACTTCATCACAACCCTTCTATACATCAAGATTGCTCACAAGATTTGAAAACTTTTTCATCACCTCCTTTGTGACAACATTGTTTAAATGTTCTACATTTGGTGCTCATAAAAGGGCTACAACATCCAATTTCTTGAGGCACAAGCTTAACAAATGGATGTGATCCTCCTGGATGTGGCCACCACACATCTCTTGGAGAAAATTCCTGCAAGAATGAACAAAACCATTATTACAAAATTCCTACAAGAATGGACAGATTGGAGTGTAGCAAAATGTACCTTGTAGCTGTAGCCCTTCTTTTTCTAGCACCACCTTCGGGGGCTAAATTATCTATGGCATTGAATCTCCTCTTACGTTCCCTTGCACCTAAGGGCGTCTTTTTAAGATGAAAGATCTTATCTTCAAGCTTCGCAATCTTAGCATCCTTCTCTTCCACCTGTAGCTTAAGAGTTTCCACTTCCTCCTCTGCATGAAAGATCCTTTTGCGCAATCCACTAGTGGTATGGGAAAGAAGTTGACATTGATGCAAAGACCATTGTGCACTATCACCTCCAATAGTGGATAATCGCTTGTAGTATCCAAGAAGACCTTGCTCCCCTCTACCTACGTATTGTAAGAATGAAGTAAGGCTATTGAATGTTGGGTACACATTGATGGCTGGATCATTAGGAAAGAGGCTACCATGTACCCAAAGTTATACATTTGTGTGACCTGCAACACGGAATTGTTGTGCAATTTGCAAGTAATGATTCTTTGAGGATGCAAAGTCCTTTGGAAATCGAATATGTAGAGAAACTGTTTTGGAACTTGACAATCTTGTTGTGGATGGGAGGTTTGTAATGTCACCTAGCTTCATGGAAAGGGGAATAAAGCTGGCCTCAAGCAAGAGTGGAGAGCTGCAGTAGAGGCATGGAGTGGAGAGGTGAGCTATGGAGTCAAGAGATATGGAATGGAGATCTTCAGGAGATATACGTAGTGGAGAGGAGAGTTGTGGAGTGGAGTGCTGCACGAGAGCTACACAGCGGAGAGGAAGGCTATGGAGTGGAGTGTTGCAGGAGATCTACAGAGTGGGGAAGAGGGATATGGAGTGGAGATCCATTGGGGGGAGAGTTGCAACAAATCTATGGAGTAGACCTGCAACAAAGAGAGGGAAGGAGGAAGCTATGGAGTGGAGAGCCATGGGGGGGAGAACTGCAACAAAGATATGGAGTGGACCTCCAATAAAGAGAGGGAAGGAGGAAGTGTGTGTGTTGAAAAGTAGGAGAGAGAAGAGAGAGGGAGAGGAGGGAGAGGGTGTGTTGAAAATTAGGAGAGAGAAGAGACAGAGAGGAGTGAGAGGGAGAGGAGTGATTTTGGAGGGAAATAAAAAAAGGTGGAATTTTTTATATTTTGCAGGTCTATCTGTGAGATTTTTATAGAGAAAATTGTTTTTTGAGTATATATATAGGTTGGGGAGAAGTTTTGAGTAAAAGTGAGTTTTTTTTTTGAAAAAAGTGTTTTTTTGGGCTAAGGCTATGGACGCCCTTGATGATGTGACAAAAGAAAGGGGAGGAGTAGTTATTGTCATAAGGACCACCACTCTTTTGGGTAGAGAGAGAATGTGTCTATCCTCCCTCCTTAGCCTCTATTTCAACCTATAAAAAGCCTATGAGAATACCCTCATTCAATGGCCTTGTCTCCTAAACCACACACATTTTCAACCTTTATCCCTTAAAATTAGGGATCCTTACAAGGCCATTTTGGGGTTCATATTTTTCCTAATGTTTTATCAATTTTGGACAAAAATAGTGCTAGCAATGAAAATGTGAACCAATGTCTTATGGTTTAGCATAGTTTTTTGAAGTGCTACATGTCTTTAACCTATATAATTCAGAAGATTGAGTCAATGTATTTTAGCATAGTTATTTGAAGTGCTACATGTCTTTAACCTATATGGTTCAGAAGATTGAGTCAATGTATTTTAGCATAGTTTTTTGAAGTGCTACATGTCTTTAACCTATATGGTTCAGAAGATTGAGTCAATGTATTTTACTAGCCTTATTGTCTTGGTTTGTGCCATATTTTATCAACTTTGGATAAAGCTAGTGCTAGCAATCAAAATGTGATCCAATGTCTTACGATTTTACATAGTTTTTTGAAGTGTTACATGTCTTTAACCTATATGCTTTGGAAGATTAAGTCGATGTATTTGATTAACCTTATTGTCATGGTTTGTGCCATACTTTATCATCTTTGGAAAGGACTAGTGCTAGCAATCAAAAGGTGAACCAATGTCTTATGGTTTAGCATAGCTTTTTGAAGTGCTACATGTCTTTAACCTGTATGTTCGCAAGATTTAGTCAATGTATTTGATTAGCCTTATCGTCATTGTTTGATGCATGTCTTTGATTATAATTTATGTGACATGCGATGGGTTAGTTGATGCAGAAGCATACTTCCTAATCACCAATGGCTAGTGTTAGGCTATGGAGGGTGAAGACTTAGCTTAACCGTGGTGTTTAGTTTAGGGTTACAGAGATAGTGATTAGGGTTAGGTTATTCCAAGAGCAAGAGCATAGAGACAATGCTTCATTAAAAAATATCCTATTAAATAGGCCTTGTGCCTTACAATCATTGGCTAGAGAGGTTTCACCCTATTGCTATTGGTCGGTGTCATCATTTATCTCTTCCTAGGTGGCTAGAGGAATTTCCCACATGGTGTCAAAAGTTGGGTTTACCCTAACAATTGCCCCCTTAAGCCAAACTTGGGGTTTTACAAAAAGACTTTATGTGTTTTGGTTCATATGGTTTACACACATGCTCTACATAGATAAGGGTATTTTTGCACATGAAATAAAGAAGATTGCACTCACACAAATGGTCTCCCCTCAAATATAAATCTTCCTTCCCTACACACAAAGGGTGTAGGCACACAAGACATCAGGGTGTAGGAATACACACAAGCCTCCCTTGGCACAAAAGGATAATCACAGAGTACCCCAAACATAGTATCCCAAACATAAGGGTAGACACACAAAGTTTCCTTTATCACAATTGAGGGTAACACACAAATGAGTCCACACAGATTCACATGGTTATTCTTGTTTGTACTTTGGAGGAATTTTTTCCTCACACAAATATGCAACAACAAATTGTTTGTTTGGTGTCCTTATCTTCATCGTAATGTTGTTGGATATTTGTTTTGTTATCGTGTGTTACTTCATTTGTATATTGAATCCCTTGATCTTCATTGGTGGTGTAGGTCCATGTACTCGGGATACTCCCTTCTTGGCTAATAGTGCAAAGTGCACATACATTTCAATGTTTATGTTGCTTGTGCTACTCATCATATGTGTGCTCATGTTGATGATGGTCGTGATTGAAATTAGGGTTTGGTGGTACAAAAAGGATCGTCCTTGACACAACATAGGCTTGGTGATTCATCTGTGTAAAAATAGAGGACCCTTTAATTGGAATTGGGGAGGGACCATATATTTCTTTGTTTTTAAAGACGTTTTTAACTTTTGAAACAGGCCACTCTCGAAAAGAGGTGGGGGGTGATGGTGGGACTAGAGGGGGTTATGGTTCCAACCTCTCTCTCTCTCTCTCTCTCTCTCTCACACACACACACACACACACACACACACACACACACACACACACACACACACACACACACACACACACACACACACACACATACACACACATCCACACACGTACACAGAGTTTTTTATATTGCACCTTGCATGCTCAATAACCACCAAAGTTGATGTGGTCTCTCTCTCTCTCTCTCTCTCTCTCTCTCTCTCTCACTCACTCACTTGCTCCTTGGTCCTTGCCAATGGAAAGTATTTCAAGACATTACTACGTGGGTGATCCACATCTTCTCTCTTTTGACGAACTGAAAGGTGATCCGAGCACGAATGAACAGATATAAATCCATCCCATTAGCACTTTAATTCAGACAAGTCTCACTAAAATCAGGATTTTCTTCATAACTATTAAGCTACAAAGAAAAAAAAACATAGAAGCAAAGAAATACATCTTCTTATGCTCTTGGACCACCAAAATCCATGACAAGGAATAATATTTGTGCAGTGGTCGCCTGATGTTGGCACAAGGAAACACTAGAGATGCTAAGGAATGAGCAGAAGGAAATCTTCTAGCAACTCTTGGACCGCCAAACATTTTATGAGTTGTATAAATAAAATTTTAGCAATGTTAAAGAGACCATTCTATCATGTGTGCACAACAATTTGACTATAATTAAGGTTCCGCACTCAGCAAGTGAGATTTTTGTGGAGAGAACCTCTTTGACAATGATCTTGAACAATAGTACATGTGTGACCTCAATAAACCAATCTAAAATTCCTAGTGTCTTGGGTATCCATCGAAGAAATATAGCTGTTTCAAGTTCAAAACTAGAGAATAGAGATGAGGATGAAGTGTTGCCATTGAGTGCATGTGAGAGAAAATTGCCTCGAGGAACTCTTATCACCAATAAGATAAGACATTTGGTGTATGCCTTTTGGAAATCAAAGACCATATTTTCACCTAACAAGAAGTACATATGCAAAAAGACAATCGGAAGGAAAAGTGTCTTCAAACATTCTATACATATACTTCATGACTCTTAGGTACCAACAACTCTTAGCAATTGTAAATTTTTTGGTAATCCTTAAGGCTGATTTTGTTAAGACAATATCAAATTTGGTAGTCTTCTATATGGAAATAGGTGTGTACTGTACCTTACAAAGGTTATATATAGTACCAATGCATTCCTATGTCGTTGCAAAGCTATCCTACATAGAAGCAAAGCCCCTTTGCAATACCAAATTTGGTGTTCAATTGTATACCAGTAATTCCAAGCCTAACAAAGACTCACTCTATTTTATCAAAGCCTAATTTTGTAGTACCAAAGTCTTTGTGAAGTACCAAACCTACTCCCTTTATAGTACCGAATCATTCTTGTTTATCACCAAAGAATTTTCAAAGTATCCATATGGGTACTATTCTGCATGAAGTTCTACAGTGAGTCAAAAGTAGACAGACAACACCAAATCTAAATTTTTGTTTTATGGCAAAGGTCCTCCACAGTACCAAAGGTTTTTGTATAGTACCTAAGCCATTGTAAACCACCAAATTTGGTACTCTCCTGCATGCCAATGGATGTACATAATACCAAAATCCTAAAGAGAGTACCAAAAACTATCCAATTTGGTACTCTCTTACATGCAAATGGTTGTACATCGTACCAGAAGCCTAAAGACAACACCAAATATGAAAATAGTCTGTTATAGTATCCAAGGTTTCATGAATAGTACACAAGCATCTCTTGCATGCCTATGGTTGTACATAGTACCAAAATCCTAAAGAGAGTACCAAAAACTATCCAATTTGGTATTTTCTTCCATGCCAATGGTTGCACATAGTATCAAAAGCCTAAAGACAGTACCAAATATGAAAATAGTCTGTTATAGTAACAAAGGTTGCATGAATAGTACCCAAGAATCTTTGAACTACCCAGTTTGGTACTCTCCTGTATGATAATGGTTGTACATCAATTCAAGGATTGTTTGCCCAAGTTTCCTAGAAACGTTGGTATATCAGGTATTAACTTTGTAGAGAATTATTATTTTAAAATTCATAATGAGATTCAATCAGTGCATTGGTGGTCTACTCAAGTCACAATACTTGTGCACATCACTTATGTAAGAAATGCAGTAGGTGATGTTCAAAAGACGCTACACTTTTACATATTAGAAGATAGGAAGTATGATAAATTGTTTGAACAACATTGTTTCATGCTTCAAAACAAGTGGTTGAAACTGTTAAGAAATAAGACGTAGCTAAATAGATATTTGAGTAGATTACTTAATGGAGAGAGATAGATTTCACACACAAGATATTATAGAGTAGAGAGAGAGAGAGAGAGTACACATGATATACGTGGTTCACCCAATGTGGGCTACGTCCACGAGAAAGCAGCCACTCAATGGCTTTAGCACTTCAAAAGAAGAAGTAGTTTACAAAGGGATTAAACCCTTAATAGAGCTCTCGCCTTTCTTCACTCTCACCACCTCACACTCACCTTGTTGCATCAACTTCACACTATGAAATGTGTGTAGAAATGGCCTCCTTTTATAGGCCAAAAGGGTTGCCCTCTCTTATGAGAGGCAGCCATGTGTAGCCGCCCTTGTGCGAATAAGTCCAAATCGGACCCTCCAATCCGCCCATGTGTGGCCGTCCTTGAGAAGACAAGTCCGCTTTTGAATTCAGCCACCGGCCATTGAATTCGGCCACCGGCCACCGGCCACTGGCCACTGACTACCGGCCAACGGCTAACCGACCGGTTGTTTTCCGACCACTTTTCAGCCGCCGTCCGGCCATAATATTCCGACGAAAAGGAATACTCCGGTGCCCTAAAGTTGCCCTTGGTTCTTGTCCTCCGTGAAAATTTTGGTTTCCGGTGAGTGATTTTCCTTCACGCACGATGGCTTCTCCTCATAATGGAGGCCCTACAAATGTGCGCTTTTACCACAGAAAATTACAAGGGTAAATCAGGCTCCATACTTAACAGAAACAACATGGGCATTACTTGCAGCACCGTTGGGTGTGGGCAGATGGTTCTGCTTCACAATTCAAAGCCCATAGTTCTTACTATTTTGTGGCCAAGTAATATCGATTGACATGCTTGCACACTTAGGACCGCCAGGGCATTTTTCCCCTCACTAGGAGGTTTTTCCCCCCGCGCATTGTATATACGCCCATCATACTAGGGCTATCCATATTTCCATTTCACACTAAGTAATATACTCTCTGTTGTGTGCCTTGAGCTTCCTTCATCCTCTCCAAGCTGTGTGCATTTTCTTGCAACCCTAATTCCAACAATTGGTACCAGAGCAGGTTGCGTCCTCCCGTGCTTAGTCACCAGCAGCTCCAAGACATGCCTACTCACTTTCTTTAATTTTTGTGAGCTTTAGCGAGCATTTGCATGTTAAATTTTTTTTTTGGCTCATTTCGGCCCTCGTTTCCACTACAAGTAGTACTGCAAAGGCTATTTTGTCATTTTGTGAAAAAATTCAGTCAGTGTCGTTTTTTGTATAACAGGTCCCTTATAGTCTTCTATCGGTTGTGCTATATAGCACGTGTTGTTTCCGCTTTGTTTCTCCTCTTTTTGGGCAGATTTCAGATCAGGTGCAACATTTACCATGGCTGACAACAACACAGATGTGTTCAAGATGTTTGCTGCTGAGGACAGATTAGATGGGAGCAATTATTATGTGGGATTACATGATTCAACATGTTCTTGTGTCAAAGGGCACCTAGGATATTGTGCACAGCATGGGTATATGTCCTGGTTCTGAGGATGTGGTCCAAAGCATGTATTGGTGGTCCAAATAGTGGTATCTTGGACACTACCTTGATAGGAACTTAAGGATCTCAATTTCATGTGTCTCGTATGAGCATACCACCATGCTGTATATCATTGGAAAGCTTTTGAAAAGGAAATCCAAAATTACAATATCCACAAAAAATTTTGGTTAAATTTGCAAACATTTTATTGTGTCCTACTTTCTGCTAAGCCAACCACAAAAAAGTGAAATAGTGGAACCACTAATACATGCTTTCACCCATGCAGGCGATGTTGAGTATGTTGCACATCTTGCTACAAGGATTTCTGCTGTTATAATTGTTTTTCCTACAAATGAGAAATCTTGCTGGGATGTAAAAGATGCACAATCTCATGCATTGATTGCGTTGTCTATGAATCGCACTATTACTCCCCACATTCGCTTAACAGAATTTGTCAAGCAGGCTTGGAATATTGTGGCTAGTCTTTATGCAAGTTGCAATGAGGCTAGACTGCATTGTTGTGTAAAGAGATGGAATCAAAGATTATGCATGAGGAAGATGATATGGACACTTTCCTTGTTGGTGTCCAAGGATATCAGTGAGCAACTTATTTCTGTAGGTGAAGTCATTTCAGACAGTTCCCTTGTGAAGAATGTTCTTGATGCCTTGCTAGGCTCTTACCAGACTTTTGCTAGTACTTAGAGACTTATGACCCAAGGAAATCCTGAAGTTGTCAAGTTTGATGCATTATGCACATTGTTGTTGCATGAGTCACTTTCCAAGAAAAATAGGACTAGGCAGCATGCAGTTGAAAAGACTTTTATTGTTGTTCAAAGAAAGGGTGGTCACAACAATGCAGACACTTCTTATGGTTCTTCTGTGAGTGGAAAATTACCTATTCCTAATGCTTCTACTAGAAACAGTTTGTCTGGAAATTCTGGTGATAATGGAAAAAAGAAGATGCGTTGCTATTATTGTAAAGCTAATGATCACTTGATCAAGGAGTGTCCTAAGTTGAAGGCCAAAGAGGCTAAGAAGAAAGAGGATGTTTCACACTGCAAATGCTGGCTCCACTAGCAATGCAACTATTGTTGAGTCTTTTGTGAAAGGAGACAGTGATGTTGATGTTGATGTAGAATGGGCTTTTAGTGCAGAGTGTACCTATAATCCTGTTGTCCATGATGCATGCATGTCAGTTGCTCCAGGTTCACATGTGTGGTATTTTGACAGCGGTTCTACAAAGCACATTACCTCACATGGTGATTTGTTCAAAGAAGAAAGAAACTCCTCATCATCCATACTTGCATTAATCACATGAACATTTAAACTTAATATTGAATGAATAGAGTAGAAAACATGGACAAATAGATATATATATATATATACACATATATATATATATATATATATATATATATATATATATATATATATATATATATATATATATATATATATATATATATATATATATAGAGAGAGAGAGAGAGAGAGAGAGAGAGAGAGAGAGAGGAGGTGCTCGTCGTCCCGGCTTGTGAGAACATACCTATAGCCTACGTACATGGAGTGGACGCAAAGACCATTAAATACAATGACGCATATAAATACAATAACACAATGACATGTTCTTCTTCTATTCAACTTGAGTGATAGAAGAGGAAAGTCGATAACTCAGAATTTAGAATCAAAAGATGTGAGCGCAAAATCAAAAGAGCGTTATACAACATGGAAGGTACTTAGAGAGCCAAAGTTTTTACAACACGGAGCAAAATTGTTCAAATACAATATTTGTGGCTTTAATATATCTCTCTCTCATCCTCGCATAGCTCAACATAACTTCCTATATCTATATAGAGCTGTCCGTTTAAACAGATGTCCTCCGTTTCATTTTGTAGATCCTCTGCATGCACCCCATAGAGAGTAGCATCTTGATGCTCGTCTGGCACCACCTCAGTGCTTTCTGATTGAGCATCTTCTCCGATCTCCTCCATTGATTCCGCTGTGATTGGCACATGGTAGCCTTCATACATCCTTGCACTACGAGGGGCTACCTCTATGACGTACCACCAGGTTGATGTAGACTTTGTAGGATGAAATATTACCTGCGAGAGCCACATAACTTACATGAGAGCTTTCAAGCACATAACTTCTAAAAGGAGATGTTAACTATTTACATACTTACTTGTTCACAATGCTCGGGTAGTATGAAAGTGTCTCTTAGGTCAGTCCATTTCTTAGTTGAATCCACCTCAAGAAAACCAGACTCTCCTCTACGCACAGTAGCATTGCGACCCTCCATGATTATCTTGAACAATTGCACGTCGAACAAGTCGACAAAAAATCCTCTATAATCAATCCTCAAAATCTCTTGTAGCGTGTTGAAGTAAGTGAGTTCCGCCACCACAGGATCTGCATCAGAGGAACGTCGTCGACTAAATTGTTCAAATTTTGCCATGATTCCACAATCTTGAGTAAAACGCTTTTTGTTGATCCGTTCCACCCTAAAATGTCGACCTTTACACCATGCTACTGTGTATGACTTATACTACAACGAACAAAGATTATGAGTGGCCGTTCAAACATCTAGAAAGTCACTAGTCGTACATTGCAAACTTACCTTGGTCGCGCAACCCTGAGAGTACTCCCACTCTTCCTCAGTCACTTCTTCACCACACTGTTGTGCGCTTTTCAATTGGTTGTGCAAACATCTTAAGCTCATGAATGTTGGTAGGCTCTCCAGATCCATCGGATAGTGCATCGGTGGTCGTCTTCCCCGTCTCCACTCGATTCGTGCCCTTTGTCGCTCTTGCTTTGCATCCTCATATTGTGAAATCCACTTTTGCATCACTGGATTGTGAAGCATGCAAAATTGGTTTATTTTAGCCTCCAGATCTTCCGTCATCTTCTTCTCAACACCGGGATTGCACATGACAATCCCAGATATGCGCTCATCATCTATGGTTCGCCATAGCGTGTCCCAGGCTTTATCAAATCCATCTAGCCACTCTCCAATGTACACTAGGGACTCTGATACCAACCAACCTTCTGCCATGCTATCCTCCGGACGTGCCTTCTGACGCACATATCCCTTGAGCGTTTTCATGAAATGTTCTAAGAAGAACATCCATGTAGAATGTATTGTGCCAACTATTTCCACCTCATCAACTATGTGAACAAGAAGATGCACCTGAATGGTTAGCATGGTAGTAGGAAAATGTTTCTCAAACATGCACACAAGCTCCGCAGCGTTTAGTTTGGCGGAGCGTATGGAGTCTACGTTGATCTCCTTTTGTGAGACCATTGCACCAGCTTCGCAAGTTTGTAGATTGTGTTACGGACGTCGAGAGACAAACATCCCTCAATGGAAACCGGTAAAATAAACTGAAAAATATGTGCAGCAATGATATTAAAGTCCACACACAAATTTTTTACACAATTTCCACTATGATATATTCCACTATGAATGTACTACCTGACACATTTTATGCCAGTTGTGTGACTTCAAACCTGTAAGCTTTCCTTCTTTAGTAAAACACGTTCGGAGCGAGTGCATTACGCCAATGGGGGTCCGCAAAGATCGAATGGTCTCTTTCACTTTGCGTTCTTGGGCTTCTGTGAAAATCCATGGTGCTTTAGGGAGTTTTATCGATCTATCGGACGCTGTTTGCAGCTAATATTGCTCCATACGATCCACATTTCTAAGGTCAACCCTGGCTTCCAAAGTATCTTTCTTGCCGGTCAGATGGTCCCATAGTAGATTACCCACATTCTTGAATATGTGCATTGGATCGAGCAAGTGATTGATCATGATTCGGGGCCAGTATGGTAACTCGTACCATAGAGATAGTCTCTTCATCCCTGGGGGCAATCCGTCATCACACATCTCCTTCTGCTCTAACCATGCTTGTGCAGACATCCTCGGTGGCTCTCTTCCCAAAAAGCCGTCACGTAACACATGATTCTCTGGAAGATACGCTTGATGACCTTCGTAGATTTGCTTCTTCAATGAGGGCGCCCTACATGCATTCAGTCTAGGTCCACATGTGACACATGCTCTGTATCCGCTTGTTTGAAGCACTGCATGTATACACACGATAATAGATCAACTTCAAAAAACATAGATTTACAGTGTCTGAGTGAGGAGTGTAAATAGATCACATGAGCATTCTGTTAGTCCGGGATAGTCATGCATGGTCCACATTAGAATGCCTCTGATCAAAGCATTCCGTCGACCTGTGTGTCGGCTCATATCCACCACTACTATGCCAATCCACAGTTGTTGTAGCTCTTCCAATAGTGGACCAAGATACACATCCATATTCTTCACTTTATATCGCCCCGACACAATGAAGCTTAGCCATAGGTGCCCCTTCTTCGTAGTCAACCACGGGGGAGTGTTGTAGTTGACGATGACAACGGGCCATACACTGTAAGATGTTGATCTTTGACCAAATGGATTTACGCCATCCATAGCCAGGCCTAAGCGCAAATTTTGAGCTTCCCTGGAAAAATTAGACCATGTTCCATCTATATGTTTCCAGGATGCGCAATCTGTACGAATCCATAGCACACCATCCAAAGATTTATTCTCCTCATGCCATGATGCTAGGGTGGCCATGGACTTACATTGGAAGAAATGCTTGATGGGAGGAAGCAAAGGAAAATGTCGCAAAACCTTTTGCGGAATTTTTGTTCCATGGAGATCTACTTGATATCTCTCGGAATCACATTTTGGGCACTTCTCCATGTCTATGTATTCCCCTCTGAAAAGAATGCGGTCATTAGGACAAGCGTGGATTGAATTGCAATCCATCCCCAAGTTTTGCAAAATCTTTCTTACTTCCTCTCGGGAATCTGGCATCACATTATCAGCTGGTAGTATGTGCTCTTTGAGCAATCTACACAACATAAAAATACGGTATAGTTGTGTAAAAATCTATTAGATCATTATACATTTAGAGTTTTATTAAAGTAAACTAATTGTAATAGATCACCTGAAAATCGCTGTGACGCTAGTGTCACTCCATCCAAACTTTGCCTGCATGTTCAGAAGAACCAGGAGCGCTTTCAATCTAGACACACATGCTCCATTATACAATTGCGTATCGGCTTCACTTTTCATATCATCATAGAGAAGCCTTTCTGAATCCATGATCGTCTCGATCATTTCATCAATCTCGGGCTCAAACATTGCCTCGTTGGGAATGTGGTCTGAATGATGATCCCCCGAGCTGTCAGAGGCTACATCTTGTGGCCTCACATATGCTGCTTGACCAAAGCGCCTGCGAACACGTCTATTGGGTTGCAAGATTGCTGCCTGTTGGCCAGCGTCAGAGTTCGATGAGTTATAATTGGAAAGAACTAGATCTATAATAGATGGATCAAACTTGCCAAATTCGTGAACGTGCTGCAAAGAAACACGTCTTGTCCATCGCACAACATGCTTGCATTGATTACAAGGACATAAGACCCTTGTTGAGAGATAGGTGTTTCGGTTGGACGGCCCCACATCCTCGTCACTACTCATAATGAGGGTAAAAATCTTATAACCTAGACAACAAATTTAATATTCTATTGGAATTCTTCGTCTTTTATCTCTCTCTCTCTGTCTTTGTTCACATTGTGAACTACCTCACATTCTCTAGTCATGTCCAATCCCCACACACCTCAGTATAGAGGTGCACGGAGATCAGAACCACCGGGTATAATCTCGTCTTTACTGGTCAATACCTCTGTGTGTGTGTGTGTGTGTGTGTGTGTGTGTGTGTGTGAGAGAGAGAGAGAGAGAGAGAGAGAGAGAGAGAGAGAGAGAGAGAGAGAGAGAGAGAGAGAGAGAGAGACGGAAACCGGTCAACCTGTGATCTCAGAGAGAGAGAGAGAGAGAGAGCGAGAGAGAGAGAGAGAGAGAGAGAGAGAGAGAGAGAGAGAGAGAGAGAGAGAGAGAGAGAGAGAGAGAGAGAGAGAGAGAGAGAGAGAGAGAGAGAGAGAGAGAGAGCATTGGGAAAACCCACCCATGAGCGCTAGCTGCTGCTGCAGGTGAGCAACATGTGGGTTGATGTTGGTCTACCTACGCAGCTGATCCATCATGGAGCTCAATAGAGTCGAGACTCAACAGACGATGGATCACAAAGTTGATCATGCCTCGGGATTTGGGAGAAGCCGTGGAAGATTCAATGTTCCGCTACCCGCACCATGTAATTTTGCACGCTCTAGCTACTAGCTATAGGAGCCTAGACTCTGGATTCCTCTTATAGGCTCTCACTCCACAGACTCGAGACTCGGGCATCACTTAGGCTACATGAGTGATTGAAAAACTTACATGAGTAATTTTGCTCGCTCTAGCTACTAGCTATAGGAGCCTAGACTCTGGATTCCTCTTATAGGCTCTCACTCCGCAGACTCGAGACTCAGGCATCACTTAGGCTACATGAGTGATTGAAAAATCTAATCTAATATAATCTAAATCTAAATCTAACGTAAATAAACCTAAATAAACCTAAACCTAATCTAATATAACGTAAATCTAAATCTAACGTTAGTAAAAGCTAAATCTAATCAAACGTAAATATAACTAAAAATAAACCTAAATCTAATCTAATTTAACTTAAATAAACCTAAACCTAATTTAACGTAAGTCTACATCGAACCTAATCTTCAACGTCTTTTGGGATAGTTTCCTACGACGTTAAAACTCTCTTCTTCTTGTGTGTGTGTGTGTGTGTGTGTGTGTGTGTGTGTGGATGTGTGTGTGCCAATAAAAAGAGAAAAATGGTATAACGTTTCTATCACCCAAGTGTGGTAGATTGGTTATGCCATTTCCCTCTTGAATAACAGGTCTTGAGTTCAACTACTCGTCGGCTAGATCTTTAGGACTTTTTAATTAGTTTCCTACGACGTTAAATTAAACTCTCTTCTTCTCGGGTGTGTGTGTGTGTGTGTGTGTGTGTGTGCACGCCAATAAACAAAGGAGAAAAATGGTATAACTGTTCTATCACCGAAGTGTGATAGATTGATTATGCCATTTCCCTCATGAATAACAGGTCTTGAGTTCAACTCCTGTCGACTAGATCTTTAAGGTTTCTTGGGATAGTTTCCTACGATGTTAAGACTCTCTTCTTCTTCTTTCTCTCTCTCTCTCTTTTCCTCTCTCAATGTGTGTGTGCATTCTTTGTTTATGCATGTGTGTGTGCGTTTTTGGTTTATGCATGCTCTCTCTCTCTTTCCCTCTCTCAATGTGTGTGTGCATTCTTTGTTTATGTATGTGTGTGTGCGTTTTTGTTTATGCTTGTGCTCTCTCTCTCTCTCTCTCTCTCTCTCTCTCTCTCTCTCTCTCTCTCTCTCTCTCTCTCTCTCTCTCAAAAACACAATGTGTGTGTGTGTGTGCGTGTGTGAGGGAGAGAGAAAGAGGGGAAGGGAACATGAGAGTGAGGAGAGGGAAGGAGCATACCTGGCTCTCATTCCTCTCCTCGTGTGTGTGTGTGTGTGTGTGTGTGGAGAAGAAAGAGAGAGAGAGAGGGAGAGCGTTACCTAATTCCTTGCTTAAGCGCGTCGAAAACTCAGATCTGAGATCTGAGTTTTCAAATGCTCTCGGTAATTTTTTTAGCCCAGCCGGCGTCACTATGAGCGTCGCTAAATTACAGGTAATTTAGTGACTCTCATAGTGATGCCTATAGCAACGCCGTGAATTTTTGAGCGCCGCTGTACGAGCGTCACTAATGTGAGGTCTCTTGTAGTGCGAGTGTCCACAAGTGGTTTTTGTTTCATGGTTGGCAGTTCAAGTATATCATGGTTGAGCAAGAAACAACCTATTGTGGCCACTTCTAGTTGTGAGGATGAGTATAGGGCAATCTTTAGAGCTACAATTGAGAGTGCATGGCTCAGACGCCTTATGACTGATTTGGGTGTTGGATAGGACACTACCAACACTATCTACACTGACACTCAAAGCGAATTAGTAGTTGCAAGGAACCGAGTTTTTCATGCTCGCACAAAGCACATTGAGGTGCATTACCACTATGTCAGGGAGAGACTCTCAGCAGGAGAGATCAGTTTGGCTTATTTGCCAACATAGGACAGCCTTGCATATCTTTTCACAAAGGCATTGTCTCATGAGAAGTTTAAAGCTTTCCGCAAAAATTTGGGATTACTCCCCTTTATGGACTGATGATGTTGTAAGGTCTCTAACCCCGACCAAAAAAGAGCACCATTGTACCATGGAACAAACATAATGGAAAAAGTTACTATTTTTAGCAGTTTTCTAAATTTTGTCGGTGCCATGATGTTTAGAATGTTATAAAGATTCTAAAAGTGAATTAAAATAATTTTTGTGGAAAAATTCCAAAAATAGTAAGTTTTTGGTCACCCGACCCGTTCAGTTTTGACCGTCTCGAAAAATTGCACCCGTACCTCGAATTTGAAAAAAAATGCATTTTCGGACCCTGGGGGCTGCTAAATACTCTAACTAAGGCGTACTGGTCCAAGTACCTGCAATTTACGGCATTAAATTCCGACTCGTATGGGCCGTTTTAGCCTAAAACCGATTTTTCCTAAAGTTGTGCAAGGAGGCACCGGGGCTCGAGGCTGTGTGAGAGCAGGTTCCAGGCCACTCTGAGCTAGCTTTAGTAGCTAGGGGGTGCCTCTTGCCTTGTGGGAGTTGTAGGAGAGTTTCCAAGCTTGAGAGTGAGTGTGAGAGCCAGTTAGACTAGCTAACAGGACACTTGGTGGATAGGTAACTAGACTTGCCAATGCAAGGAGGGAGTGCTCACTTAGATGTTATAGCAACCCAGGTCGATTTTCAACCTTGAGGAGCCTATTTAAAGGTGTGCTCACACACACACACACACACACACACACCTTGGGGAGGTGCTGCCGGCACACACAGTTTTTGAAGGAGAAGCAAAGTAGGGAAGTGTTGTTGAATTCTTGTCTTGAGAACTCATTTGGATCAAAAAATCGAGAGGATTTTCAGCCCCTAATCTCGGTAATCATGATTTAATTTATGCTCTTCTGTAATTCTCTTCATTATTCCCTTAATTCCTCGTCTACTATGCTTAATCCTAGCTATAATTCCCAATAGCTTCTCTCTAAATCTCCATAGCTATACTCCATTACTTAATCATCATCCAAATAGCTAATTATGCAGCCATTCATCACTCTTAATCAATGATTAATACTAGATTAGAGGAGATTTCTCTTTCTAGGCAGCATAGTAATAAATTGTCAGTCGATAATGATGTAGATTTGATGAAATTCATTCTTTTACCACACAATACAAGTGTAACTAAGTTAGATTCAATTTTCTCATACATTAAGATGTGATTAACGTAAAATTAATCCATCATTAAGCCACTAAGAAGAGAATTTTCTCTCACCTATGCATGCGGTAATTCTGCATCTTTCTAATTGCATTAGGAAAATGATTGAGCTTTTTTAATTCATCTCTCTTGTAATTTAATTAGTAAAACCCTGAAATTCTTAATCATCTAAGCCAAGTGATTAACTTTAGAGTCGGTTCCTATAGCACAAGTAAAATATTACCCATAAAAATTACTAGGTCTCGAAGGAAAAATCTAAACCTCTTGCATAAGGAGGGTTGTTCAATGATTCTAATCTGCCATTTGGATTGTTATGATGCTTTCGTACCTTAGCTCTTTTCTTCAAGTTTATCATTTAAAGTAGTCAGTATAAAATGGCCCCGGTTAAGAGAACTCGCTTCGGTGGTGCCCACGACTGTGAGGCGGGAACGAGCAATGTGAATGGAAAAGAAAAAGCTCCCATGGACGAACAAGCACCGGCCATCTCACGAGCCAGGGACAAAGAAATGGAAGAGGTAGGTCACAATTTTATTCAGTTGTTTGATTTAACATTGCACACGTTTAGCTAGGAAAGAACATATCCCCAACATGTTGGAGAAATCCGACGGAAACCTCGGCATTGAATTCATTTGTACATTGAAGTCTAAAGTAGGAAAGAAATGGTTGACGAATATACTGTTTGCAATAGGAAAGAATGTCTGCTAGGGAAAATTTAGCTCGGCATGTTGATTTCTATTTCCAATGTTGATACTAGTCCGAACCCCCTCCTGATCACAGGGGGCAGAGTTCCTGGTTAAGGGCTCTTGAATCCATGACTGCTCGTTAAGCGGTGGATACCCACGACTGCTGGTTAAGCGGTGGGAACCCATGTCTTGCTTTCTATGCAGTGGGAATGTCCATGTCGTGCTTTCTATGCGGTGGACATACCTAGTTGTATGGGCAGCTAGGCGACAACGGGAGGAGTAAACTCTCGCTAGAGGGGGATGTTGTACCTCCAGAACATTGGAATTTTAATGAATTAGTTCGAGTAGAATTTTTACTAGAGTACTGTCTTGGTGCCACTTTGCAATATTGATTGAAGGGTTGTCTTAACGAACATTGTGATTCGAAATCTAATCAAGGAACGTTTATGTTGAACAATCATTGTGGTAGTCATTAGGACACACAAGGAAGTGTGAGTGTGGGGGTGGAAAGTGGGGGCTTGGCTCAGGTTGCCAATGCCTATGAGAAGGGTGGTCCCGATTGGTCAGGAACTCTTTGTCCCCATAGTGTTTAAATCGATACTAGTAATACTCATTACCCCTAGAGCGGCAAAGTCTCAATTGTACGTGCCTCTGAAACATGGGGAAAAATGCACTCGAGGTTGCTCTCCTCTTGGAAGGTGGGTCTTAGGATCGTTAGATAGGTTAAGTACGCTTCCCCTGCGAGGTGAAGCTAGATCTCATTGCTAGTAGGCTCAAACTCGACTCACTTTGTGATTAGAGATCATCCGCTAGTTGAACCCTAAACCACTTTGTTTGCTTCCTCTATAGATATAGTGGCCACCAGGTTCACCATCAGACCCGCCGTTTGATACGGCGGGGTGGGGACCTCACACCTGGTATCAGAGCCATAGGTTTACGAACTGGAAAATGATGTTGTTTGAAATTTTAAAAAATAAGGGATAGTAGGATAGCTCGTACTCAAAGCTTGAGCATGATGTTTCCCAGAATAAAGACATTGGATTTTTCTAGTGGATTGTCTCCAGAGTGATGTTAAAGGGTTTTACTCGTCGAGCTTGTTGGGATTCAGTGGGTTCCACATAATGTTTTTTGAGAAGTCGTTGGTGCGACTAGTGCTGCGGGCAGGTAGCCTATTGATGCACATAAAGTTATAAGTATGGATCAGAGCTCTCGAGTAAAGTTTTTACCATTATTTATCGGACAATTTTGGATGTAATGGAATTTAAATTAGTGGTGGGATGGTTAAATCCTTTGTGATAGCTGTACAGATTAAGTAGGCTGGTTAAGCCCAAAAAGTTAAATTTCTTCTTGAGTATGGAAAAGCCTAGGTTCATTTGAGAATAGTGCTATAGTAATGAGTTCTATACCATTGGATAGGTACCGTCTACTGCGCTATATACCGCCGTTCAGGAGAAAAGGATTCCTCTTAAGCAGCTCAGCCTCCAACATTTAACACTAGGTTGGTAATGGGACACTTTTATGTCCTGTTAAGTCACCATTTTCCTTGAATTATGTCAAGAGTTTCAAAATGGATTTTGAGGTGCTATCTCTCTAGAAAGTTGTCTCATGAGCTGAAAAAAACTCGACATTCTTTTGGAATATCAATTCCATATTTAACCTTGTCCTTGCACAACATTTCACAACCTAAACTGTGTGAAAAAACGGGTCCTGTTTTTGGTTTTTTTCAACTTTTTGCAACTATACCACTCTAGAATTCATGTTTGTGAGGTCTATAATGCTAGAGAACTATCTTTAGTAGTCCTCAACATATCCTGAAGCTTTTAGGGAGAAATAAATGTTAAAGTTGTAAGTTATAACCAAATTACAAAAATTGTCAAATCCTGTTTTTTAGCCAATTTTAGCTCTTCTATAATTTTTTTGGTGGCTTTCATGATATCCAAATGCGGTTTTGATTTTCTATGTCGTATAATGTAACATAAAGCTAATATTCCTTGAGTTTTGGGGCACCTAATACCCTATTTTGCATAGTATACAACGATGGTTGATTTTTTCAATTATAGAAGAAAATGAAACATTCTAGTATATCAAGTATAGCTTTTTCAATATTATTAGTTTCTTGTGACAACTACATACATTTTGTAGGTAGTAACCATATCTAGTCATAAGGATCAAATTTGGCTAGATACTGAATAGTTTCTATGGGATTCTACAACTCATAATGTTGAACCCAGTTTTTTCATGTTTGCTATATTTAGCACTTCATCTTTGTCCCCAAGATTCCCCTTGGTAAGAGATGTATTATTCTTTTGACATGCTCCATGGCTCCTTATGAACGTAAAGGACAATACGGAACTAAGAAAACATGCATATATTATTTGTATTGAGCGTGGCTATAGAAACTTTGATGATAGGTTTGCAGAATGGTAAAAATTCAACTTTTTTGTACCTATTTCTTTTGGCAAAACAAAAAATAGTGAGTGAGAAGCAATCATATGTTCTGATCACCAACCCATTGAAGTTAACTAGGGAATTTATCTCAAGTCCTACAAAAATCCCTAATCTTATTTTTATGCAACAAAACGTAAGAAATGACTGTTTTGATGAAAATGTACTAGTCCATCAACTTTGGAGGCTTGGTGTGACCAAAAGATGAGAAATTTTACAAGTTTCTTATTTTTTACATGTGTAGTAGGCCTTGAACTATACCCTCATGAAAGGATTTTACAAAATGAGTGGATCTACTATGGTTTTGGAGGTTTTTTTCAAAACCCTGAAAGGACACTTTTATGTCCTGTTAGGTTACCAACCTTGTGTTAAGGGCGAAGAGGTTAATGTGGAGAGAGATGAGGAAGTATGAATGGAAGCAATGGACGACTATTTCGAAGCTGCGAGAACTCAACCGGCGAACCAAACCATGCTTGCGATGTTCCGCTTGTCTGGCGATGCCAAGATCTGGTGGAAACAACATTGTAGGGACTTGGATATCAAGTGATCTTCCGAGTCATGGGAAGACATCAAGGCTGCTCTGATGGAGCGTTACTTACCACCCGCCTATAAAACCATGAAGATGAACGAGTACTTTTCACTTCGGCAGCTGACTTCATCTGTCGAAGAGTATTATGCAAAGTTTGTCGCTCTTTGGAGGTATGCTCCTAAGATGACTTTGGAACAACAGGTAGCACGGTTCTTCCAAGGACTCATCGACCCCTTGAACAACCGACTAGAAGATCTCATGCTAGCAACTCTGCAAGATGCCTTGCTAAGGGCCAAATCGTTAGCTAAAGAGATTCAGAGGACTACCCAAGATAGTCAATACTATTTGTCAAAGAGGGCCAGGACAGACAACTGGAGTAACAGACAAATCAACCCTACATACGACCATCCTCCAGTAGTAGCTACTACGGCAGCTACCGAGTTTCCCAATATAAGATGCTTTGAGTGCCTGGAGTATAGACATTACAAAAGCGGATGTCCAAAAAGGATTTCCCAAAAATCCGGTGCTAATAATGTACCTCCGAATGTCAACGGACGAGGTCAACCAAATGGAAGAGGAGGCCAATGAAGAGGAAACATGGGACAAGGAAGCGGAGCTTTCGCTAATGCCGCAGTTTAGGTGTGAGGTCCCCACCCCGCCATATCAAACGGCGGATCTGATGGTGAACCTGGTGGCCACTAGATCTATAGCGGAAGCAAACAAGGTAATTCAGGGTTCAACTAGCGGACGATCTCTCGTCACAAAGTGAGTCGAGTTCGAGCCTACTAGCAATGAGATCTAGCTCCACCTCGCAGGGGAAGCGTACTTAACCTATCTAACGATCCTAAGACCCACCTTCCAAGAGGAGAGCAACCTCGAGTGCCTTTTTCCCCATGTTTCAGAGGCACGTACACTTGAGACTTCGCCGCTCTAGGGGCAATGAGTATTACTAGTATCGATTTAAACACTATGGGGGTAGAGAGTTCTCGACCAATCGGGACCACCCTTCTCATAGGCATTGGCAACCTGAGCCAAGCCTCCACTTTTCACCCCCACACTCACACTTCCTTGTGTGTCCTAATTACTACCACAATGATTGTTCAACATAAACATTCCTTGATTAGATTCCGAATCACAATGTTCGTTAAGACATCCCTTCAATCAGTATTGCAAAGCGGCACCAAGACAGTACTCTAGTAAAAATTCTACTCGAACTTATTCATTAAAATTCCAATGTTCTGGAGGTACAACATCCCCCCTCCAGCGAGAGTTTACTCCTCCCGTTGTCGGCTAGCTGCCCATACAACTAGGTATGTCCCCCGCATAGAAAGCACGACATGGACATTTCCACCGCATAGAAAGCAAGACGTGCGTTCCCACTGCTTAACCTGTAGTCATGGATTCAAGAGCCCTTAACTAGGAACTCTGCCCCCTGTGATCAGGAGGGGGTTCGGACTAGTATCAACATTGGAAATAGAAATGAACATGCCGAGATAAATTTTCCCTAGCAAACATTCTTTCCTATTGCAAACAGTATATCCGTCAACCATTTCTTTCCTACTTTAGACTTCAATGTACAAATGATTTCAATGCCGAGGTTTCCATCGGATTTCTCCAACATGTTGGGGATATGTTCTTTCCTAGCTAAACGTGTGCAATGTTAAATCAAACAACTGAATAAAATTGTGACCCGCCTCTTCCATTTCTTTGTCCCTGGCTTGTGAGATGGCCGGTGCTTGTTCGTCCATGGGAGCTTTTCCTTTTCCATTCACATTGCTCGTTCTCGCCTCACGGTCGTGGGCACCACCGAAACGAGTTCTCTTAACCGGGGCCATTTTATACTCACTACTTCAAATGTTAAACTTGAAGAAAAGAGCTAAGGTACCAAAGCATCATAACAATCCAAATGGAAGATTAGAATCATTGAACAACCCTCCTTATGCAAGAGGTTTAGATTAGAATCATTGAACAACCCTCCTTATGGAAGAGGTTTAGATTTTTCCTTCGAGACCTAGTAATTTTTATGGGTAATACTTTACTTGTCCTATGGGAACCGGCTCTAAAGTTAATCACTTGGCTTAGATGATTAAGAATTTCAGGGTTTTACTAATTAAACTACAAGAGAGATGAATTAATCAAGCTCAATCATTTTCCTAATGCAATTAGAAAGATGCCGAAATTTCGCATGCATAGGTGAGAGAAAATTCTCTTCTTAGTGGCTTAATGATGGATTAATTTTACCTTAATCACATCTTAATGTATGAGAAAATTGAATCTTAGTTACACAAATATTGTGTGGTAAAAGAATGAATTTCATCAAATCTACATCATTATCGGCTGACAATTTATTACTATGCTGCCTAGAGAGAGAAATCTCCTCTAATCTAGTATTAATTATTGATTACGAGTGATGAATGGCTGCATAATTATCTATTTGGATGATGATTATATAATGGAGTATAGCTATGGAGATTTAGAGAGTAGCTATTGGGAATTATTGCTAGGATTAAGCATAGTAGACGAGGAATTAAGGGAATAATGAAGAGAATTACAGAAGAGCATAAATTAAATCATGATTACCGAGATTAGGGGCTGAAAATCCTCTTTATTTTCTGATCCAAATGAGTTCTCAAGACGAGAATTCAACAACACTTCCCTCCTTTGCTTCTCCTTCAAAAACTGTGTGTGCCGGCAGCACCTCCCCAAGGTGTGTGTGTGTGTACTGGGTGTGTGTGTGAGCATGTGTGTGTGTGTGTGTGTGTGAGCACACCTTTAAATAGGCTCCTCAAGGCTGAAAATTGACCTGGGTTGCTCTAAGCATCTGAGTGAGCACTCCCTCCTTGCATTGGCAAATCTAGTTACCTATCCACCAACTGTCCAGTTAGCTAGTCTAACTGGCTCTCACACTCACTCTCAAGCTTGGAAACTCTCCTACAACTCCCACAAGGCAAGAGGGCGCCCCCTAGCTGCTAAAGCTGGCTCAGAGTGGCATGGAACCTGCTCCCACACAGCCTCGAGCCCCAGTGCCTCCTTGCACAACTTTAGGAAAAATCGGTTTTAGGCTAAAACGGCCCATACGAGTCGGAATTTAATGCGGTAAATTGCTATACTGAGCTCTAACTAAGGCGTACTGGTCCGATTACCTACCATATTTAGCAGTCCCCGGGGTCCGAAAATGCATTTTTTTTCAAATTCGGGGTACGGGTGCAGTTTTTTGAGACGGTCAAAACTGAACAGGTCAGGTGACCAAAAACTTACTATTTTTGGAAATTTTCCACAAAAATTATTTTAATTCACTTTTGGAAGATTTATAACATTCTAAACATCATGGCACCGACAAAATTTGGAAAACTGCTAAAAAAAGTAACTTTTTCCATTATGTTTGTTCCATGGTACAATGGTGCTCTTTTTTGGTCGGGGTCAGAGACCTTACAAATGTCCTCAAGGCATGGCACTTCCCTTTACTCATGTGCCATCTCTTGTTCACTTCATCACTCTAGGCGGGATTTGTTACCATATACATGTTGTAGTGATGTTTTGAACACACTTAGGACCGTCGTGGCATTGTTTCCCTCACTTGGAATTTTTCCCCCCCGCACATTGTATATATTCCAATCATACTAGGTCTATCTATCTTTCCATTGCACACTAAGTAATATACTCTCTATTGTGTGCCTTGAGCTTCCTTCGTCTTCTCCAAGCTGTGTGTGTTTTCTTGCAACCATAATTCCAAAAAACTTCTCAGCATCCGGCCATGGAAAAGCAGGGCATGATGGGGCAAGGCAGTCATCAAGAGAACCTTGATGCATGAGGAATTGAAACCGTGGCTGGCCTATGAATTGTGTGGATTATGTGGTCAACTTTTGGAATGCAACTTTTCATCCAAGATAATAGTCTCACAAGTGTAGTACACAGAGAGTCTTTGGGCTTATTGGTGTGGATGATGTACAATGTAGTCTGTAGTGGGGCTGTGAGCGTATCATGGGCTCTCTTGCATTTTGTTGTGTTGATGGTGGGTATTCAAAGGACAACCCCTGTGCCGTACGCTTTTGAACAGTTTCATGCTTTTGTGATCCATGTATGAGTGGGCTGTGGAGGAGATGCAAAGATATAATGCACATAGAATAATGGAAACATGTTTCCATCTAACCACTACTAGAGTTTGGTAATACAGGAAGGGATGATGAAGAGGATGATGGATATTCAAATTCTATGCCTATGAGCTAATTTTCTAACCTACCACTGTATGAAGCATGCCCTAAAAGTTTTTGTGGAATATTGTTCATTGACAACAATAACCTTGTAGTCAAGGTAGCCGAGGCTAAAGAGTACTTTTGCCTTATCAAATGCACAAAAATGTTGTACCAGATGGTGAGGGCACAAAAGGATAAGTGGCATAACAATATTGCTAGACAAGGGAGGGTTGTTGAAGTCTTAAACTATAGCCAATTCAAAGGAAAAGCTAACTATTACATATAGCCTATTAGATCAAACATCTCTAGTCATGATCTACTCACATCTTGTAAGGGCCATATGTTTCCCGATGGAGCCAATTGTAGGAGTCCTTAAGCAATTGATGCTGTCCACTGAAGTATATGAGAACATAAACAATAGCATGTCATATTATGATGATGAGAGCGATGATGGTGCATCCATGCTACTTGAAACACAATTCCAGAATCCCTAAGTGGGATTTTTCTCCTAGATAGAATACATCTTTTTATCCTCATAATTTAGTGTTCTTCTTGTTCTTCTTTACTTTCTCTCCTCAACATTTGAGAGTTTTGTACGTTAACTATCAAGCTCTATACCAACTTGCCCGTAACTAGTACCAAAATAATACTAACCAGTACCAAAAGGGAGATAACCAGCACCAAAGTGATGACAAGCAGTACCAAAAATTTTACTATAACATTCTTTGCTTAAGATCATGTACCAAAAGGCAGCTACCCAGTACCAAAGTGATGAAAAGTAGTATCCAATTTGGTACTGAATAGCTCAATTTTGGTACTGATGAATAGCGCTAAGTTTGGTATTGCATAGCACCAAGTTTGGTACCATTCCAGCATCAAATTTTGTACTCAATAGCACCAAGTTTGATACTATGCTAGCACCAAATTTTGTACATTTTCACCATTATCTTAGCCAATGTCTAGGATTTCAAAAAATATACTTTTAGAGTATAAAATACTAGACAACACAAGAAAAGACACTAGAGATCGCGATCCCAAGACTGTGTACCAAAATGTGGGTTTCCATTATATATTACTTGTCTTATTGCCAATTGTTGGAATTAGGATTGCAAGAAAACACACACAGCTTGGAGAAGATGAAGGAAGCTCAAGGCACACAATAGAGAGTGTATTACTTGGTGCGCAATGGAAATATAAGATATCCCTAGAGTGATGGGTGTATATAAAATGCACGGGGAAAAAAACCTCCTAGCGAGGGAAAAAAATGCCCTGGTGGTCCTAAGTGTACTCACACACATCAGTACCACATGTATATGGTAACAAATCCCCTGTGGAAGTGATGTGGTGAATGAGAGCCGGACATAGAGTAGAGGGAATTTCCATGCCCTAAGGACATGATCAATCCACAAAGGGAAGTAAGCCCAAATCTTTGCGAAAAGCTTCAAACTTCTCATGAGACAATGCCTTTGTGAAAAGATATACAAGTTGATCTCTTATCCTGCGAGCCTCTCCCTAACATGGTGGTAATACACCTCAATGTGCTTTGTGTGAGCATGAAAAATTGGTTTCCTTGCAATTACCAATGCGCTTTGACTCTTAGTGTAGATAGTGTTGGCAATGTCCTATCCAACTCCCAAATTATCCTCCATAAGGCGTCTGAGCCATACACACTCAATTGTAGCTGTGAAAACTGCCTGTACTCATTCTCACAACTGGAAGTGGCCATAGTAGGTTGCTTCATGCTCTACCATGATATGCATGAGCTGCCAAACATGAAACAAAAATCACTTGGAGACACTCGTGTGTCAAAACAACTAGCCCAATTTGAGTCCAAAAAAGCATGTAAATCTGGTGGCAATGATCTCCCCTTGGGATAAAACAAGCCAAGATATAAAGTGCCACTCAAGTAGCAAAAAATCCTCTTGCAATTCTTAGACACTGGGCTATGCATGAATCTGCTGACCTGTGAGACTACGAATTGAATATCCAGCCTTGTGTTGCATACATAAATGAGGCAACCAGAATTAGTTTGGTAAAGAGTGACATGGGTAGGATCACGAGCATCATGAAGACTCAATTTCAAACCTGTTTCCATGGGATTGGCAATAGGTTTGCAATCCTCAAGTACAAACTTACGTAGAAATGCCTCTATGTAACTTTTCTGACACAAGAAAATATCACAATCACATTTCGTAAATTGTATACCCAAGTAATGATGCAACAACCCCAAATATTTCATCTTGAAAGTAGCATTCAAATTTGCCTTAAATTCAGCAATATGTCTCTTAGTCGGGCCAGTGATCAACAAATCATCTACATAGAGAACCACAATGAGAAGTATATCACCCTCAAGCTTTACATACAATGTGTTTTTTGTTGAACTGTTACGAAAGCCTTGTTCGACCAAATGAGTGTCAACCTTCTCATACCAAGCACGAGGAGATTGCTTCAACCGATACGAATATTTCTTACATTTGCACACTTTATCCTCTTGTCCTTTCTTGACAAAACCACTAGGCTGCGTTACGTAAACTTCCTCAAATATGTCACCATTCAAGAAATCAATAATAATGTATGACTGATGTACATCCCGACCAAAATGAGTTGCCAATGTACATAGAAAACACACAATAGTCATACGCTGAGTGGGAGAAAAAGTCTCTTCATAATCTATGCCGTTTGTTGTACATAAACTTCTACAGCAAGTCTAGCCTTATAGCGATCAATCTCACCATCCGGCTTGCGTATCAACTAGTAAACCCACTTTGTAGCAATGACATTTTTGCCAGGAGGCAAACCACATAAAGTCCATGTGTCATTTTCTATAAGTGCATCATATTTTGATTGCATGGTAGCCATCCAATTTTTTGAATTTTGTGCTTCATCAAAAGCTAGAGGTTCCTCATCATCATTTAAGCTAGACACAACCAAAGCATAACAATTTGATGCATAAGATGCATGGCAAGAACTTGAACGAGTATGACTAGACAAAGGTGCATCCAATTTACTACATGCAAAGTATGCAGCATCCATTTAGGCATATCTCTAGCCTTCTCATTCCCAACCCTGTCCTCATCAAGTACATCACCTACATTAGCATCAGAAATATGCTGATTTGTAACATTTTCAGAAACCCTCGTAGGCTTTATATTTGCGTCATTAGAATTTAGATTCAAACTTCCACTACTGAAAAGAGGCAACAAAGTGTCATAAATGTCTTGCGAGCTTACATTACTATCTCTAGTACATGATAGCAAGGACTAAATAGAATCTTCCACAAACACAACATCCCCTGAGACCGAGATATGCTTTGTTTGTAGATGATACAACACGTAACCTTTTCTATAGCCAGGAAAAATAAATTTGACAGTCTTAGCATCCAATTTCCTACGTTGCGTTTGTGTTACCAAAGCATATGCTAAACAACCAAAAACATGCATGTGCTCAATAAAAGGCTTTCTATCATGCCATGCATGGAGTCATAGATTGAAAATCTTTGTAGGACGCTTGTTTAGTACATAAGATGCACACATGATGGCCTCAAGTTAAAAAAATGTGGCAAAGCTTGACTCTTGGCCATCCATCATGCCATTTTTGTAAGTGACGTATTTTTCATCTCATCAACACCATTTTGTTGAGGTGTATAAGGCATAGTACATTGGTGTTTTATCCCACGACTAGCCAAAAATGCATTAAGCTCATGAGATTGATCAGAGCAGAGGGTGCCCATAGTACATTTTGAGACACTTTCAACCATAGCTAGAAATTGTTTGAAGCACATAAATACTTTATACTTTTCTTTAAGCGGATATACCCATGCATGTCTGGAGTAATCACCAATGAAAGGTAATTGCCCAAGGAAGGAGTTTGCATGGTCCCACAAACACCATTATGCACAAGCTAAAATCTACATGTGGATCTAATGGAGCCATCCTTTGGAAACTTCAAACACTGTGTCTTACCTAAAATACAACCTTCACAAACATGTTTGAGTAGCAAATTGACAAAATTCAGATGCCTAAAATATGCATGCCAAAGTTTTTAATCTAGAATAGCCTTAGAACACACAACTGTATTTGAAAATATTTGCCCACACTTGTCATATAAAGTGATCTTATAAATCACACAGAATAAAAGACCAGATGCAACAATTTCATCACCGAAATTGAGATCATGTACTATACATTTGTCATCCAAATATTTGGCTACAAGACCGAGTCTAGCAAGTGCAGATACACACAAAATATTCTTATTGATCCTAGGTACATACAATGCATCAACAAGTGTGACAAAACTTTGCTATTTGCAGAAACAAGCACAATTTTTCCAACTCCCTTGATCGGATAAGAGGCATTGTTGGCACGTGAATGAATTCCCATGAGGGACATCCTCAAGAGAGGTTAACAAGTCATGATGAGAGGTAATATGCTTTGTAGCACTACTATCAAAGTACCACACTTGAGCATCTACAACAACTGAAAACACAGATTTAATACTCACGTGATCATGTGAAATTTCTTGTGATCACAATGTTTATTATCACATTCACATAATCAAAATTAACATGATCATAGATAAGACAGTAAGTGGTGACGCGAAAATCCACCAAAACCCCACGAAGGTATATGTTTTTTCGACGGGCTTACTGGGAAGCTATGTGAACCCTAAATCAGGCCTGCTAGGAAATAAAAAAAATTGAGCAGGATTATTGAATTGGAAAATTTCTATAGGCTAAGGGGAAGTCAGGTGAATATTTAACGTGGTCATTTATTTTGAAAAGTGATCACTCAACGTTATTAACGTGTTCACGTATTTGTGATCACATTAGTGAAATCCTTGACTGGCAAACATGCAACATGGACATTAGGATCATAAGTGCACTCTGTACTAAAAGCCCATTTTTCATCAATATGAGTATCACAGTTTTCTTTCACAAAAGAATCAACAATAGCTGCATTTGTAGTAGAACCAACCTCTTTCTTCTTAGACTCTTTGGCCTTCAACTTAGGACACTACTTGATCAAGTGATCATTAGCTTTACAATAATGGTAACACATCTTATTTTTTCCCTTATCATCACTAGAATTCCCATACGAATTGTTGCTAGCATTAGAAACAGGTGATTTACCACTCGCAGAAGGACCATGAGAAGTGGCTACATTGTTGTTACCACATTTTATTTGAGTAGCAATAAAGGCCTGTTCAACTGCACACTATCTAGTCCTTTTTTTTTTTGGAAAGTGACTCTTGCAACAACAATGTGCATAATGCATCAAACTTGACAACTTCAAGATTTCCTTGGGTCATAAGTTTTTAAATACTAGCAAAAGTCTGATAAGAATCTGACAAAGCATTAAGAATAGTTTGCACAAGAGAACTGACAGAAATGACTTCATCTATAGAAATAAGTTGCTTATTGATATCCTTGACACCAATAAGGAAAGTGTCCATGTCATCTTCCTCATGCATAATCTTCGGCTCTAGCTCTTTACGTAGAAAACTAGCAATGCAATTTCTGCCTCATTGCGACTTGCATAAAGACCATCTAGAATATCCCAAGCTTTTTTTGCAGATTTTTTCGGAAGAATATGAGGAGTAATAGTGTTCTTCAAAGACAATGCAATCAATGCAAGAGCTTGCGCATCTTTTACATCCCAACAAGCTTGCTCAGCTGTACAGCTCTAACAATAACATTCCATACAACAAGACCTGCAACATCCTCAACATTGCATGTATCCTCAGAACTAGGACGTACATCAATGTCGTGCACAATGTTCCAAATGCCCTTTGACACAAGAACATGTTTCATCATATAAGCCTACATAGGGTAATTGTCCCCATCTAATCTTTTCTCAGTAGTAAACATCTTCAACACATATATGTTGTTGTCAGCCTTGGTAAATGTTATACCTGATGTGAAAACTCCCAAAAAGAGGAGAAAGAAAGTGGGAGCAACATGTACTATATAGCACAAACCATAGAAGACTATAAGGGACATGTTATGGAAAAAATGGCTCTGACATAATTTTTGCACAAAATGACAAAATAGCTTGTGGAGTACTGCTTGTAGTGGAAATGGAGGCCGAAATGAACTCGAATAAAAAATATGAGCATACCTATGAATGTTTACCAAAGCTAACAGAAATTGAAGAATGCGAGCAGACGTGTGCTCGAGCTACTGGCAACTAAGCTCGGGAGGATGCAACCTTCTCTAATACCAATTGTTGAAATTAGGGTTGCAAGAAAGAACACACAACTTGAAGAAGACAAAGGAATATCAAGACACACAACAAAGATTGTATTACTTAGTGTGCAATGGAAAGATAAGATAGCCCTAGAGTGATGGGCGTATACACAATGCACGGGGGGAAAAATCTCCCAACGAGGGAAAAATCCATTCCGTCTCCACGTTCACTGACTGGAACTAGCCAACTACTTCCACTAAAGATGTATTCTCGGCCGTCAAAACGACCAAGAGGTTCGAGTCAAGGACGGCGACATCATCTTGCATACTCCAAGGCAAATTTGAAACTACAAAACTGTAAAGAAATTCGTGTCATACAAAATTCAATATATTAAAATAATTTATTGTGAAAAAAAGAATAGCATGCACCAAAGCAAGCAATTGATGATTGAGTCTGTGAGTTCCCTTGTCCGGTTCTGTAAAATTGCGATCTCGTGGGGGTGATAGGGAAAATACAGAATGCGTCCCCACAGAGGAAGGCCAACATGGAAATAGGGAAACAGCAATGACAAATCATCAGCGTTGGCGTTGCTGATGGCATCTGCCATTTGTTCCTCCATCATCTCAAGGTGTAACTTCTCCAATCTTTCACTATCGTCTTCTGTTGTGTCCCGCTCGGTGTTGAGATGGATGCTGTATCGATGCATTTGTGTAGACACTTCATGAACTTTGACCTTGTCAATCACTACCACATGTATATGGTAACAAACTTTTCACCAAGTACAATAGTTCAGGAATCTCCTAGGTCAGGGGATCAGAACTATAAGAGACTCCACAGTACAAGCCCCGAACCTCGCAAATATCACCTTCCCATAGCAGATCCTTGCTGCACGGTCAGATCCCGCGAAGTTCGCAGATTCAACTCAAAAAACATAGATTTCAGCATCTGTGTTTTCAGCGCGTCATCATCGCATCATCGCCATCAACATAGTCACCAACATAGGGTCATAATTCAGAAGATAGAAGATTGTAGATTTTAGCCATTAGCATTTTCAGATTTCAGCCCGTCTTGTTGTTGTCCTCATTATCATCGACATTGTCAGCAAGTCCAAGCATTGTAGATATTTGTGCAATCAATAGTAGATGACTCTTTCCATAGAGAGTGGGGCCCTTGGAGGAGGGTTTGACAATATCTCTGGTGTCGTATTCTCTTCTCTCTCTCTCTCTATCTCTGAGTCTCATGCACCTTCACACACAATGTCCATTCACTTTGTTTGTGTCCATTGCACTCTCTCATTAAGGAACGGAAGGCTCTCGCTTCCCCAAGAAAAAGGCACCTTGAGCACAGTCCGGAGCACTCATCTTGAGCAAAGCTCAACATTCATTCCGCTGCACCTTAGAGAAAGAGATTTTGGAAGTTATCCATGCTCTTACTCAGTGGCGACATTACCTTCTCGGAGCGGATTTTACTGTCTTCACAGACCATCAATGTTTACACTACTTGTCACAGAAGAAGCTATCAGAAAAGCAAATGCGGTGGGCGAACATCTTGTCACACTTTCACTTCCAGATTTTCCATGTGCAGGGACAAAAGAACTTGGTCGCAGATGCTTTGTCTCGAAAGTCGTTGGTTTTGGCTATTTCCGAGATACATAATAGGAGCTTCGAGGATATGGTCGATCATTATTCAATAGATACAGATTTTGCAGATATTTTCACTCAGATACGGAATGGGGAGATAGTAGTGGGATATTCCATTCAGGACGGCTAGTTGATGAGGAAAACAATGTTGTGCATTACACAACCGTTGAGGGAAAATTTTTTAACTGAATGCCACTGTCCACCTTTTACAAGTCACCGCGGCATAGCTACCACCTTGAAAGGTGTGGATAGATACTTCTTTTGACTAGGACTCAAGAAGGATGTGGATGATTTTGTATGCAATTGCTTGGTATGCCAGAAGGTCAAGTTTCAGAGGCATAAAGCACACAAATTTTTACAACCTTTACCCATACCCACCCGTTCCTGGGAAACTATTGCAATGGATTTCATTTTTGATCTCCCAAGAACACAGAGTGATCATGATGGTATTTGGACTTTTATTTATAGATTTAGCAAGCAAGCTCATTTCATTCCAGTGAAGAAAACACTCAAGCCAAATCACTTAGTGAGATTGTTTGTGGCCCAGATCTTTAGATTAATGGCATGCTTGAGAGGATTGTCTTCGATAGGGACTCCATATTCACGAGTTTGTTTTGGAAGGCTATTTGGGAGAACATTGGCACGCGGTTGTATTTCTTTTCATCGTTCCACCCGCGCAGACTGATGGGAAATCAGAGATTTCCAATTCAGTGGTACTAGATTTACTAAAGTCTTATATCTCGAATCAGAAGACTCAATGGGAAAAGTATTTACCTTTGGTGGAATTTGCCTACAATAACGCGATACACTATTCGACGGGGAAGGCTCCATTTGAGATTATCGAAGGTGCTACGAAGGTTCCACCTTTCCTAAGCATGAAAGATAATATTTTTGAAGCCGATGAGTATACGCGTGACTTGGACACGACTTTTGTCAGGTCCACGAGGCTTTGCGAAAATCTCAAGAAAGAGAGCAGATCGCCATCGTCGTGATTTGAAATTGAAGGAGAACGATTGGGTGCTCTTACGTTTTGAGAAGGCACGCCTGACCAAGAAAAAGGGAAAGGAGAGGCTTTTTCCAAAGCGTAGTATGCGATACTACGGACCTTTCTAGATTTCCGAAAAGATAAATGATGTCTCCTTTATATTGAAGCTGTCCGATACTTGAAGGATTCACAATGCTTTTCATGTGAGTCTCCTGAAGCCTTTTAAAGGTGACGTGCCTGAAACTGGGGCGCCTGATGAGCAACCCGAAGTGGAAGAAAACGAGGAGATCCTTGTTTCAAAATAGATATTGGAACATAAAGACAAAAAGCTTAAGGGTAAAGCGATAAGGTGGTTCTTGGTTAAATTCAAGAACTATCCTGCATTGGATGTGAAGTGGATCAAGGAGGAGGACCTAGCAGATACTCCTCAGATTGTGAATCTTTACCTTGAAGCATTTGGATTAACATAGTCTATTCTAAATGGAACCCAGAACTTAGCTTGGGCGGAATCTGGTGCAGCGGGTATGCACAAGAGGGGAGTCTCTCCACTCCTTTGTCAACATATTGCCTCGATTTTTGATATTAAACTCATTGATGTCTCTTCAAGTTTCAGGGATACTATGAACTGACAGTACTCTGCTGTATGACTTTATGAGTTGGAATTCTTGATAATATGATATTGATTTGTTCTTGACTTGTTTAAGTGTAGGAACTGATAGAAACTGATAGACAAAATGATTGAAACATTTTGGTATGAATGATCTCGATAGACATGGTTGCAATAAGGATTAGTCAATCGGACATTTATGAGGTCCCGAGTGGATCTAGATGCGATTGCTAAATACGTTGCCGATTGATCATGGTCTGAGATCGGAATGAATTTGTGAATGTGATTTGTCATGTGATGTCCTGTGATGTCAAGTGATGTCATGTGAGGTGACTGTCGATTGGTATATGTGCTAGATGTGTGTTCCTAGTTCATCGGTACTAACAGTCAGTGTCTGCTAAGACAGTTTATGGCCTCTATCTGTTTTGCAGACGTAATTAAGGGTGATTACAATGCTTTCAAGAGGGGGGTATGTCACAAACTGGTGATGTGGCTGCCTTGTACACACACACACTCCCGCCCTGGCTCGCTGACATGGCAGTAGTGACATGGCAACAACTTATGGACACCTCCACAAATGCGGCGCACGAAAAGCTGGCAGGGAGTGTAGAAAAAGAAGCAATGTGGTATTTTTTCTATACAAATGCTGGCTGGGATTTTTTACGCTAGGGATTTTTAGAAGTTTCTTTATTTACCAAGCTAGCCTTGTGAGATGAAGGACTTTTTTTTAAAATGCTTTTATGGACAAATTTTGGGGCTCTGCTTTTGACATCCCTTGTAACTCTTTATAAGTGTAGTTGGATTCCCACTTCTCAAAGTCTGGACGGAGAGTCTGAGAGTGAGACCCAAGCACTCCCATGTACTTTGTGCAAAGGATTTAATACAAAAAGAAATACCGAAAGGGGCGTCAGTCTTTGGGGACAATACCTCTTGGCATGGAACTCTGTCCGGTTGTGTTGAATCAATTGTGAATTGTGAACTGTTTTGAAGTGAATTCCTGTCGTGTCGCTGTAGAATCTTGACTTGGAGTGTCCAAATCTATTACAATACCCAAGTGGTGGATGCCTATCCTTGTATTAACAATGTCGTCCACCATGTAAGCGCATTGTCCTTAAAGAAAGTGGCAACTTTCTTGACCTTAGAGGCCTCTGTAAAATTTCCTCCTGCATAAGTTGTATCAAACTGCTGGAGGAAAGTGAGAGCCTTTGCTTTATCCTCAAAGCCATTGAAAGTGCTAAACTTTACAGTTGCACCACCTTCTTTGTAAGCTTTTGGCTTTTCTAGTGCCGCCAAACTGTCATAAGGAATTGTCTACAACATGGGCACTCTAGTAGGCATCATCGGCACATCTCCGCCATTAACATTTTGCCCCAAAGGTGCCATATTTAGCTGTTGTCCAAAAAAACCAGCCATGCCAAAATGAGCCTATGGCACCCCAAATTGGCCTTGATTTCTCTAAAAACCTTCCTGCATGCTAATGCTACCACACATGGGGTTTGGAATCATGCCTTGCATACCCCCAAACACTTTTCCTAGCATGTACGACTGACTTCTAGGTGCATAACCAGCCATACTTTGGAACACATATCCACCCTTGAAATACGAAGGATGTATTGTGGGTGGTGGAAAAACTGAATGCATTGCCTGGTAACCAGTTCCCAGTCCATTCAAGATAGCATGCGGGCTCTGAAAGGTGGCGGGCTGAAGTGGCATAGCGTGTGAAATAGACGTCCTAACCACCTGTTCAAGGACAAGAGGAACCTGTTTTAGAGCCCCTGACTCTAAAACATGCGAGTGTTCTTTATCCTCCTGAGACGCATGAAGTAATTAGGCTTGAGCATCAACAAGCTCTATTCGCGGTTTAGATTTCCTATTTTGCTATGGCACTAGTGACGCTTGCAAAAACTCCATAAACCTTGGGTTCTACACCAATTGCAAAAATACATTCACCGTGGCAACTAATTGAGTCATGAATGCATCATCCTCAAGTTGTCCAGTCATAAAGCCATGTACTGGAGGGACATTCACATCAACAAGAGGTATAGAAGGGCGTGTTCATGAGCTCTTGCCAATCTCGAACACCATAGGAACTTCCTGTCGGAGGCTTCGATAATGCCCTTCCCTTTGTTGGCCAAAGTGTAATTCCACGTTCATGTACTTTGTGCTTTTACTCAAAACAATCGAGGCTCGCTTCTTGAGGAAAAAGTGATTGATGTCCCAGCAATGGAACTTTGGAACGGGCGTGTAGGGGCGGTAGGCTTTGGATTTCACCCGAAAGTCTTTACTTGAGACGTACACACAGAGCATCCTGCAAAGGTAACGTGCGACGGGAATGAACACTTAAGCACACACATGGCTTGAAAGCTAGAATGCTCCGAGAAGACACCGACAACGTGTAGGCCCCAAATTGGCGCCTTTTGGTATTTCTTTATTTTTTAAGAGGGTAGATTACAAAGAAGGGTATTGGGAATTCTTTACCAGTATCCAGCTAGATACCACATGTTTTGGAAACATTTTGACATCATAAAAACTTCAAAACTTACCAGAAACCATTTTCCCGCTGGAACTCACTTCCACTGACATAAACCCTATGATTCTTGCCCAAAGACAATAAATTTAGCATGGTGTAATTACTAGTTTTTGCCCTGTTTTCAGCCCTAAACAGTCCCTGAACTCTCGGAGGGTACACTATGTAATCATGTTAATGTATAACGTGAGTTCGAAAGGAGGGGTTTTAAATGCAAAATTTTTAAGCAATTTAACAGAGATACATTAAAATAAGGCGGATTTATATTCAATTTTAGAAAAAAATCATAAAATAAGCAATCATTTTATTCATTCAGACATGTTAAATGAGGGGTTTTTTTACTACCCCCCGAACGCACATTATATAGGGGGTCACTGAATGGTGAGCCCCTCGAGCCTGAATGCCCTCTAGCAATGGGGCACTATTCCCAAGGGTTCTTGCATCCTCATGACTGAAAAATAGACAAAATACAATGCATAAATAGAGCTAAAATTGCACCTATACGGTGAGGTTATCACCCTCGCCGGTGTCTCCTTTTGGAGCAGCAGTAAGATACTCCTATTCCTGCTCAGAGAGGCTCTTGCCTCATCAAAAACGCATGTAACCACACAGTTGTACATGAGTCAAATGAAGTGGCCTCTTGTGGGGCATCACATAGGGAAGAGAGAGAGCAGTGTGGGTTGTGTAGGACATGACTTCTTGCACCACACTGTACATGAGAGGAAAAGCTTGCAGTCAATAAATCTTAACCTGTGGCCACTTGCAAAATGAGACCTCTAATGTACAAATCGAGCACCCCCTATTGCTGCATGAGGAAAGTCCACCAAAAGGTGCCACTTGGCATGTTTACAAGAAATTTCTTGTTTTGGGGTTTTCGCTTAAAAATCTCCCGACTGGTTGCCCAGTTGACTTTACAGCAGAGTTCTAAAATGTTCCCTTGTCATTTCGGTAATAATGATGTGAACAGATTTCATGGCCCAAAATAGCAGTTGCCTAATTTTTAGGAGATGCTTCTATTGGGCTCCCACTGGTCTTTTGACCATCTATCCCCATTGGGACCGCATCCAAAAATGCAATGTGGCCCAGCTATCGTGTACTTTCCTTTGGTGACCCCACCTTGTCTTTATGCCTTTATTGAGTTCACTTTCTAGTATCCACTAACTTGCTAAGTGTGACGGGGGGACCTACATGATCTCGAAGTGAGCCTAGAAATCCTCTTACTATACAAATTCTAGTGCCAACAAACTTTCCACTTGCGGGTGAAGCTACCGTTCACATTGGCCATACAATGTCCGAGTTTGTTGATGAGGTTCAATTTGTTGCAGCATCTTGGTTGGTCCGAATATGTTTGTTGTGAGAAATGATGTTGTATTTGTCCATTGTAATAGCATAACGATGAGGATGATGTTTATTTATGAAAAGTATGTACAAGGGAAGTAAAACGATGAGGTTCTAAATAAGGGTCTAATACCTGTATGACCAAAGGGAAAAAAACTAGTGGGGAAAAAGTGCCTTTGGGATAAGCGCATTATTGGAGTACTTATTAGCATGGGAAATATTATTAAAGTACTAAAGGGATTATTTGCTTATAGATATGGAATTAAAAAGGCAGCAAATATGAAAGGGTAGCATGATGGAACATGGGTTTGCCTGCTGTATTCCACTCAAGGTGCATAGGTGGAAGCAAAAAAGAGTGTCCAATGCATATGTCCAATGATGGGACATCCTATTTATGTATACATAGAAATGCATGGGAACAATATGTTGTGCAAGAAAGATTTTGAGGGGTTCTTCATAAAGATGGTGTAGCTATAAAAGCATTTGACATGGCTTTGCAAGCTAGCACCCCTTTAAGAATGGTTTTTGTTGACGAGGATATGTGCTCTCATCTTACTGTGCATTGTGCGTGAGTGTTGGACTCCACGACACTCCACCAATTGTAAGTTAATAGACTTCGACTCGTATGCTCATCTCATCCAACACGAGCAACACAACTTAGATATGCTCAACTCTTCCAGCTTGAGAGTAAGACTAATAACTAAAAATCTTAGCACAAAGTTTAATATGACTTAAAGCTTTGGGACTAATGCTTTGCTCATTTCATGGCTCAGTAGCCCACCAACCTTGACTATGCCAAAGAGTGTTTTTTGCACCCTGGCGACTTGAATTTTCACATTCTTGTGCTTACTACAAACATTTCTTCATGTAAAAGTAAGCTTGAATCTTGAAAAATAGGATTACTAAAGGACCAAGTTGGCATTGAAGGTTTCTTTTGCCATACCTGTTTTATCATCTTTGCATCTCCATTCTTGTTGCTTGGGTTGTCCTTCTTTGACTGTGAAGACTCCATTATTTGTTTGATTCTCCAAGTAGGCCTGTTGATTGGAGTCTTTGATGTTGTTGTAGGCCTCTGTTGGCTATCGGCATCTAGCTTTTGACTAGGAGCATTAGAAGACTTAGGAATCCAAATCTCTTGATGACCTTTGTATCTTCTTTGTTGACTTTGTTGAACTCTAGGTCCTGTTGAGCTCTTGAGATCTTCATGCAAGTCTGGTGTAGTTTTAGTGGTCTTGTGGTTGACTGGTAGCCAAATCTTTGTATAGCCTGTGTAGAATCCTTGACCAAGAGGAACATTCTTTGAGATCTGTCCTGATTCTGTATCCTCTTGAGAGTTGTGGTTGACTGTAGCATCTTTCAATATTGTTTTGTTGTATACTGCTTCTTAGGTATCCTAGAATATTGTCGAGGTTGATACCTTGTGGGCCTTCTTTCTTGGGAAGGTCCTGAAGTTACTTCATATGCTGTAACCTGCGGTTTTGGTATCCATATATGTCTGTTACCTCCATAGTACTCCTGTTCTTTTAAGCTCCATTGTGATGCCATCCATCCCATGTGTTTGTCTTTCTGTGTTCATTTCTTGTCTTTAATCCAAACCGGATCATTGACTTTGTCTAAATTGCTCTGAACAAACACTTGCTTGACTTTGCTTTGATTTCTTGAGTACTTTCGCTGAAAGATCTTTGCTTTTATAGGTGTCTCCTTAAAGGTTTTAGTTGGTTCAACAATTGACTTGAAGTTTTGAAAGCTAAAATCGCTTGAAGAAGTTGATCCACGAGGGGTCTTTGATGTAGAGGCATACGATGTCACACCTTCTTTGCTAATCGATGGAGGGTCCACTTTAGCTTTACCTTTGTATGCAAGATTTTTCCTCGATCCTTGTGACTTTTGCAACTCTGAATCTGACATTTTTGATTCTATTGAAGATATTTGTTCATCTTTTGCCATGGTCTCATCTTGATCTAACTGTGTTTCGATGGAGGGTGACTTGAGACTTTGTGTTCCAATCTGACTTTCTATTGCTTCTTGGTTGTCTGTAACCCCGTTCTTCTTTACTTCTAGCTTTGATGGCATTCTCTGCTCTATAGCTTCATTGGTTTCTCTTTGCTTTGTTTGATATGCACTTGCTATTGCATGATTTTCTTTAAGCTCTTCTGAAGTTCCATTCAATGGAGATGAATCATCTTCAATAAGCTTTGCTTTGGCATCAAACTCCATTTTATCCATGCTTAAGGTCTTTGAGCTGTCATCCGTGAGTGACCAGTCTTGATCTTCATTCGTTGATGCCTGTGATGACTCCGTCATGTTTGCATTCTGTATCTCTAACATCTTCTGGGCCATTGGCATTTCCATTATGATGTCGTCTGGCATATCATTTGCTATGATCACATGAAATTGAGCTATTATAATTTGTGAACTTACTTCAATGGTGGTGGAAATGATTCCCCAACATTGTGCTCCTTTTTCTCCTGATATGCTCACAAATTCAGGAGCATCTTCCAGTTGTGGTTGGCCACATCTTTTCTAAGTGCGAAAAGACATGAGGTTCTTGTCTAACTGAAAATCTAGCTTTACTTCACTTGACAACTTTTATTCGTTTTCACCAATGATGTTGCATTTGATATTCTCAGGATTTTTATCCAAATTGATTGCTTTTGTTGTGGCAGTGTCCTTTGGCTCAACTTCATCTGCACTTTCTTTGCTTTGATCACCTGCTTGAATTGATGTTGACTCGTATGACTGTGATACTGTTCTTTTTTGCAATTGTTGAGCATTGTCCTCCTGCATCTGAGTAACCTTTGATCTTAGAAGATCCATTGTACTTTCTAGTAAAATCTGTCTCTTCGGAGGAGATTTTGGTGGTGAACTTTGTGTTGCGTTCTGGACTTTATCTCCCATTGACTTTGATGTTTCTGTCACCTATTCTGGCAGCTTGAGGCTTTGCATCATCTTCAAATAGTCTTTGACTTCAGTCTTACCATCCATAGGGGTTTGTACAAGATCATGACCTTGCTGATATTCGTTACCATGTGCATCTTGATATGCATATGTGAGCTTGATCACATGTAGCTGTTTGAACACTATTGGATTTGTCGGCTTTTTACATTGACTTGTGGAGATCAGCTGAAACTTTTGTCCTTGATGATCTTCATAAAGGCATTTGTCTTCAGATTCTGATGGAACCTGGGTCAACTGGAAACTTCCAACAACCATATGATCTTTCAAAGGTTTTTGCCTTGAAGGGGTCTGTTGGCTAGAAGCTCTAGGGCTTCTAGCTGGTGTAGCATTTCCTGGCACATAAAATGAGCTTGATGGATTTACATCTCCCCCCTTCCTAGGGTGATCACTATAGCCTGCTTCATTCTAACAGTTCAAAATTTTTTGGCTCTGATTTAGTCTCAGCTTTTGAGACTGTGAAGGTACACTTTGGGTAGCACTGGTGACATTTGGAATCTGTAAACCTTCTGCATAGTCTCCTATGTATCTTCGTGAAACATGACAAATTATTCCCCAAGTCAAGCTGTAAATAGCATTATCTTTGCCCTGATATTGTCCATCCAATGGGTCTCCTATGATCTGAACTTCTGTGGTTTCAGGACCTAAGGTATCATAGATGCTAGACTCTCATCTATATCTACGACTGTTTTGGTCAAAGTATATGCTCGTTTGGTCACAACATCGAAGCTTGATTTCCAATGGAGGAGGGTTTGGCTCTGAAAATTTTTATGGGTTCACTCGGGTAATATCCTTCATCTCTAGAGAGGATGGGCTATAATAGATTCTTTCCTCTAAACTGAACCATCCTTTCTAATCTATCACTGGACGCTTTCAAACACTGGTTGATGTTTTTTGTACAATTTCCCTTTTTGGTTTACATAGTGTGCATATGAATTATGTGTACCATACAAAGATAAGATCATTTTGTTTGATGTGTCCCTTAGGTTCGTAAATGATTGCACACTTGTGTCACTGGATGCAAAATCATTTGCAAATCTATCAGTCTTTTCAACCTTTGGTAATATCTCGACACCTTTACTAAATTCATGCAAGAATTTGTTGTTCAGAGAATCGATTATAAACTTTTCAGGTGTCTGTGCATCTTTATGCTCATTTTGAATTTGTAGTGTTTTACTGGTGCTTCTAATGGTAATGCAAAATTATCTAATTGCATTAAAAGTGACAAGTCAAATGCACTTACATCGAGATTCTCATTTCCAATTTGCTTTGTACCTTGCTTGTTGGCAGTTGATGTATCCTTGTTGTCAGGATTTCTTGGACAATCTTCAGCAAAATGTCTACCTTTCCGTCCACAATTTGAGCAATACCTCATGATTGGTGGTATTTCATTTGGTTCTATCATGTCAAGCTCTTGCTGAGAAGTTTCTGCTTCTATGCTTGCCAAAATTTTGGAATCTTCTTTCAAAACATTGAGTATCAAGCTGTAGATTGCTTCATCTTGACCTTTGTACCCTCTTTAGCTCGGTCCTCCAATTAGACTTACTTCAATTGATTGACCTGTTGGATCTTCCATTACTGGCTCTCGACTATAGGTCTGACCACTGTAATCCATATACAATAACCCTGATTGCATGTGCACTAAATGGATGCTTTGTGGACTTTTGCAGGTCTCTGGATAAACACTTGGGTTGACTGTTTGAACTTCTATCTACACCTCATCTTTGAGCGTGCAATACCTGGCTCCACTGAAGTCTGTGAACATCTGGGATTTTTCTGAATTTGGCTTTACTCTGATCAATAGGATATTGGTTCCTGTGTTGCTTTTGCTGCTCATAAGATACTTATGACCTTCTGTATTTGTGTACAAAAATTTATCCCCATTGTAGCCATATAGGTGTAAAATCTGCTCTGTTGCAGTTGTGCATGTGTTGCCACTGCTACTAGTTTGCTCTGCTACATTTGAACTCTCGGCTCGATTTGAATCCATGTCGGCTTGATCTACCAAAACTGTCAATTGGTAGATTCTTGTATTGATTAGCAGAATTTATCCTGCTCAGTTTTGATAAAATTTCTTGTGGCAAAGCACTTTTGCAGTTGACTGCTCTTTAGTTTTCACAAGAGTTGATTAACTCTAGCTCGACAACGTTAGAATTGATTGCAATCTTTTGAAACGATGAAAATCTGGGCCTTTAAACAGATTAATCTGCAATCCCCCGTGATTTGTCGATTTTCAACTTGATTTTGACAAATTTAAAAATTTGTATGTCCCTCACGGCTTCGTTGATCATTTTTAGCTTTTCCCAGCTATTCGGATTCGCTTCGGCACAGTTTTCTCGATGTGAGGTGTTTGCTTTGTTTGCGGCTATTTCTGATTTTTTTCGGGCTCGTTCGGACTTTTTCTATTCTTTTACCGGCACTTCTGGTGACTTTCTTTATATTTTTCCTAAATTTTTATGAAATTTTTTATTTTCTACTTTTTTGTTTTTTAATGATTTTTTATGCTTTTTTGGAAAAAAATTGTTTTTTTTTGAAATTTTCCTATTTTTTGAGATTTTTAAAAGGTTTTATAAATTTTTTGATTTTTTTTTCGGATGTTTTTGAAATTTTTTACTATTTTTATGATTTGAGATTTTTGGGTTTTAAAAGATTTTCTATGTGCTATTTTTTTTGAATTTTTGAATTTTTGGTGATTTTCTATGTGTTTTTTTTTAATAAATAAAACTCTTTTTTTAAATGAGTTTTCTATTTTTTGTAATTTCCTAACTCTTTTTTAAATTTTAATTGGGTTTTTGAAAATTTTTATTGCTTTTATGATTTTTAATGGATTTTTATGGAGTTTTTTTTAAAAAAAACTAATATACAAATTAATGAAATGAAAGTGAGAAAAAATAGAAAATGAAATTGAAATGAAATTTAAAGGGAAAGAAAACGAAATGAAATGAAATTGAAACAAAATGAAATGAATAAATACAAAAGTCAATGACACAAAGAAAGGCAAAAAGACAAAAGGCTAAAGACAAAAGGCTCCGCAGCCGTTGAGAAAAAAAGAGAAAGAAGACAAGTAGGTCCCTCTTTGAAAATAAATAAATTATAATGTGTTCTTGTAGCTTGTGTGTTGTGTAGGTAAGGGTGGGTTCACACGCCACGAAGCACAAGAATGGCGACGGAAGTGGAAGAAGAAAGAAGAAGAAGATTATTTTAGCATCGTAGGAAATTATCCAAAGAGACGTAAAGCTCTATCTGACGAGGAAAGTCCATGCGCCAAAAGGCACCCTCGGGAACCGAAAAAAGCTGAATTTAGGTTGAAAATTAACCGAAAACTCCAAAAAACACTAGAAAATCCAAAATTTGCCAAAAAAGTCCAAAAAATTCTCGGAAAATTCTAGGAATCTTAGGAAATCACCGATATTTACAACGGGAACTTTTTGACACGTAAAAGCACACCAAAAATAGCAGATTTTATCGAAAACATGATTTACGACACAAATATCAACCCGACCCTTGGAAATAGCAAAACACTCAAAACTCGACTACGGAGGGCACAAATGCGAACAAAATGATTCCGTAAATACACACACATAAAATAGCTTGTAAAGATCGCAAAATCAAACTTTCATGGAATTATCCAAAAATTAGTGCAAAAAATTGCCAAAAATTGTAAAAAATTATTCGAAAAATACCCAAAAAATTTCTACAAATTCTCCACACATTGGGGAATGGTGCGTCCAAATAAAATTGCACAAATCACGTCAATTCAATTGCCAACAATTTTATCAATAAAATCAAGACTATGCAATTAAACCGACAAAAATATCGACAAAAATAGGTCAAAAATTGACGCAATTAGAGTGTGTAAATCACTGTTTTGAGCACAAAAACGCAGCATTTCATCATTACACACATCAATTATGTAATCAAAACATTGAATTAACCATGCAGATTTAACATTTTTTTAGGCATACACGCTAAAAAATTGGCAATTTTTGCCAATCTTTAGGCGCGCACACAAAAGGGTTAAATTTGTCAGATTTGCAATGTGACTTCACAAATCATTAGTTGGGCATGTGCACAACACATATCAATCATCACAATTCAAAAATCATAACGCACACATTGATTTCTAAGTACTCAAATATGGGCAAAATAGTGCACACACCTAAAATTAGCATGCACACACTCAATTAGAATGCACACACACTTGATTTTAGTGCACACACACATGGAATTGACCATCCAAGCATGCAATCAACTCAATTAGGCATTCAATTAGCAATTGACAATCACCAATTAACAATTGAACTTATCAAATTCATGCGCCACCAATTCTTAAAATTTTCGGCATTCGACGGCGTGAAAATGGATATCGCAAAATTTTCAATCCGTAACATCAACATTGCATTGCATTACATAGCATTACATTACATTGCATCAACATTACATTCCATCATGGTGGGATTTCTACACAATTCTACACATCCTTAGATCCTAGGGAGGTTGAGAATACCACGTCCTTAATTACCTTTCATGAAGATCAATTGAATGGTCGAATGCTCCAATCCTTCATAGCACATTAGTAAATTAGAAAAAAATTAGTCAAATTAGAAATGGGTTAGTGTCAAATTAGAGCGTGTAAACACACAATTGGCAAGATATGGTCAAACATTAGGGAATTATGAACACAATGCTTCATGCACACACATTCAAAATCCACAAAAACATAAACACATAAGTGAAATTAGTGAGGGAACACATTTGTTTATGCCACAATTACACTAGCCTAGTCCATCCTCCCCGGAAACGGCGCCAAATGTTGGTAGTCCCATCGATGCAGTAGCTCCAATGACCAACAAAACTGTCAATACGAAGGGATGAGCTACCCGGCTAGGGCATGGAAACACTCACACGGTTAGTGAGCTAATCCTGGCAACACAAATGGTTAAATCTATGAGGTGAGCTTCTCGGACTATGGAGGAGCTAAGCCGCAATGAAGGGAAATCTCCATATCCACTTCTCTTCACGAGCACTACGATTGTAAGACGCACACAACACTAATTCTATCATGCAACACACTAATCACAAGCACACACACATAGATCTATCGAGCACCACACTCCAATCAAACCTAGATACACACACAAGAAAAAGAGGGAAATCACACAAGATTAGAGAGGGATTAACCACTAATTAGTTAAGATCTAGTTAATTTAAGCATCATAGGCAATCATAAGAAGTAAGCGAGAGGCATAGTGAGAGAGAATGAATCATTGATTAGTGTTAATCAAGTATCATGAGCAAGGAGAATCTCAAGGACTCCATAGCCACACACCTCAAGAGCTATCACCAAAGAGTGCTCTCAACAAATGACTTGAGAACCCTAATTTCTTTTACACACGGCCTTATATACCTAGCTTAAAAATATGCAATGTCCGGCCACCCAAGGCCTTTAGGACTCACCACTTACTGAATCTGCAACCTAGGCACAATAAGTGACCTATTCTTTACAACTTGGAACTCCCATTGAACCCGTAACACATTAGAAATATTACACACGTGACCATTTTGGGAAAACGTGGAAAATTTGTAACTCCAATCTTTACTGCTTCTTTGCATTCATCCTCGATGTGCATTTGTACGTCTTCGGTCTTTAGCAGCTTCTGTTAAGTGACATCGACTCAGTTAACACACTCTCTCTCTCTCTACATACATATATATATATATATATATATATATATATATATATATATATATACACACACACACACACACACACACACACTTACTTTATGTTCTAGGTATAAAAGTGAAATTTAGGTCATTTTTCACTTATTCTTTGGAGAGTAGAGCTTTCACGGAAAGCTTGTGAGGAAGGTGGAGATGGTTATGTATGTAGTGGAGCTTCCTCTTGTGCTTCTACTCCTTCAATGGCATGCAATTGAAAATTGAGTACTCCTCTTCTTCTATCTCCGTGTCATTTGAGTTAATGGTGTGGTTAAGTGTTATTTAGTCTCTAATTATTGCTTCCCGCTCTCATTTCTCTTCTCCTTTTCTTTATTGGTGAGCTCTTTGAGCTTTTGATCTACGTGTGTGGGTGATTAATGAGTGTGTGTCCACCTTTGTACTCTTGATTTGTGAGATTAGAGAGTAGGCATTGAGTAGCACACTATTTGCATTGTAGTTCCTTCTTCTCTCTCTCTTGATTAGGATCCGGTTCTTCCATATTCATTGACTCCATGCATCCATGCACTAGCCGGGTTTTGATCCATTGTTTTGACATTATATCGGTGGATTAAGCTATGCTACCACCCGCCAACATCTTGGATATCTTATAAAGGACTGTACGGACACTGGGTTGACTAAGGATATAAAAATCCATGGTTCTCCTTCAGATTTATGCTTGCAACAATTTGTGTGATGACTCTAATGTTTTAGTAAGAAATGAAGAGGAATCTATGCATCATCTCTGCTCCTGTCTTCAATCTTTTTTTGATGTCAGTGGTTTATGCATTAATCACTCTAAAGCTGCCGGAGAATATTATGAAGGGGAAGAAGGAAACATCACCTTTCCAGTGAAATATAATTACATTGAAACCATGGCGATATTGGATAGTGGAGTTGGCATAGCCATAGCCACTAAAGCAGTATGGGAATCCTGGGGATAGCCAGCCATTAGACAAACTCGAATGAAATTGCAGTTTGTTGACGGATGCATTGAGAGACCATTAGGGCTTCTTGAAAAAGTGATAGTCGATTCTTGTGGAATTGAATATCAACACACTTTTGCCATAGTAGATTTTGGGAAAAAACTCAACTATGAAATCATATTGGGAAGACCTTTCATGTGATAGGTACAACTTATCCAAGATTGGGGAAACAACTATCTGTACTTGAAGCAAGTGGGATCCATAACAAGAGTCAATCTAAAACATCACACTTATAGAGATGTCATGAAAACACCCATCCAAGAGTTTGATTCAGTCTCTTCGGCTGAAACTAGACTCCTGTCCTGGTTAAACAAAGACACTCATATTTGGATGTGTGGAGCTTCAGAAAACGGAAGCTTAAGATGAGAAGAGAATTTGTTTGAGCCATTTGAGTGGACTCAAATTTTAGCGACAATGGATGTATGTGTGAATACGTTTATGCCTACTCAATTTTGCAATGAGGATGGCCACGACATAATTTCCATCCAAATGATTTCAATCCTCAACATTGAAAACGAAGATGAGGAACCCAAGGAATTAATGAAGGCTCAACAAGTCTTTTTAGACCTCTATTATGATGCAACTGATGAATTAGATAAACACTCAGCTTAATCCTTAACATTAGATGTATAGCATGTATAGCATGTGAAGAATCCTTCACGAAGCTTAAGCAAGCTCTCATCTCTGTTAAGTATGGAGCCTGATTTACCCTTGTAATTTTCTGTGGTAAAATCACACATTTGTAAGACCCCCATTATGAGGAGAAGCCATCGTGCATGAAGGAAAATCACTCACCGGAAACCAAAATTTTCACGGACAAGAATCACGGGCAACTTTAAAGGCCTCGGGGGCGGAGGTCCCCGAGACTTTTTTTTTTCGCCGGAATATTATGGCCGGACGGCGGCCGGAAAGTGGTCGAAAAACAACTGGTCGGTTGGCAGGTGGCCGGTAGTCAATGGCCGATGGCCGGTGGTCGGAAGTCAATGGCCGGTGGCCGGTGGTCGGAAGTCAATGGCCGGTGGCCGGTGGCCGAATTCAATGGCCGGTGGCCGAATTCAAAAGCGGACTTGTCTTCTCAAGGGCGGCCACACATGGGCAGATTGGAGGGTCCGATTTGGACTTATTCGCACAAGGGCGGCTACACATGGCTCTCTCTCATAAGAGATGGCAGTCCTTTTGGCCTATAAAAGGAGGCCATTTCTACACACATTGTATAGTGTGAAGTTGATGCAACAAGGTGAGTGTGAGGTGGTGAGAGTGAAGCAAGACGGGAGCTCCATTAAGGGTATAATCCCTTTGTAAACTACTTCTTGTTTTGAAGTACTAAAGCCATTGAGTGGCTGCTTTCCCGTGGAAGTATCCCACATTGGGTGAACCAAGTATATCGTGTGTACTCTCTCTCTCTCTCTCTCTCTCTCTCTCTACTCTATAATCTCGTGTATATAAATCTGTCTCTCTCCATTAAGTAATCTACTCAATTATCTATTTAGCTACGTCTTATTTCCTAACAACTGGTATCAGAGCAAGGTTTGCTCGTAGCTAAATTATCTCAAGGAAAGGATTCCTTGAATTGAGTGTGAGTTATGGCGGAGGAAGGGAAGCTCAAGATTGAGAAGCTCAACGGCAAAAACTACCAACATTGGAAGATGCAGATTGAAGACTATCTCTACCAGAAGGACCTCTATTTGCCACTAGGCGGTCTTGCGAAGAAGCCCGCAACAATGGTAGATGAAGCATGGATTGTCCTTGATCGAAAGGCACTGGGAACAATCCGGTTAAGCTTGGCGTCAACGGTGGCCTTCAATGTTTCGGAGATGAAGACCACGGAGGACTTGATGAAGTCACTTGACGACTTCTACGAGAAACCATCGGCATCCAATAAGGTATTTCTTATGAAGCGCTTGTTCAATCTAAAGATGGCAGAGAATGGTTCAGTTGCAGAATACCTAAATGACTTTAACAAAAACATAAGTCAACTTCGATCAGTGAAAATCAATTTCGATGACGAAGTGCGAGCTCTCCTTATACTATCATCTCTACCGGATAGTTGGGATAGCCTTGTGATGGCTGTAAGTAATTCTATCTCTGGCACAAATAATCTTTAGTTTGATGATGTTGTGGGTGTTCTCCTAAGCGAGGAAATGCGAAGGAGAAGCACAGGAGAATCATCAAGTGCTGCACTATCAGTGGAAACAAGAGGAAGGCTTAAGGAGAGGTTCAAAAACCAAAAGGGTCGTGATCGCTCAAGGCGGAGCAAGTCAAACACAAAGTCAATTCTTGAATGTTGGAACTGCGGCAAGAAGGGCCATGTCAAGACAACAAGCCAACATCGGAGGCCAATGTGGCAGGTAAAGTAGAGCAAGATGCTCTAATTCTCTCATTAGACAATGTGTCTAATTCCTGGATAGTGGATTCCGGGGCTTCATTCCATGCGACACTACACAAGCAACATTTCCAAGACTACACCAAAGGTAATTTTGGGTATGTATACTTGGGAGATGATGAAGCTTGTGAGATTGTCGGCAAAGGTACAGTTTCTGTCAAAACTGCTAACGGAAATGAATGGAAGCTTAAAGATGTTAGACATGTTCCTTCTCTTCGCTAAAATTTGATCTCTACAGGACAATTGGACGATGAAGGTCACAACATTGCATTCGGAAACAAATGGTGGAAGATCTCAAAGGGATCTTTGGTGGTTGCCAAGGGTGAAAAAGTCGGCACACTTTACTTGTGTACTGTTAGCACGCAACCTTCAGCTTGTGCAGCAACTACAGAAGTTGACAGTGCGGTGTGGCACTACCGACTTGGGCATATGAGTGCCAAAGGAATGCAAATCCTTCAAACAAAGAAGCTTCTACCAGGTTTGAAAGAAGTGGACTTAGAGTTCTGTGAAGATTGTGTTTATGGTAAACAAAAGAGGGTAAAATTTCAAAAATCAGGAAATGAAAGAAAAAATAAAAAACTTGAGTTGGTTCATTCTGATGTTTGGGGTCCTGCAAGTACACCATCACTTGGTGGCTCATTGTACTATGTAACATTCATAGACGATGCGACTAGAAAAACATGGGTTTATGTCATGAAGAATAAATCCGATGTAATTTCCATATTTCAAAGGTGGAAAGCCTTTGTGGAGAATGAAACAGGTACCAAGATTAAATGCCTCAGATCCGACAATGGAGGCGAATACTGCAGCCAAGATTTTGAAAGCTTTTGTGCTAGCAATGGCATTCGGAGGCAAAGGACAACCCCAAGGACACCTCAACAAAATGGGATTTCGGAAAGGATGAACATGACAATCATGGAACGAGCACGAAGCATGCGGCTACATGCAGGCCTTCCGCTTGAGCTTTGGGCGGAAGCTGTAAGTACGTCTGTGTACTTAATCAATCGGTCACCCTCAATGGCATTGGATGGGGGAGTTCCAGAAGAGGCATGGACAGGTAAACCGGTGAATTATGCATTTCTCAAAGTGTTTGGGTGTGAGGCTTTCATGCACATAGATAGAAGCCTAAGATCAAAGTTAAATGAAAAGTCCAAAAAGTGTTTCTTCATTGGCTATGGAGAAGGAGACTTTGGGTATCGCCAATGGAATCCTGAAGATGGTAAAATCTTAAGGAGTAGGGATGTAATTTTTAACGAACAAAATATGTACAAAGATTACTTGGAAAGAAAACAAACAAAAAAAACAGGTGATGAGTACATGGAGCTTGAGGACGGTGAAGACTCAAGGACTGCAAACGGTGACAATGTGCAATAACGTCAACCAAATGAGGAGCCTCAACCTATTCCCCGAAGATCTACAAGAGCAAGTAGACCTCCAAAAAGGTTTCTTCCTTCCTTCAACCATCTCTTGATCTCAGATTCTGGAGAGCCGGAATCATATGAAGAAGCTATGCAACATGAATCCAAAGAAGAATGGACGAAGAGCATGGAAGTGGACATGGACTCACTACATCGCAACCAAACATGGGAGTTGGTTGAGTTTCCTAAAGGTAAGTGGGCACTTCAAAAAAAATGGGTGTACAAGCTAAAGGAAGAAGAAGGTGGGAAGAAAAGGTACAAGTCTAGGCTTGTGGTAAAAGGTTTTTCTCAAAAGAAAGGTATTGACTTCAATGAAATATTTTCTCCTGTTGTAAAAATGAACTCAATTAGGCTTGTCTTAAGCCTTGTGGCTGCTCATGATCTAAATCTCGAGCAAATGGATGTAAATACGGCATTCCCTCACGGTGACTTAGAGGAGGAAATCTACATGCTTCAACCAAAGGGGTATGAAGTAAAAGGTAAGGAGAAAATGGTTTGCAGATTAAAGAAGAGATTGTATGGTTTAAAGCAAGCATCAAGACAATGGTACTTGAAGTTTGATCGATGGATGTTGGATCATGGATTCACAAGATGCATCTCGGATCACTGCGTCTACACGGAGAATTTGGGAGATGGGAAATTCATCATCCTAATGTCGTATGTTGATGACATGTTGATTGCAAGTGTAAGGACATCAAAGACCTAAAAGAGGAGCTGTCCAAATCTTTTTCAATGTAAGATTTAGGTGCTGCAAAGAGGATACTTGGTATGAAAATATCAAGGGACAGGACGAAGAAGACAATAAAGCTATCTCAAGAAGATTACATCAAGAAGGTACTAGAAAGTTTTGCAATGAAAAATGCAAAACCAGTTTCTACACCTTTGGCTGGTCATTTTAAACTAACAAAGGATATGTGTCCAAAGACACAAGAGGAGATAGCCTATATGTCTAAAGTTCCATATGCTGCAGCGATAGGTTCTCTAATGTATGCTATGGTCTGGACAAGGCCAGACATTGCACATGCAGTGGGAGTTGTGAGTAGGTTCATGGACAACCCAGGTAAAGAGCATTGGCAAGCTGTGAAGTGGATACTTAGGTATCTAAAAGGGACAACAACAAATGCTTTGTATTTTGGAGGAATTGATATTTTTCTAGAAGGGTATGCTGATGCAGATATGGCAGGTGACAAAGATACTCGAAGGAGCACTACTGGCTATGTGTTCACGGTTGGAGGCACAACAGTAAGCTGGGCTTCAAAGCTACAGAAAGTGGTTTCACTTTCTACCACGGAAGCAGAGTATGTAGCAATAACGGAGGCAAGCAAAGAAATTCTGTGGCTTCACAGATTCTTAGAAGAGCTTGGATTCAAACAAGACAATTGTGTCTTGTACAGTGATAGCCAAAGCGCTATCCATCTTGCAAAGAACTCAGCCTTTCATTCAAGGACAAAGCACATTGAGGTGAGATATCACTTCATACGCACTCTTTTGGAAGAGGGACAACTAAAGCTAGGAAAGGTGCATACAAGTGAAAATCCTGCAGACATGTTTACAAAGGTGGTCAAGAAGGAGAAGTTGAGATTTTGCTCATCTTCAATCGGCATTCAAGGATTGTTAAGTATGGAGCCTGATTTACCCTTGTAATTTTCTGTGGTAAAAGCGCACATTTGTAAGGCCCCCGTTATGAGGAGAAGCCATCGTGCGTGAAGGAAAATCACTCACCGGAAACCAAAATTTTCACGGACAAGAATCAGGGGCAACTTTAAAGGCCTCGGGGGCGGAGGCCCCCGAGACTTTGTTTTTTCGCCGGAATATTATGGCCGGACGGCGGCCGAAAAGTGGTCGGAAAACAACCGGTCGGTTGGCCGTTGGCCGGTAGTCAATGGCCGATGGCCGGTGGTCGGAAGTCAATGGCCGGTGGCCGGTGGTCGAAAGTCAATGGCCGGTGGCCGAATTCAAAAGCGGACTTATCTTCTCAAGGGCGGCCACACATGGGCGGATTGGAGGGTCCGATGTGGACTAATTCGCACAAGGGCAGCTACACATGGCTGTCTCTCATAAGAGAGGGCAGTCCTTTTGGCCTATAAAAGGAGGCCATTTCTACACACATTGTATAGTGTGAAGTTGATGCAACAAGGTGAGTGTGAGGTGGTGAGAGTGAAGCAAGGCGGGAGCTCCATTAAGGGTATAATCCCTTTGTAAACTACTTCTTGTTTTGAAGTACTAAAGCCATTGAGTGGCTGCTTTCCCGTGGACGTAGCCCACATTGGGTGAACCACGTATATCGTGTGTACTCTCTGGCTCTCTCTCTCTACTCTATAACCTCATGTATATAAATCTGTCTCTCTCCATTAAGTAATCTACTCAATTATCTATTTAGCTACGTCTTATTTCCTAACAATCTCAACTCCAATATTGAAAGCACCAGATTGGGATAAGGTATTCCACGTACATGTAGGTGCTTCTAATTTGGCTATTGGTTGTATACTAGCTCAACCAGAAAATGGGAAAATTGAATTTCCTATTTCTTATGCTAGCCAACAATTGAACATGGCAGCAAAGAATTACACCACCACCAAAAGAGAAGGACTAGGAATGATCTATGTCGTTAAAAAGTATATACATTACCTGTTAGTCAACAAGTTTGTGCTCTTTGTAGACCACCAAGCCTTGTTGTATTTGGTTACCAAGCCATGCAGCACAGGGAGAATAGTGAGATGGTTCATCATTCTCCTAGAATTTGATTTCACTGTGGTTGTAAAAAAAGGCACTACTCATCAATGAGCAGATCATTTGTCAAGGATTGTTTCCGGGGAATCACCTAAAGGGGTAGATGATGATCTACTAGATGCCTATTTGTTCTCCGTGGAAATGATACCTAGATGGTCGAAAAACATTGTGTCACTAATGACAATAGCTCAAGTGGATTCAGAAATACCACTTCCTATCACAATCGGATTAATCGAGAAGGCTATACAAAAGAAATAGATACGGGATATTGCTCTTATGCATTAACCCTCAAGATAAAGAACATTACCTAAGTCAAGCACATGCTACCATAGTAAGACTTCACTTTGCGGAAGACCCAACTATGCAAAAAATCTTGAGACTTGGAGTATTTTGGCCGACTATGAGGAGGGATGTTAGATCTTTTGTGAAGGATTGCCCTCAATGTAAAAAACAAACACCCATTCCTCATGTAACATTGTTTAAAATGTCACCTATTCCTGAGTGGATTAATTGTATGGTTACTTACTTATCGAGCCAAACATTTTCGAAGGATGTGAGTAAACGCCGTCAAAGGGCAATAGAAACGGAAGCAAGAGACTATGCTCTTATTGGAAACCAATTATATCGGAGAGGTAAAGATTAACATTTGCGTCTTTGTGCAAATGAAAACGAGTATTTTTTTATTATAGAACAAGCACATGCTGGATTAGCTGGAGGTCACTTTTCTAGTGAGACCACCGCGAGAGCAATCTTGATGCCGGGCATATGGTGACCAACACTTTTTGCCAATGCCAAAGAATATGTTCAAAGGTTTGATGCTTGTCAACGAGCAAAAATGCGAACACGAGTAGATAGCATGTCCTTAAGACCAATGATGGGAGCTAGAGATTTCGCAAAGTGGGGTATAGATTTTGTTGGACCAATACAGCCACCTGCTTATAGAACCCAAGCTCAATATATCATTGTAGCTACAAACTATTTGACCAAGTGGGCCAAGGCTAAAGCAACTCAAAACAATGATGCCAGAATCACTGCTGCATTCTTATATGAGTATGTATTCATGAGATATGGACTGCCAATAGAGTTTGTTAGTGATTGGGGAACTCATTCTTCAATGAGGTAATAAAGTATTTGCTTAATGAGTTTATGGTCATCCATAACAAATAAGCTCCCTATCACCCACAAGAAAACGGAGAAGCTGAGCATAAGAATAAAATTCTTAGCTCGGTACTGACTAAAGTGGCTAGTTCAGGAAGGATAGACTGGGAAATGAATCTCCATGCTGCTCTATGGGCTTATCGAGTTTCATTCAAAACAGCTCTAAATGCTACACCCTTTAACCTTGTTTATGGTCTTGACGCCATACTTCCAATAGAATTTATATTGCCGACATTAAAGGTAGCACAAAATCTTGAGTGGACTGGACATGAACTGTCAGAAAGACTTGAAGGTTTGGAAAATCTAAATGAGCAAAAGTTAACTGCTGTAGCTCATATCTATGCACAAAAGCGGAAACAAAAACAGTTTTTTGATTCCCACTTAATCACAAAGATATTCAAGAAAGGGGACTTAGATCTAGTCTATTCCCTTAAGCAACACATTCCTAAGTTTAAGAAAAAGGGAAATGGACCATTTATCATTGAAAATGTATCTCCAAGTGGAGCAGTAAAATTGTCCACCCTAGATGGTGAACCAATGGCTAATTGGATTAGTGGATGTCGTTTAAAGAAATATAATTTTCCACTAACCAATGATTTGCTAGAAAGAATGCATGCAGCCAAGCAAAGAAAGATCAAACGACAACAGGTTATTGATGAAGCCCAAGAGGAAGCTCGGCTTCGAGTTTTCAAGCAAAAAGCTGCTCTAAAGAATCAACAGATACCAATTCCCATCCACACTTTGAAAATAGATACGCAACAATGGGAATTACCAAATGACGCAGTTTCAACGGATGATGACTAGTTAGATGGAATGGACCTGCGCATCAAAGTACATCTCAACAATCATAGCACCAATTCTTTGGTCGACACAAGAGCTAGAGTAAATGCAGTCAGTTATTCCACATACAAAAAGGCCACAAGTCAAGCATTGATGGAAGGAATAGAAACAATCAAAGGATGCAACAAGAACCCAACTCTAGTATTGGGAGTAGTCAACTTGAACGTGATAGAACATGGATGTTCATGTCCTCATCAGTTTGTATGCTTGCCATATGAACACATGAATGAAACGATGATTCTTGGAATTTCCTGGATGCGAACATACAAAGAAGTACCAGAGTGGGATACGAATAAACTAAAGTTGTCACCTAAAGGAGAGCAACTCATTGTTCCAATTGCACCAAGCAAGGAGCAATGGAAAAGAAGTAATCAACAGACCAAACGAAGTAGTCATTCTTCTCCATCCCCTAGACAATCAAATGCTACAAGTAGCATGCAAGGAATTAGGCAAATTTGGGTACCGAAAGCATAACTTAAGGATAAACCGATTCAGATCTGGGTGCCTAAAACTTCATCGACAAAACAAAAAAGGTTCCAAGGGTTAAAACACAGAGACGAGCATCTCCGAGCAAGGAACCAAACATGAAAATGGTTTGGAAGAAAAAGGAGCACATACCTTCTCCACAAACCGTGAAACCAATCAAGCAATGGCGAGTTAAGTCTCAAAAGACTCCAACACACCATGCAACCCCAAGCCAACCAGGCTACCAATGGCAAGAAAAAGCTCGACAACTGTAAAAAGTGCTACAAATAGCTCAAGCAATTAGTGTGCTAAAGCATCCTGATGGTACAATCAAACAAAGAGCACACAAGCTACAAGATTTTCTTTTTGGAAGACATCAGCAACAAACCTCGACATCGGAAACCCTTGAGTTAATTACTCAAGACCCAACTCTTGCATAGTATATTGGTTTGAATTGCATTGATCTTCATAGCATGGTAGAGCCAACCACGGCTATGCATAGACACAATTGTTCAACCCATGCACACAGTCGTCCCAGAGTACACCATCTAGGAGGGGTGGAAGGGCACTAAGTACTAGGTCCTAATTACCAAATAATTAAGGGCAATGTTTGAAGAGAGAGGAAAAAGTTTGATGTTAATGTGTGATTTTTTACAAAGTTACCTAATAATTACCTTATAAGTCATCATTAAGGGGAAATTCACTGATAATATCTTTCCGAAGAGTGTAAATAGTGTTTATACTATCAAAAAATCATAAAAAATAGTCATTTTTAAAGTATTTTTCATCATTTTTATTGATAATGAGGCTTAAAAATAGAAAATCCAACCAAAAACAATAAAGCTGTGTTTTTCAAGGGGTTTTATTAATTATTGGATTTTTACTTTACTTTTTTAGAGCATTTTTCTATTTTCTTAGTTTTTTTTAAATAAACAGGTCAAAAATTAATAATAAATAGTAGGAAAGCTCCGATGGAAAAACGAAAGACACGATGGTGATAAAAAAGACAAGATGGACTAGCACAAAAAATTTCATTGAAATCAGAAGATAAAAGCGGGAAGCCTAAATTAGGCGGACATGCCTACTTTTGCAAAATTCTTGGAGAATGAGCTACAAGAATCCGATCAGAGAAATTTTTGCGTCTAACATAGATTTCACCGCCTAGTAGGACTAACGAGGGAATCTGGGGAAATTTGGTTCGGGAAGTCCGGGTATGGATATCCAAGGTAGGCTAAAACCGCCTCATTTCCACTTGGAGCCTTTGGAGAGAGAGATTTCGGCATCTTGCGCGCGACTAATATGGAGCCCAGAGTTGACCATTTTCAGCGCCGTCTCACACGAGACATGAGGGGGTAAGTTCTTACTTGACAATGATCCATTTTGTACGGCCGAAAGCTCTAGAAAAAACCCTAGAAACCGAGAAGTGCACGAAGACCTAGGACCTAAAACTGACCATAACGGCCTGCCAACTTGACCAAATCGGATGGGGTTTGAACCATAGCATGCCCTAACATAATAGAACCTTTCTATACCATCAGATGACCATTCAGAAGGGGTCGAGGGGGATTTCGAGTAAGAAAGTTAGGTTTTTCGAAAATGCGAGAATTCCGACCTGACTCCACATATTGCTTGTTAATGAGGTCCATATTCTTGCTAATGCCAGAATAATGTATATGATTGGTTTGGTGAAATCCATCAAGCAAGGCCCTCAAAAAGTAGAAAACGGCTCTAAGGTTACAAAGCGTCAAATTCAACATACGAGGTCAAACTGGCTCCAAATGAGCTAGATTTGGACAGGTTGCTTCACGACTATGTTGCGGACAAGTCCAAAGCCTTAAAGTTGACCGACCAACCCAACAGGAAGAGTAGTCACAAAAGATGGTGATTTCAGAGTCGTCAGAGCACAAAGTGATGCCGGCATGACCAAACTTGACTAATTTCAATTTAGGACTTGTATTAGGTGTATTGAACATGCCTAGGTCAAAATTTGTAGGTTTTGCAAAGTTTTTGTCAGTGCTGTAAATAATCATGATTATTTACTTTTGCATCAGTTTTGCTTGGAAATTGTCAAATCATCTTCCCTATCATGTGTACACAACTATTACATGCCAAAAATCAATTATGAGCCAAAATGACCACCCATTACTTGTAAAATTGCCAAAAAAATGCAAAGAAGTCTTTGCAAGCCAAAATTTGGATTATGGACATCATTTTTTGATCCAAATCACTTCATATCTCATATCCAACGTCTATACAATGCCTAGTACCAAGTTGTACAAAAAAATGACAATTTTGGAAGAAAAGTTAATAATCGCGATTATTTACTTTCTGGTCAAAATTGGGGAATTTTGATATTTTGCCATCATACAAACAAAGTGCATGGTGTGTTGAACCCACTAGCCAATTTTGAACCAATTTGGAGCTCAAAATCTTAAATTTCCTTGATATCTACTGTTTCAAAGACCTAAAGCCAAAATTTGGTACCATTTTCACCCTATGCATCCAAATGAGCACATATTTCACTCAGAGCATGTATTTGGTATATCCTTCAAGACTATAAAGCCAAGTTTGCAAAACGTTGAAATTTTTCCTGAGCTATAAATAATCACGATTATTTACTTTGGTGGTAAATTTTTGTTTTGACCATACAGTTTTGTTCCTTGCATGTTTGTATGTATTTTTGCTTGTTCAAAAATTGATTTGAAGCAAAATTGACCAAACTGGTAGCATTTTAGCCTAAAGGACATTTCAGAGAAAATCCTGACAAATCTACTAACTTTGCACTCTATTCACTGAATAGGAGCCATGCAAGTAGTGGAGAGGGCCAAGAAGAAGCTAAACCAAAAAGAGAAACTATAGGAATTACCCGCTTATCAGCTAGACCCCGAGTCATTCAAAGCTGCAAAGGCAGCATACCTCTCTAGAGAACAGCTGGAAGAGCACCACACTATAGTCTTCACTGGCAGATTCAAGAGTGAAGAAGGGCATCAAGTGGAGTTGCAACTCCTGCCCAAAGAAGTCTATGATGTAGCTGCCAAAACGGAAACCAAAGAAGCTAACTACAGGCTGGGACTCAGAGATATCTACGAACAAGAGCCTTGTGGGGTGGATTTTCAGAAGGCTTCTGAGCTTCTATCCACCATCAAAGAAGACGAAATTGCACCGATATCCGACACCCAAGGGAACAAGGTCAAAGTGGTGATCACAAAAGAGATAGTGGTAGAGGCACTTAAACTGCCCACAAAAAAACTGCAGGCACATTTACCAAAGAGAAAACTATGGCTACATTCGCAGACCTCATTCACAAACAAGTGGAAGAACCAGCCCGTGTGTACCACCAACACTTTCATTTTATGGGAAAAAGGCCACCAAGGTACACAACACCAAACCATGCCGTGGCCACCACATTCACTCAGGTTCTCAAGTCAACAACAAGACAACTAGTGGACCACATGCATTATGTATTGACAACCTTGAAGGGCACCAAGAAGGAGGAAAAAATCACGTAATTGGGTGCGCAGAGGTCTTAACTCGAATAGCATATCATGCCATCGGCATGGCCGACAACCTACCGCCTGCCCCTGATCAGAACACATGGATAGTGGCTGCACAACCCTCTCCTAGAGCTACAAGGTCATGTAAAAGATCACATGGAGTTGAGGATGAGGCAGTTGATAGCTTGCTCGAATGGCACAGCAGCGAGAGCTCTGACAACAAAGAAAAGAGAGCTCGGAGAGAAGAGATGAAAAGGAAAGATGTGGCCGCACACCAAGAAGAGCCGACTCAAAAACAAGTCCACTTTGAAAGAGAAAAATAGGCATACCAGTGCAGTAGGCAAGCACAAGGGAAGGACCCAGAAAATGGGTACCTGATGGACTTAAGGGCCCTCGAACGAAGCGTCATACAAGAAAATAAGCGGATGATCCAACATAATGGTTAGAAAGACTGTACCAAGAGGCTGAATCTCTAAAGCTGAAGGAGGCAGAGGAAGATGCTCAGAAAGCCAAGGAGGCATAAGACCAAAGGCAAGCCGAGGAAACGGATGAACAAGAACAAGGTTATGGATCACCCCGATCCAGCTCACCTCCTATAGAACAACAAAACCATCCCATGCCTAGCCCGCCACCAACATCTGCAAGCAAAGAAACCAATAAAGCGGATACTGATAAAGAAAAAGATTCTAAGTTAACCCAACAAATAGAATTTGCACAAGAGACTGACCACCTCGACGGACAACAAGAAAAAAAAGCCGAGCCTCAACCGGAAGAGGCAGCAGCAGATACTCCAAAGCTAGAAGAGGAAAAGGCAACTGGATCTGAACAAGAGATAATTAAAGAAGCAGATGCGGAAAAAGAGTCTACCACAGCAAAGGAAACAGAACATGAGCCAACGAAGGAAGAAATGCCGGCACTTGAGGAGACAGCAAGGTCGGAGCCCACAGCCTCTACTTATACTCAACCAAAAATTGCCAAGGCATCAAAGCCTCAAGATGGCCAAGAAGAAGACCAACCATCTACCTCCACACAAGAACCACCAACAGTTACGACACAGCAAGAAGCAACATATCAGCCTGCAGGCACAATGTCTCAGCTGGATTGACTGGATGAGTGGCCATCAAATGACAAGGTAATGGATGAGTGGCTAGCAAATGACAAGGTAATACTCCAAGTTAACGAATATGCACATTAGATGCAAGAAATGACGGAGAGACTTCGTTTAGCAGCTCTAAACCGCAGCACAAAATCCAAGGAACTTGAAATGGTGATCGACGCTCTCCAAGGAGAGTTAGAAGACAGGATGACTGCCATCACTGATCTCCAAAGGCAGGTGCAACAGCTGAAGACAGAAAGCAGAACAACATCAGTTAGCAAGAGATAGGCAACAAAAAGAAATGGAGGAGTTAGGTGATCTAATCACCAAACTAACTGATGCTTGCAAAGCAAAAGACAAGCAGTTGACAGAAGTTTCGAATGAACTTCTTACAACATCCCTGTCAGCTCAGAAAATTCAAGACCAATTAGATGTTGCCAATGCTTCTCTGTAGTATTTTGAACAGAGGATCAATGATTAGGCCATTTTCTTATGGCAACTCAGAGAAAACCCGGCCGTGGCCTCGATAAAAGGAACTAATGAAGTGTTGAGGCGGTCCAGGGCGGGCAACAAGAAGAGCGGCCTCTAAAAACCCTTCGAGGCTCCCGTGCTGCTCAATTGGGGCTGGGGCAAGCACAATCAGAGACAACAACAACCCACAGCCAGAAACCAAACAAGAAAAGGGGCACCACCTAGTTGTAGATGCGAACTAGGACGCACGTGATATCTCCTTGTACTCAAACGCAAAAAGAGAGGGGAATGCAAGATAGACACACACACCAAACACAAACATTTACCACGCCAGAGAGAGGTAAAGAGCACAAATCAACTTGAGAAACTCAGTCTTAGCCTTAAAGACTAGATGCACACAAAGCTTGATGAGAAATAGAGAGACAACACAAAACTTGACCTTGTTGCCAATACACAAATTGTCTTAGGGTCACGGGAGCCCTCTCACCGAGCACCCTCTTACAATTTACCTTTTAGGAAAACAATTCAACAAGCCCTCAAACCACCAAGCATGAAATGGCACAACAAACTTCAAGGACAATATACCTTCAACCACCTGATGAGCCAACTTATCAAGTCAATTTGGAGAGAAGAGTCGTAGTTGCAGCATACAATTGCACCCAAAACTATGAATCTTAATTATGGACAAGAGTAGGCTACAAGTGTGATTGTAGAGTATAGTATCACTCCACTCCTCTAGATGGCATAACTAACTTCAAACTTCTCCATGCACCTATGTGTAGTGATGGTGTGGTGTAGTGTTATGTGTTGAGAATGGTGTGGTGTAGTGTGATCATGTGATAATTTACAAGGGAGAGAAGGGCTCTATTTATAGGTTTTAGAAGCCCCGATCAGGATTAGGCCTAATCAAGTTTATTTGAAGGAATAAAAGATTATGCATTTTTTATTTTTATTTTTAATGAGGGTGGGTCTCTCTTGTCCTTTGAGTCACATGGATGTGGGCTCAAGGAAAGAGAATTATTGAGGATGATAGGAGAGAGGATTGAGTGAATAATGTGGGAGTGCCTACTCTAGTAGAGGGTGCATTTTACAATAAGGTTAGTGGTTAGTAGTTAGTAATTATCACTAAAAAATATTTACAAAATCATTCACCAAATGGTGAGATATATGATGAGAAAAGTTAGAGAAGGGATGAGCTTGTAAAGAGAGCTTGAAGCTTTGGAGAAGTTGACATTCACCTCTTTACAGCACTGGTAGAAGAACCGGTCAGCATGGCGAAGTAACGCGTGTCGATGAAGCTATGTTATCTTCAAACCTTGGAAAATTCATGATAAAAGCCTTCATTTGCAGAGGTTGTCCTTGGATTTTTTCTGATTTTTTAAATTTCTTTACAAAGCTGAAGAGAGTATGGTAATATGGACATATATGTAGAGAGAAGGGGGGACACATAGGGTGTAGAAATGGAGGATGAAGGCTATGGAGGTGTGAGAGATGTGGCAATGGTGAAGAGGGTGAATTAGGACATAGGAGTTGCAGGTTTGGGAGTGGGAAGGAGAGGGAGGAGTGTGTGTGAAAGAGGAAAATGATAAAGTGGAAGAGGGAGTGTGGCTGCATAGCATGGTCAAATTGGGGTCCACCAATAAAATCATAGCTCACAGCTCCTAGCTCAAACACATGCAAAAATTTGAGGTAAAATTTCAGCTCGCGAGCTACAACTTTTGTTTGTATCACCTTTTCAAATTCGGGGAGCATGTGATCTTTAAAAATTCAGCAAAACCGAGTTTTTTTTCCACTGCACAAGGTCCTTGTGAGGTCCTTCTTTGGATGATTCTTTTGAATACCTCCAAGAGTGAGCTCCCCATGGTACATGCATGCATGCCACATACCGTTGACCTTATTTGGTAGGTCTATAATTGAATATATTGTTGAGATCATGATATAAGTGAATAGTACAACTCAGAAAATCAAATATTCAGGGGTCTAAAAAAATATGTACATGTTAAATATAAATAATATAGGTGGAAAAAATATAAAGGGGTCAAAATAAATCTCTCTCATTATAAGTCTACCATAAAAAGATGAATATTTTTTGTGGTCTAATTTATTAGAGTAATAGAGAATAGATGTAGGAAGGAAAAAATCACAATAGTGAAAAAATATACGCATAAATCGAACTAGTTTTTTGGATTTTTGCTGGGATGGAGTTACACCAAAAATAAGAGAAGCTTGCATGAAACTATTTTTATATGGAATAAAGAGTATGCAAAATGGTAAGAAAAAATATGGTAATGGTGAGTCAATGTACATAGCATAAATAACACACACCTAAGTATAAATATTTAAATAAATACCAAAATAATTATGAAAAATCCTTATATTTAGGCCCTATATACAATGAAATATTTACACACAAATGGGCCATAATATACTTATATTTTTTATTATTTTTATTTTTTTGGCTCAACTAGCCCAGTGACTAGCTAATTGAGGGTTTTTAAGAAGATATGGGAAAAGTCCCCTAACTCACACACACCTATATACAGTGAAATGGTAGGGATAACCAAAATGTTTGAGTGATTTGATAGGGTGAGGTAGCTTACTATGGCAATTATGGAAAGCCAAAAAACGGCTATCACTAGCCCCCCCCCCCCCCCCCCCCTCCCCCCCCTAGATAATGGTACATTCATGTACCATTTATCCGATCATACAACATGTAGATTGTGTAACGTTTGTCTTTGTCTGCTCATATCTTTGAAGAACCTTTGTTGTATGATGAAAAACCTTGTGTGATATGAAAGGTTCTCAGAGCCAATAACAAGATGTAATGAAGTGACGGAGTAATCCTCCTCCATTGAGAAAGTTTCCATAAGCACCCCCCAGGATCAAAGATCTTGAAATATCTTTCCCAAAGAGAGATGTATGGTATGGAATCACTTACTGATTTTAGTTGAAGAAACTTTTAGATTCTATTGTTGTCCATCATTGCATCTATCACTATGAATGTGATATAAAATATTGGTTGCTCTTCCTCCTGTGTCAAGTTGATGTATCTGCTACGATCTTCAAGATCTTGTATGAGAAAATTCCTGAACTGTAGCTCATAAAATTCATTCAACTTGGGTAGGCTCATCAAGTCAAAAATTCTACGACCTTCATGATTTAGGAAAGCTTGATCCATGCTTCCAACTGCTATTGGAAGATATTGCAAATAGTTTACCACATAAGTAGATAATAGACGAAGGTTTCTATTGCTTCCAACACATTGGAAGAGAATAGATTTTGGTATTGATTGATGAAATATCCACATGTAGCAATCAACAAGTTTTTCATATATATGATGAAGACCAGAAGCATCACAATGTTCGACCTCCATACACCAAAGTACCAAATGAAGAAGGTTTGGAAACATCCGTTCTTCACCAAGTATTCATGTCCTCTTCCACTTAAGAAGGTATGGTGCTCCCGATGAAAGGTATATGTGAAGAGAGGAGAAGTTGACTTTGAAGAGGTGAAACCCAATGTGAAGATGATTGGGGCTTCGAAAGTTTGGATTTTCTTGCTAAGAGATTGTCCCATGAATGAAGAGCCATCCACTAAAACACCATTGGAGAGAATGATACCCTTCTGACAGTTTCCTTTTATGATTTTATTTTTCACTACTCTCCCATGTTCTTTATCCCCTTCTAAGCCCCCCCTTTGGCAAGGTTGTAACTCCTCACATTGTACCACCTCAAAGGTTGACGGATTACTGTTTGATTTTGTGAAAACTTTGGCTTCTTGCATGATAGGTTCCTCCATGCTTAACATACATGGGTCATACCAATGCTTTTGAACATCCTCAAACACTTCTTGAAGATTATCCTCACATGGATTCAACTCACACTCTTCTACTTTGTTTTGGGGTTGGTTCCATGTATACAATCATCTCTTTATGATCAATGTGGTCTATGATCTCCCCACCTATGATTTCATCTTCTTCTTCACTCTCTTCTTTTAGACAAGATACACTCTCAGAACATTCCATAAGATCAAGGTTACCTTCAAGGTCTTCATTCTCCATAGAGTCATGTTGCACAAAAGCTTCGTCTACTCGGACTAGAAATTGATCCTCCACCAAAAGATTGGATGTATCCATTATTGAATCATCAATGCCATTTGAGATATCTTGTGTTGATTTTTTCATGCTTGTGATAAATGTAGAAGAAAGAGATTCCACATTTGAATCTTGGCCACACACTTTAGCACTTGAATAATCAGTTGGCATGTAAGTAACTTCTTCAACATTTGTCGGAGTAGAAGGAGACAAGTATGGCAAAGGAGATGACTCCTTGATAGAAACACTTTCATGATGGTTGGTTCTGTCAGCATGATGGAAACCATTTTTGATGTAGAAGTACTTGTGAAACTTCCTTCGGGCAATAGTGACCGCTTCTTCAAAGGTAGAGGGTCCACTACAAGTAACCTTAGTCTTTAGGAAAGGAGACAAACCCGAAATAAATTGCTCCATTTTTACATAATCTGGAAATGTAGAACTAAACCCATATCCTCCCCATTGACGAGAAAAAATATCCTCATAAGCATAATAGTCTTCACCATGTTGTTGAAGTCTCCCTAATGAAGCCCATGCTGTCTCTGTTGTTGGAAATTTAGAGAATCTGGTCTTCAAAGCTTTGGAAATTTGGGTATATCCATCTTCAATCTAAGAAGACATACTCCAAAACCATTGCTCAGCGTTGCCTCTAAGGCATATCAATAGAAAATCCCCTTTTTCAATGTCATCCCTTTTACCAAGGATACGACAAACCATTCTGAAATCAGCAAGAAAATCATCAACATCTTCTTCTAGATTTCCGAAGAAGATTGGGATATCATCAAAGGTATAGCGTGTCATAGTCTGTCAATGCTAGAACCACACAAAGATTAGTTCCAAACAATCATTTTCTCTCATGAAATCAACTAACTACACAAAGTTTTGAAAGGTCTTTTAACATGAATTCTAGATTCTTATGTGAAAATATTTTTTTCCTTTCTTATGTTATGCTAATCCAAACCATATTATAGATCAATTTTTGTTGCATTGAAATTAAACTCAGTCATACAAGTTTCCATGATTCATATAATATTCTTAATTATGCTAAAATTCAAGCATTCATGCAATACAACAACAATAAGCACAAAGTCAGTTCCTCCGTGGGGGCACCAATTTGAGGCGGTCCGGAGTGGGCAACAAGAAGAGTGGCCTCTTAACACCCTTCGAGGATCCCGTGTTGCTCAATTGGGGCTGGGGCAAGCACAATCAGAGACAACAATAACCCACAGTCAGAAACCAAACAAGAAAAGGGGCACCACCTAGTTGTAGATGCGAACTAGGACGCACGTGATATCTCCTTGTACTCAAATGCACAAAGAGAGGGGAATGCAAGATAGCCACACACACCAAACACAAACATTCACCACGCCAGAGAGAGGTAAAGAGCATAAATCAACTTGAGCAACTCAGTCTTAGCCTTAAAGACTAGATGCACACAAAGCTTGATGAGAAATAGAGAGACAACACAAAACTTGACCTTGTTGCCAATACACAAATTGTCTTAGGGTCACGGGAGCCCTCTCACCGAGCACCCTCTTACAATTTACCTTTTAGGAAAACAATTCAACAAGTCCTCAAACCACCAAGCATGAAATGGCACAACAAACTTCAAGGACAATATACCTTCAACCACTTGATGAGCCAACTTATCAAGTCAATTTGGAGAGAAGAGTAGTAGTTGCAGCATACAATTGCACCCAAAACTATGAATCTTATTTATGGACAAGAGTAGGCTACAAGTGTGATTGTAGAGTATAGTATCACTCCACTCCTCTAGATGGAATAACTAACTTCAAGCTTCTCCATGCACCTATGTGTAGAGATGGAATAGAGCACTCACAATGCACACTCTACACAACTAGGCTTGAAGAGTGGTGTGTTATGTGTTGAGAATGGTGTGGTGTAGTGTGATCATGTGATTGTCATAAAATCTAATATCTAACCAACCCAAATGATTTTCTCATATTAAATTGATCACTTAATATGGGAGAATAAACGGGAACAAGCGTTACGATATACTTATATGCTTATAGATCTATCTCAACACGGGGCCAATAGTAAAGGGGCCCAAATGGGAGATGGTCTATCAAGAGCAAGGCTAACCAATGGAGCATAAGACCTTAGGGTTAGCTTCATTGAAGACCTCCAATAATGTGTGTAAAAGTCCTTTGACCTTAGGTAAGCTAGGGCTGAGCTTGAGGTGGGAACCCAGCCCAAGCTCGAGGTGTTTGTCGTGCTTGAGGTGCTTGTCTTGCTTGAGGTGCTTGCCATGCTTGAGGTGCTTGATTAAGATGCTTGAGGTGCTTGACTGGCTCCATGCTTGAGGTGCTTGACTTGGTGCATGATTAAGGTGCTTGAGGTGCCTTGAGAAGCTTGCCTGAGATGCTTGTGGGAACACCCCCTACTTCAAGTGCTTAGTCATGCTTGATGACTAAGGGGCTTGCTCATCCAAAGTCAAAAATATCCCTACAAGGAGGGGGGCGAGACTACAAGGGGGGGGGGGGGGGGGATGAGAGAGAACACACACACACACACACACACACACACACACACACACACACACACACACACACACACACAAGGGAAGCCCCAACTTGAAGAGGCAGCAAAGACACTTGTCAAGTTCCTCCCCATGTTGCCCTCATGGTGTGCCTGAAGCCTATTGGTTGGCCACCCAAGGGGTCCAATGATAATTTAGGATATTTAATTAATTAATTTTGCATTTATCAAGTCCTCTCTCTCAAAGAGGAAAGGGGGACACTTGTCCCAAGGCTACCCATGTTGCTTGTAATGGCTCCTGCTTGTGATTGGCTAGGTTTGGAGGGATCCAATGAGCTTCAAGCATGAGCTACAAGGGGGGGTCGACCCAAGCAAGCTAGGGGGGTGCTTAGGGGGTATACTCACCCACACACACTCACAAACACTCTCATTGTGTACTATGCAAAGTGCAAGAGCTCCCTCTTCTTCTCCAAGCAAGTAGAGGTTGAGAGCCTACACCAACAGTCTTGGCTATGGAGTGCAAATCCATCCAAGAGCCATGCTTCAATGCTTGAGCTTGCCATCTATTTTTTCTTCATTACTATGCTATTATGTATGCTAGCACAAGAGTTATGATAAGTGAGGAACTAGCTCTTTCTCATATGAAATGTTTCTTCTTCCTCTTCCCTACCCTCATTCCCTGCTAGCTCTCTCCACCTTCGAAGGTGTTTGAGGTCTTGGGACTGAGGCTTGGTATAGTTAAAGCTTTCTTCAAGTTTAGGTTATGCTATGATGGTGATGCATGAAACTTTCCATCTTCATTGCTTCACCTAGGTCACAAGGAACACAAAGAATGTATTGTAACAAGTCTCTCTTTATGGGAGAAATCATAATACAAATGCCTATTGGAGGGGGGACCGGCTCCACATAAATCCGGTCCTCAACTGTTGTCATGTTCTCTAAATTCTCTCTCTTGCAAAAGTATTGTCCATGCCAAGTTAACTAATTGCTATAATTATGTTGCTATCTTCAATTATGTCTACCCGCTATGCTCACAAAATCATTTCTTGAAAGTACTCTCATTAAATTCCGCTACTCTCAAATTGAATAGGCAAATTCCATTACATGATAATTTACATGGGAGAGAAGGGCTCTATTTATAGGTTTTAGAAACCCCGATTAGGATTATGCCTAATCAAGTTTATTTGAAGGAATAAAAGATTATGCATTTTTTATTTTTATTTTTAATGAGGGTGGGTCTCTCTTGTACTTTGAGTCACATGGATGTGGGCTCAAGGAAAGAGAATTATTGAGGATGATAGGAGAGAGGATTGAGTGAATAATGTGGGAGTGCCTACTCTAGTAGAGGGTGCATTTTACAATAAGGTTAGTGGTTAGTAGTTAGTAATTATCATTAAAACATATTTACAAAATCATTCACCAAATGGTGAGATATATGATGAGAAAAGTTAGAGAAGCGATGAGCTTGTAAAGAGAGGTTGAAGCTTTGGAAAAGTTGACATTCACCTCTTTACAACACCGGTCAGCATGGCGAAGTAACGCGTGTCGATGAAGCTATGTTATCTTCAAACCTTGGAAAATTCATGATAAAAGCCTTCATTTGCAGAGGTTATCCTTGGATTTTTTCTGTTTTTTTTAAGTTCTTTACAAAGCTGAAGAGAGTATGGTAATATGGACATATATGTAGAGAGAAGGGGGGACACATAGGGTGTAGAAATGGAGGATGAAGGCTATGGAGGTGTGAGAGATGTGGCAATGGTGAAGAGGGTGAATTAGGACATAGGAGTTGCAGGTTTGGGAGTGGGAAGGAGAGGGAGGAGTGTGTGTGAAAGAGGAAAATGATAAAGTGGAAGAGGGAGTGTGGCTGCATAGCATGGGCAAGCTGGGGTCCACCAATAAAATCATAGCTCACAGCTCCTAGCTCAAAAAAATATGAAAAAATTTGAGGTAAAATTTCAGCTCACGAGCTACAACTTTTGCTTGTATTACCTTTTCAAATTTGGGGAGCATGTGATCTCTAAAAATTCAGCAAAACCGAGTGTTTTTGCCACTGCACAAGGTCCTTGTGAGGTCCTTCTTTGGATGATTCTTTTGAATACCTCCAAGAGTGAGCTCCCCATGGTGCATGCATGCATGCCACATACCCTTGACCTTATTTGGTAGGTCTATAATTGAAGATATTGTTGAGATCATGATATAAGTGAATAGTACAACTAAGAAAATCAAATATTGAGGGGTCTAAAAAAATATTTACATGTCAAATATAAATAATATAGGTGGAAAAAATATAAAGGGGTCAAAATAAATCTCTCTCATTATAAGTCTACCATAAAAAGATGAATATTTTTTGTGGTCTAATTTATGAGAATAATAGAGAATAGATGTAGGAAGGAAAAAATCACAATAGTGAAAAAATATACACATAAATATAACTAGTTTTTTTGGGATTTTTGTTGGGATGGAGTTACACCAAAAATAAGAGAAGCTTGCATGAAATTATTTTTATATGGAATAAAGAGTATGCAAAATGGTAAGAAAAAATATGGTAATGGTGAGTCAATGTACATAGCATAAATAACACACACCTAAGTATAAATATTTAAATAAATACCAAAATAATTATGAAAAATCCTTATATTTAGGCCCTATATACAATGAAATATTTACACACAAATGGGCCATAATATACTTATATTTTTTATTATTTTTATTTTTTTTGGCTCAACTAGCCCAGTGACTAGCTAATTGAGGGTTTTTAAGAAGATATGGGAAAAGTCCCCTAACTCACACACACCTATATACAGTGAAATGGTAGGGATAACCAAAATGTTTGAGTGATTTGATAGGGTGAGGTAGCTTACTGTGGCAATTATGGAAAGCCGAAAAATGGCTATCAGTGTATAAAGCACTCGAGAAGAAAAACAAGTACCTTGAATTGGAATTAAAGCTAGAGCAAGCACATCGCCCGGACCTGGCACTCATGCGGGTTCAGAGAGGGGAGGATCTTTTAAAGGAGATAGTAGAACTAAAGCGCATTAATCAACGCCTCAGAGATAGGAAACCAGACATGCAAGAAGAGAGAGGCACTTCAGAGCCGCCACAGATGAACATACCCTCAGTCTCGTTTGCTGAATTTGATACACAGTCCACAACAGAGCCGAGTGGTGATGATGATTTTATGATTGACATCACGGAAGAAGACACAATGCCCATGGTCCATCTGTCAAAGGCTTAAGAAGACGCACTGAAAGATAAGATCACCCTATTGGTGGATGAGCAGTGGAAAGCCGCTATGGAGTGGGAGTTGAGAGTTTTATACTCTGTCAACGTCACTCAACTCACTCCCAATCAGATCGATGCTCAATGGCACCTGCAATCCTTGTCGTACCCTCTCATCAAATTGGAACTATTACAGGTGAAAGAAGGCTATACAAAGATATGCAAGAAGATGGCGCAGATAAAGACCACCCAAAGTGGAGGTTAAGCTAGATGAAAACAAGAATCCGAGATACCTGATTCCATTCACAAGACCACGTGTAGCCCTTCAAAGAGATCCAACATTCTGTCCTATACCCAGAGTAAGGACATGGCAAGCGCATGAAGCACTGCAAAAGAAGAGACCAACATGGCTTAACTTCCCTAGGCTGCCAGCTCTAGAGAGAGGCCAAGCAGCACAGGAATACATGGTGAAAACCCTAACGGATGCCATGTCTTTCTTCAAGAGTCTGCAAGATCTCTCATGTGCCATGCTGTATAAAATCTACAGAATGCTACTAACATGTATACAAGTTTTTAATGAGCCTGAGCAAACAGAGGCCCCATGGCTATCATTCTTGGAAGGAAACAAAGGCTTATGCTACAATATGAGTGGGCAGCCTTTAGAAGAAGTCCTTTACGGATTCTATGTCACATGCATGTTCTTACCATCGAATAATATGCTGGCCTTCAAAGAAGATTTCTACAGTGGATTCTTCACCTGGCGAACGAAGATATTTGCGCCGATGATCAACAACGTAACATCCACGTTTGTAGGATACTTTAGAGCTCAAGAATAAAATAAAAATGCAATTTCTTCAAGTGCCAACCAAAGAAAGAAGAATCAGATATCAGAAGGCACTGGACGCGCTAATAGACCGCGTCGCCAGCCGTTAACCCGAAGACTATTTCAGCCCATAAAGTTGTGTCAAGGGACGACACAAGCAAGGAGGGGGGAATGTTAGCAGCAAGCTAACATGGACACCATTTTTTGGAATTCTCTTTGTAAAACATTTATTATTTTGATATATTGGGAATATTATAACTCTTGTTTTCTCGGATAAACTCTGTAATTAATGAGCCGGGGCTACAAGCTTCCATATTGTATCAGCCAATCATTACCGAGCTTTGATAGAACTTCCGATTATTAGTTTTGACCACCCAAAAACCTTGGCTAAGGTATTAAAGCCAATTTTTGTAAGTTTTTATCAAGGTTTTGGATAAGAAATACACAGCGTGAGCTAACGACGCTCACTTCTCTCCTTCTCACGCTTCCTACTTCCTCTCCAGTTTTCACATTGCAATTGCGTTTGTTGCATTGCAACCGTAGGTAAGAGCTATATGCATTGACGTAAGCCATTCACAGTATTTTGTAGCTTTTGGTGTCACCGTTTTAAATTGAAAAATAAGCATAGGTGGGGTATTGGGACATCATTTCTAAGCATTTAGATGCATTTTGGGTCAAAAACGACTAGGTCAAAAATCCACTACTGTTAATAATCGTGATTTTGGAACTTGATCTAAAGTGGGGTTTGAGGCTATATGCATGTGTTCTTAGGTCTTATAAACTTGTCCTAGAAGTTTCGTTACGTTTGGATGTCATTTGATGTTGTAACGGATGTGAATTGTTTTTCGATGAGTGATTGGCTTTTGGTGATTTCAGTCACTTGAGTGTAGTAGCTTGAGTTAGATGCGAGTTGTTAGTTGTTTTCCAAGATATTGAAAACCTCTTATAGCCTCTATGAATTAATCGACTTAGCTTTGTCCCATGGTTTAACAAATTAATCGTGGTTCTCGCTAATACTGCAATAAGATAAGATGGTGAGGTTAGACATGCGTCCCACATGAACCATCATTCATTACCTTTGTTTCCATTCAAACTTCCACAATGTAGGGTTGTCCAAGGATAATATGATATGAAGATGTGTCCTCTATAAAGAAGTTTTGCTCAATCTTTACATCACCTATTGTAACCTTTACACTTGGACATGCTGCATACAATTCACCTGATGAATTTTTTTCCACTCTGACCATCCAACCATGTTCTGTGTCCATTGACCATTTGCATTTGTTATAAAGACTTTTTGACATTATATTTATTTTAGAACCATGGTCAATTAAGGAAACAAATGGTTATTCAAGATCACCTACCTTGATCAATGTCTTTGTAGTAACCTGTGCCCAATGGCTTCTGGAATAGTGGCTCCTAGGAATACTATGATACTCTTTCCCATCATCAACAAATTTCACCTGTCTTACATTCCAAGAAGACTGGTAGCATCCCACCATAGCTCCATCACCTTCTTTAGCATGCACTTGTATACCTTGTGTCTTCACAATATCGCCTTCACCTTGTGGGCAAATAGGCTCTCCAAGTGTTTGCTTCTTTCTCTTGATGATGTCGATTATTTCTTCATGGAATTCATGCTTGGCTATGCCAAGAAACTCCCCCAAAGTAAACTCAACCTTGCTATTCAAAATCCTCTCCTCTAGAACTTTCTTCAAGTCTGTAGCAAGCTCAATGTCAAATTATAGTTTGTAAGCTGGTCCTTTTGGCTTACCTTTTGTTGCCTCCTTTTTCTTCCCTGTTGTAGATTCCTTCATGGTCACTTCTGGTGAAGGTGCCTCCTGTGTTGGTGGTGCTCACAAAGATGCTGCATCATTCCTCCCTCCACTTCTTGTAGCTCTTTTTTAAGGCCCTTCATCACCATTTTCACATATACGCTTTTCTTCTACAATGGCTACATGGATTTGGCAATTTGTAATGTAGGCATGGACAGACATTTAATCCACTATATCATTCCACCCTGTTTCTAGACGTATGAAATCACGTGCTTCTTGTAGAATCTCTTTTGTAAGCTTTCCCTTTGTAGCTAATTGCATGACATTTGGCCAAAGTTGACCATGATGGTCACTCAACTCTTCATCACTAAGATGCTCAATTTTTACTCCATAAGTAGTTGCGTCAACTGAAGAGGTGGCATGGTTATGTGCCATATCTTCAACTAAGGTTTGCATTCCACCCTTCCCAAAGTTAGTTCTCAAGGGTAGACCTATCTCTCTTAAGTGGGTTTTACCATCCTTAAAAAAGACAACATCTTTTGTCAAATCATCACTACAATTATCACAATCCCTTCTTACATGGTTTGAACTATCGCACCAAATACATCTATTAGCAAAACCTTCTTTGGGCTGTTGTCTTTGTTTAGGAAGTGGCCCTGATGGTTGGCCTTTTTCTTCAAGCTTTACAAGCTTCACCTTCAAGTCACTCATTCCCTTCACAAGCTCATCTAGCATAGACTCATCAAACTTAGGAGCTATAAAAGTAGGCTTTACAATTTTGTCAGAAGTTGAGGTGGAAGGACTTGTAGTGTTTACTTGTTGTTTGGCAAGACAACACCTTCAAATTCATTCTAGTTGGTCTTTAGTCCTTGTTCAACATCTTTATCTTCAAGAAGAAGCTCCAAATTTTCTTGAAACTCTTTAGCTGCAGCTTGTAAGAAAAGATATGTCTTCTCTGCATCTAGTGTGGCCCTTTCTATCCTAGTGAGTTGTGTATAACGCTGCTCAAATTCCCTAAGTAGCTCTGTTATTGATAGTCCTTGCTTTGGCTTGACTATCCATTCTAAGAATGTCCTTTTGGTCACTCTCTCAGAGTCCTCCATGAAATATTCATCCTTTAAAGCTACTTTGAGTTCTTCCTAGTTTCTGCCATGCCCATATTTAATTCCCCTAACATGTTCCCTAATTTCTGGAGCAACAACTTGCTCAAAGCTTTGAATCATCTCACCTTCTAACACAGGATGCAGCTCCATCTCCTTTAAATACTTGTGTAAGTACTTGGTTATATCATTGCCATTGAACTCGTCTATTTAGTTAACGACCGCTTGTATGGCCGTAGTTGCTGAAATCTCCCTTCTTTCAGTGGCATGTTGTTGTTTCATGAACATTGAAAATTCTTGAAACATCAGCATTGTTTTTGGGTCAAAATTCATACCTTGTTGCCCAACATGATCACCCATGGTTACCAAAAAAATCTCACCTTGGAAAATTCACGTCGGGTTCATAAAAAATATGTAGAGAAGTTTGTGGTCTTGCCAGAAAATCACCCGGCTTTTGGCTATGAGAGTTTGTGAGAGAACTCCAGAAACTATATGAAGGAGTTATACCATGGATGCCATGAAGTTTAGGGTTTGGAAGAAAGAGAAATCAAAGAAGCCGCACTCTTTCTATCTTGCACTCACACACACAGAGAAAGAACACAAAAGAAAATATCAAAACAACACAAAGATGAAAACATCAAGGCTATGGTCATATCGTATCATGGGTAATATGAAAGGGTTAATAGATGAGTTAATGGAGTTCAATATTTTCCGAACCAATAGGCTACAAAACATTCTTTGGAATTGTCATTTTGTGCTTAAAATAATATATATATATGTTGTCTAGTGATTGGGATTAATTCTATGTACAAATCCTCTTGGTTCATAGCAAGATAACTACACTTATGTCAAAAGAAATTTGATAGTCTATAAGGGGTAGTATGATGGGATTCTGTGAAAGAAGTATTTCATTGAGACTTTCTGGACCAAAGAGAAACACTATACATTGTTGAAAGTGTATTTTACGGCTAATCTATCCATTAATTGCAATAGATCGCATAGAGTGGAAGTGATATAAAGTTCACATCCTGTGGATTATTCATCTAGGATAACTTTAGTATGTGAAAACTGTAGATATGAGAGAAGTGAAGGAAAGAGAAATTTTCTCCCAAGCACTTTGCTTGGCCGTAGGCAATAAGGATATTTTGGAGAGAGATGTACCTATAGCAAGGACAACCTAGAAATTTTAGAGAAAATGAGTTTCTAAGAGTGAGAGAAATAAATATGGTTAGGGAGATGAAATTAGATATATATGTTGGATTAGAGATGAAAAAGAAAACAACAAGAAACCAGCAAAATATCAAAGTAAAACGCATCTTAATTGACAAAATCTTCGGGAGTTATTCACCGTTTTGATGGAGAGAGAAGAAGAGGGAAGCCTTCAAGACTTAATTGATGCACCAAGTTCAAGACCTCCTTTTATTAGAGTTGATCTTCCAAGGATAGCTTACAAGATTGGCTAGTCTTCCTCTATGAGCAAGTGTAGTCTTAGGCTTATATTTATGGCTAAATACAATTAAGCATCAATCCTCTCACTCCCTCATGAATGGTTTTCAAGAAAGAAGAGGTCCCCTTTTATAGGTAAAGGAAACCCTCAAGGGTTACACAAGAAAGAGAAGAGCTAGTGTGAACATGAACTCGCAAAGTTTGAAATGAGTAGTCCTTGCATGATGTGGGCAGACTAGGGTCCACCATTTTGATTATATCTCCTCAACCATGGCTCCAAATAAACAAATAAAAATACATAGGCTACACTTTGCATTTTTTATACTTTTCCAATTGGGATTGGAACCTTGTGTTAAAAAATCATCAAAATAGGGTACAATTTTGGTAGCAAAAGTCTTCTTGTGGTCCCCTTAGGCTAGACTTTCATTTGATTCCAATGGACACCTCATGCAATATAAAAGCATGACATTTCTCCTTGACAAAGTTTTATAATCATGCTTGCAATAAAGCAATAAAATAGATGTATCTTTGAGAATCATGGAAGCTAGTGTCCCACTAGGATTTTATTCCTTCCTATTAGCTATTAAAAAGAAATATAAGAAAAATAAAAAATACATAGAATATATATATATTGAAAATTAGGTGGATCTTTTCTACTCTCCATGATTCAATGGATCCTAGCTTGGATGAGTAGTGGATCTTAGCTACTCTCCATTATTCGGTGGATCCTAGCTTGGACAACTGGAGGAGCTTTGTTTTTCCCCAAGTTCCAATGGAGCTAAGCTGACAAAAAGAAAATCCTTGATGTTGAAAACAGCTGGGGTTTTGCATGGTTTAATGGAGCCTAGCGTGGGCAACTGGTGGAGCTTGCCTCTCTCCATATATCAATTGAGTCAATTTTGGACAAGTGGTGGAACTTATCTTCTTTCCATGTCCCAATGATTATTGAGATAAAAAATCCCCATTCCTAGCTTAGATAACAAGTGGTGGATATTGCTTTTCTACATGTTTCAATCCTATACTTGACAAGTGAATTTTTATCATACAATGATGTATAGGTTAGACACATGGCTAATTGTAAGGCCAACGGTTTTGTTTTCCTAAAAAAGATAAGTTGGAGAAGTGGTAAATCTTCTATGATTTCCACATGCCTACATTAGACAACCAGTGTCCTCCCAACTCTCTATGTTGTTTAGAGTTGAGCATGGATAAGTGGTGGACCTTGCTTCTCTCTTCCCTCTTATTTAACTAGTTTACATACTTACTATATGTACTTGATTGAAGCATCTAGCTTGAACTAGTGGTAGAAAATGTGTTATAATAAGAATTGTTTTTTTTTTCCAGGAAGAGATGGCTCCAAAAAGAAATGTTACAAGGGTTTCTATCTCAATTGACTATACTTGCAATGATCTTAGGAATTGGTATTTGGGTATACATGGTCTAGAGGGTGCACAATTTCATAAGGTGCATCTTTTTATTGCAAAAAAGAAGAATGATAGTCTGTTTGAAGATGTTGGACAAGTAGTGGAAGCATCCATCTCTGTAGTTGATAGTCATCTAGAGGTGGAGTGCATTGACATTGTAGTTCCAATGAATCAAGAATTTCAACTATATCCAAGAGCATATGCATTTGCATGCATGTCTCAAAACAAAGAAGAGACCATGTACTCTCCAGGATGGAAGATTGAATAATCAGCTACAGATCTCATAGCAGATCAACTGCAAAGCTCCATCATTGCCACACTACAAGGAAAAAAGGTAAAAGATTCATGACCACCTACAAAAAAGCAAGCCAAAGTGTAAAAAGTGGCACCTAAGGGAACCAGTTCCATTTTGGATGTAGACAATGCATCTTTGACATCCTCAAAACAAGGTTCAACATCAAAGATGAAAATTGTGGATCCAAATGTTTTAGAATCTGAGGCCATGAAAGGACACAAAAAAGACATAGGTGGACATAAACTATTTTCCTTTCCAATATAGGGAGTTTGATGTCCCTGATAAAAATTGTTGGCTTGATTTGGATCAATGCACGTATTCTGGATAAAAAACTTACTGAAAGCATGTTATTTGGAATTTCACACAATACAATTAATCATGTACCATGTGCATACTTGATGCCGGTCCAGAATGAAAAGACAAAGTATGGTACTCCTTTGGCAGTGGAAGAGGTAGAAGAGAGCATCACTACAACAAAAAAAGGTGTCATCGACGCAGATATCGATGCACTGCATCGCTATGTGCGTTGATATCCGCGTTCCTGTAAACCTTTCGCTATTTGTGACGCAGATATAGACGTAGATAGCGACGCAGATATAGACACAAATAGCGACGACCATAACAAAAAAAAAAATCTTGGGCAGAGGGCAGGTCGCCTAGCCTGTGTCCAGTTAAAAGATGGACACAGCCACAGCCAGACTTCCTTCCCTCTGCCCATGCGCACAAATTTCGGCAGAGTTCCCTTTGTTTTTACATAAACTTTTCAAAAAAAACCATATCATGTATACGCCTCCTACATGCTATCCATGTAGGATCTCACATGAGATTTAAGGCCAATGAAAGACATGAAATGAACTTTGTGCAAAACCATAACCGTACCAACTGAAAAGCATAACCATAACGAACCATAACCATAACTTAAAAGCATAACCATAACTTAAAACCATAACCGGCCATAACCACTTTGATCAAAACCATAATGCAGATAACCATAACCATAAACAAAATTAACAATAACCATAAGCATAACCAGAAAGTTAAACATAACCAATAACATAAGCATAACCAGAAAGTTAAACATAACCATTAACATAAGCATAACCATAACTATGTCTATACAAGAATAGGAGAAATAACCATGTCTATACAATGACAATGACAATAACCATAACCATAAGGAAAACAATAACTGTCTGAACAATAACTGTCTGTACAAAAAAGAAACACAAAAGCGTGTCTGTGTCTCACAAAGCATATATATGAAATCCGGTCCACTAATGACTAGGCGTCGCAACCTGCACATAGGACAACTCACAAAATTAGTATTGATATTACTTCACATATACTTACTTAATTAAGTCAACTCACACATATTAACGTCTCACCTCAAGCGATCAGCGAGACTGTAAGGCCTCCCAGTCTACAAGCTCTCCTGAAGCTTCAAGATCACTGAATACTTCATAGATACCTCTGCGATATCCATCTGACTCCTCCTGGCGTGTCGGAGCTCGACGCATCGCAAGATTCTACGTTTATACAAAAATCAAAGTAATAAGAATACATGATTCATCGCGTTTTAAAAAACGCCATAGTTAAGATTGGATTACAAACTCACAAACTCATAGCGAAAGGTATCGAAGCCTCCGCTGCCAAGATGAGATGTCCCCCTGGTCATCTGTCGTACTTGTGCGGCCACCGGGTTAGGACCAGGACCACCGGGTCAAAATCTCATCTTTATTGGTCAAATCCTATATGGGTAGACACATACGTGCACTCCCAGGTGTACATGGAAATGCATGTAGCGGGCAAAACCCCTTTGCCTCTTTTAGTTCCATAGTTTCTTCTAGAGAGAGAGAGAGAGAGAGAGAGAGAGAGAGAGAGAGAGAGAGAGAGAGAGAGAGAGAGAGTTTCTGTCCTTTTCACACATGCAATTGGTCAGCCAACCTAACTCTTTCTCTCTCTCTTTCTCTATCTACTATCTCTCTCTCTCTATCTCTGTAGCTATCTCTAGTTAATTCTCTCTCTCTCTATATATATATCACTGTTTATTTCTCTATCTTTCTTTCTCTCTCACTCTCGCTCTCGCTATCTCTCCATGTTAAACATCCATGTTCTCTCTCTCTCTCTCTCTCTCTCTCTCTCTCTCTCTCTCTCTCTCTCTCTCTCTCTCTCTCTCTATTCCCTATCTTTCTCTCTCTCCCTATTTCCCTATCTCTCTCTCTGTCTCGCTCTCCACTTCCCTCTCTCTCTCTCTCTCTCTCTCTCTCTCTCTCTCTCTCTCTCTCTCTCTCTCTCTCTATTTTCTATCTCTGAATTTCTCTCTCTCTCTCTCTCTCTCTCTCTCTCTCTCTCTCTCTCTCTCTCTCTCTCTCCTACACAAACACACACACACACACACCGCTCTCTCTCTCTCTCTCTCTCTTTCCTACATACACACACACACACACACACACCGTTCTCTCTCTCTCTCTCTCTCTCTCTCTCTCTCTCTCTCTCTCTCTCTCTCTTTCCTACACACACACACACGCACACGATGTGGAGAGAGAGAGAGAGAGAGAGAGAGGTTGGGGGGGAGGGGGGGGAAGAGTGCCATAATACCTGCTGCGCAGGTTTCGGCCAAGATCTGAGAACGCGTGCGTTGAGGTCAAAAATGGCCCCTACGTGCGGGTTCAGCTTTTTCCCCCCCAATTTTTTAGCGTCTCTATGTGCGTCGCTATGCGCATCGATATACGCGTAGAAAAGTTTACCTTTCTACGCGTATTTCCACGTCCATATCAACGCAGTTATCGACGCGCATATCAACGACGCGTAAGAGCATCGATATAGACGTGGAAAGGTACGGGCGTCGATATACCAGGCGTCGATAACTGCAGGTTATGTTCTTAGATTGGCAAAAATGAGTGCATGAGAAAGTTGGATTGCTAAAGAAGCGCACATGGTGACATATTGTGATGAAGTTTATGATTCTTGGTTAGAAATCATTGAAAGACTAGAGGAGGAGAACAAGAAACCCCCAACAACTGCATTTAGATTCCTTTGCGGTCTTGATGAATCAGAGGTAGAGACTATTGACAAGAAATCAAACATGAGAAGATTCTATTGTCAAAGAGTGAAAAATATGGTGATGTAATTGATATGTATGATCGAATCAAGCAACTCAAGCAAGACAAATTGATTCAAGATGCACTTTTGGAGAGCTTCAATGCTTTAAATGTGGCATCACCATGTACAAATTAGGAAGAAGTTTCCAACATGTATAACATCAACGATGCAGTTTATAAAACAATTTTGATGCTATGTGAGGAATGTCTCAAATCTAGCTTGAAGCGTGGAATAAAGAAAATTTCTTTTCCAGATGAAAGAATAAAATACATGCAGTGGACAATTCAACTTCAAAAGCAGAAAATAGAGTCTAGATATTTTCCATGTTCTATATATGTGGCGAGCCTACAGTTGGATGGAAATCTCTACTTGAAGTGCAAGCTAAAGAAAAAAATGCCTATCGGCTTATGTGTTTTAGACTTGGCAAAACAATATGGGGGAAATTTGCCATGGAGCAAGGAGACATTTAGCAATGCTTTGGATGGGATATTGGCTATTGCTGGAGGGTCAAAAGATCTTGGGTTTATCTTTCTTGCATTTGTGCATTTCACTAAATACATAAATTTGCAATGTGCATTCCAAAGATTGGGAGATAATCTGAGCTACCATTGTTGTGGTGCCTTGCATCACTTTCCATTAGCTCCTTGTAAAGGAGAAACTCAATTCCTAGCATTTGTTACGTTCTTGGGACAAGGTAATGATTATGAAGAATTAAGAATAAGATAGGAGGAGAATCCCATGCCATTGATTGTTCATTGCTTCAAGTATCAAATGAAGGCATATCTGGAAGCCAAAAAAAGCACTTTGGTCAAGCACTACATCCATACATATTGTTTTGAAGACCGCAAGCTTGTTGATCTCTTTGGTGATGGCTCCTTGGTTGCACAAGAAGGACTACAACCATAAAAAAAAGTCCTATGCTTGGTTGAGAGAGTGGAGGAGAAAACAACCTTAGCAATCAAGCTTCTAGACTTTGTTAAGGCCCATGATGATATAGAAGAGTGGGCTGGTCTTAAAACCCAAAAATCCATGTTGCAATCAGATGACAATGTTCCTAGTGAAAAGAAGATTTCTCCACAACAAGAAGAAGAAGAAGAACGCCATATATCATTGGAGGACTATTTGGAAATGGAGAAACGTACGTTTTGAACTTCTTGTACATGTTAATGTTTTGTTTTTGGTAGTTTGATACTCTTAGTGTTAGATTTTGTTTTATAGAGTATTACTTGAGTCTATCTTTTTCATATCAAATATTTAATGTTTAATGGGTGAATTTGTAGATTAAAAATATAAGACTCAACCTAAACTTAATGGCTTAAGAGCTTGATTTTTGTAAGTTTTAGACATCGTATTCATATCCCCTTCATATGCTACATTGGAGCCTAGCTTGGACAAGTGGTTTATGTTGCATTTATATACCCGTACCAAAAAATATAAGAATAAAACCTCATTATATGCCGAAATCCCGTATAATCACAAAATAATCATTTTATTCTTTTTTGATCAAAATATTTTGATCGAAAAAATATTTATATAAGCTCTATTGCCGGTTTTGATCGAAACCAACGATTGCAAGAGGAGCAATAGATAGCTGAAGATTGATATATAATTTTGAAGTTACTTTTTTTTAAACTTGTTTTTGTGTCTTGTGTCAGACTCGTGTGATGAAGTTGTTTTTGTCTCACCCCCATAGAGTTGGCTTGCAGGTTATAGGCCACTTCATGGTGTGTAGCCATTCCGCTCACTCCAGGAGTGGGTAGAAACTAGTCACTTTTCTCGTGTTGTGCAGCCACTTGGCTCACTGCAGAGAAGAGTTTTAGGACAGACATAGATTCTCACTTGTGTGGTGCAGTTATCTCTCACCACAAGGCTGAGTTACAATTTAGTGGTCGTCTCGTCGAGTGCAGTAGGCATGATGCTACACCTCTCACTTAAGAGTGACCTATAGGTTTCTCCATTTTAGATCGACTCAAATCATTGTTTGTATTACGTAGAAATGCAAGAGTTCTGCTCGTCAAATAGAGAGTGGAGAGATGCATAGTTTATGCCCTCTTCATTTCTATGTGATACACTGATTACTCTTGTGTTTCAAACTCCAAAGACACATCATTGTTCATCACTAGATGACTCGGTGCTGTCTTGGATATAGATACATACGATATTTGGCCTGCATCTGAGATTGTTAAATTGTCCGCCGATGTTTGTATTGTGAGTTCCACACATTTCATCACAAGGATTGGATTAAGACATATCATTGTTCTTACTATATAGAAATATGAGAGATATGTTTGTCTACCTAAGAGTGCATAGATGCATACTTATGCTCTCTTCATCTTAGCATGACACGCCTTGCTCTTGTACTTTCTGATCCGTATATATGCCACTCATTAGTAGATGACTTGGTATAAAGATGTACGATGTTTGGCCACAATCTAAGATTTTTAAATTATCTACTGATGGTTGTGCTATGCGTTCCACACACTTCATTAGGGATTAGATTGATTAAATTATCAATCAACATTACAACAACATCCAAGACTTGTGTTGAGTGTACCTCACACAAGCTAGGTTGTTCACATTCATGATCCGATCTTTTACGTGTATTATGTAACGCACATAATAGGGTCTAGTTCTTGTGATGAGCATCTCTCTCACTCCTGGCCTGTTCACCTCTTTCCATCTCTCTCTTTGTGTATTCTCCTCTCCATTGTACATTGTATGTATTGCAATCATAACTTATTGTCGTTTGCTATGAATTATGTCAATTGTGTATGGATTAGGATCATGACATGATTTTTAGAGTTTCCCCTCCCCTCTAAAAACTTTTATGTTTTAAAATTATATCTTGCAGCTATGGCGAACGTTTAGCAGAAAAAAACATCAATGAAAATTCACCTTCAAAGTGATAGTCGGTCACTTTTATCACATGCCAAAGCCTGAACTTTGTCGTTGCCAAAACCCCTCTACTCCAGAACATTATTACCAGCTCACAGAGGCCTTAGCAAAATATGTATTTGAGCAACTTCAGCATGCATTTATGCCCACTGCTTTTGACATATCTCTAATGACATCAGTTTCATTATTGAACATGGTCAATCAGTTTATTGGACAGATTGCGAAGAGTTTTTAGGATCTAAAATATCCTAAAATCATTACTTTTCCAGGCATAGCTACTCGCATACAACTTGTGCAATAGTTGTATACCGAGTTCAAGAGCAAGGGAAAGTTGGAAAGAGCAGCAAAGCACACAAGAGTGGAAGTCAACTCTTCCAATGCTACAGAAGAGCCATAAACTACGGTCAGAATAGAGTCTACTGCTAGTGTCAGTTTCGCTCTTGATCAGTCTACATTAGGAAAAATATGGACTCTCCTTGGGCCTTTTTGATTAGTGAAGGCTTAAGGGAGAACCAATGAGAAGGCTCTTGGGATATCACCTAGAGGGGGAGGAATGGTAGGGGTGCAACCTAATTGTCTCCCTCTTCAATGCTTGGTTCTTAGAGAGAGGTGGGAGGTAGGCTAGGGGGGGGGGGGGGAATAGGAGGAGAGAGGTGTCATAAAAGAGGGAGGGATCCCCCAAAAAAAAACGCGCATGCTTAAAAACCCAAAAAATTGAAAATTTTTTAAAAGTTCCAAAGTTGACCCGTTTGCCTCCAAAATTGCCCCAAAACATAAACTAACTTAAAAAAGTCAATTTTTCCCTCCAAAATCCACTTTTCTCTCTCTCCCTCATTACTTTTCTCTCCCACACTCTCCCTCCTCACATTCTCTCTCTACAGTCAAGGCAGCCATAGCCAAAAGCTTTCCACCACTCTCTTCCTCTCTCTCCATAGCTCCCCCTTCTCTCACACCTCCATCAACCCTCTACAGTCCCACACTCCATAGCCCACAACTCCACTATCCTCTCTACCTCTCTACCTTTCACTCCTCTCTTTCTCTATCTCCACTGTCAAAGCCACCATAGCCACCATAGGCAGCTCACCTCACCCTCCCCTCAGCTCCTCATTCTCTCTCCACAGTACTCAACTCTTTCAAATCCCTTCCTAAGCCCAACTTCCCAAGCATGTCCACGCATACACGGCCCAAACCAGAGATAGAGGAGATTGTGTTGCACAACACAAAAGACTCAGAGGGGGTATGGATCCCACAAGTGTTCAAGAAGGATGCATGGATCTACATGCAACCGTCACGTGCTGGACCTCATCGCGTACGGTGTCGAGGCGTATTGGAACGTCATTAGAAGGGCCGACTATTGACATTCAAAGAAACAAAGTCTGGAATGGTGGCTATCGTGCAACACGTCTACACTGCAGCTGAGCTCCACCTCAAGAGAGCTTCTACTCAATTTGCACCTCATTGTAAGTTTTCATGGTTTATGTATCCCATGCATATGTCATGTTTACGTTTATGTGATCATTATGTTTAACTAAGGACATTTGTAAAGATGTTTTTCCATCCAGCTTAGTTGAGGAGCAGCCGCTTGAGTGCCTCTCATGCACGTTCATGGTTGTGCATGCTCACATTGGGGAGCTTATGTTTCCTAATGTTTCATCGAAAAAACTTAACGAGTAGCGAATATTCATGTACTCCCACAAGTACGGATGCCGAAGTCAAGCCAAAGCTATGGTAGGTTAGAATCCGTGGAGACATCCTCATTGCAGAGTGCAGAATGGCCAACTCCAGACCATTGGTCTTTGCTTTCTTTCAAGCGCAAGGTGCTGCAAGATTTCCAAGGGTCCCTAAAGTTTGGTAAGGCAACCAGATCGGTGGGTCTCAGTTGGCATTGTCCCATTCATTTGTTTGTGCATGCATTCCGCTCTCTACCGATTGTAGAAACACCAACAATGTTTGTTTGCAAAGAAGTTGACATAGATGCAATGGACACCATTCTAGGTGTCAATTGGGGCTATGTTGACGGTTTGCATGATGGTGACCGTTATAAGTGCAATGTGTCCCCCACACAGCTTTGCCTTCGGTATTTGAAAGCAAGGTGCACCTTGTATGCGCGGTTTAGCTATGAGAGATGGATGCACAAACGTGGCAAATGGATACCCTTGCAGCTGACAGCCGAAGAGATTCAATCCTTTGAAATTCGTGTCCGCATGCCCAATAACGAGGTGGAGGTGGTTGCAGTGAATCCGCATTGGACTCTTGCCAATCTTCGGGAACACTTTGTCATAATGGGATTCGAGGATGTCGGTAATGCAAGTTTCAAACTAGAACAACACAAGGTCTGCTTTGTGCGTCCTTAGCTACCTTTTCTTATTTTCTGTGGGTTTTTTTATTTTGATTGCCCATTTTTGGTTGTATAGATTGGAAGGCGGATGGAGGCCACTATGCTTGTTTACAAAGATTGGGCTACAGACGAAATCATCTTGTCTAAGTGAATTGGCTTGTAACTTTAATCGTTTATATATTGGATATTTTATTAAAGATTTTGAAAAGTTTTAAGGTGTTGTACTTGATTTTGTACTTGAGTTTTAAGGTGGTGTAAATTTATTTTTTAAACCCATATTTTTTATTTTTTTCGAGATAGAATATGTCTATATAAGGAGGACCACCTCCTCATTTCACCATTTTCATCCCAGCATTGCAGAGAGACCTAGCATACCCAATCACGCAAAGAGAAGACATGGCTGCTACTAGTGCTTTAGATGCATTCCTTACTGAGGTTGGGCATGCAAATCGCCCTGAGCTTCAAGCATTTTTCACAACCCAACCCGATTTGGAAACCACCTTGACCCTCCACTCTCAATCTCTTGAGCACATTACTTCATACATTTCCACGTGCATGGGGAGATTCATTGTTGAGTTACCAAACCGACCAGGGCAATGGGTCCCTGAAGGCCTTCTCCACCACATCTACTAAGGGGACATGCCATTTCATCAGCGGCTTGCACGCTTTTCCACCATAGCACAACCCGCCGGACAATATGTGTGGCTTGAAGCTGATGATGTGCGAGCAATGCGTAAGGGAAGGATCGAAAACACTTTTTTCTCTGTTCAGGCCATAATGATCTTCCTCCTTCACGAGTGCCCAGCAGGCCCTGACATAGTGCTACCTCACTTGCAGATCGGTGGGGTATTGGCTGATGTGAAGGACCCCAAGCCCGCGGCCATTGACTCATCCGCAGAGGAGAGGACGCTTGCCTTGACCTACCCTGTAGGGATTCAAGGCCTCTTGGAGGCCTCTCCATCAGTCGGTTCATCCTTGGGACCGCCAGAAGGAACCACCACTCTGGATGCCATCCCTGAGGTAGAGATTACCCGCTTCTCCTCCATTGTGGTGGGTGGGGAGGAGTTTGTGTTTATGCAGGATCTGGAGAAATCCTTTGAGCTTCGCATGGATGAGTGTTTTGCCATCCTCGATGCCCATGGAAAGTTTGAGCTTGATACCACCACCTCCCATGACGATGATCTCCTAATGCCCATGGGGAATACTTTGGCGGACATAGTGGCGATTGCACAAGCTGAGGTGGAAGCGGCCGAGCAAGCCAAGGTCTCTGAGGAGGAGTTTGTGGCCATGCAAGCCATGTGTTTGGCTAAACGCGCAAGAGTGGATTCACCACCACCTGCTGCAACACCTGTTTTGCTTGATCCAAAGGGGAAGTCAAGCGTGGATCTTTACTTGCACTCAGATGCCGATGAGGAGAATCGTAGACAAGAGGTATAGATGCTCACTTACATTTGATTGTTACAAATGATTTTTTGAATGTTATATCAAAATTCTGTGCCATATCTCAGAAAACCTATGTTCTGTAGGATGTTCTGGAGGTTGACTCCTGGGCGCAACGGTCAGGGGGGAGGAGGACGCCGTTTGGACCTCAAGCGGCACTTGCTCACTACCTTGGCACACTTCCCACTGGTGTCGTGGTGTTTGTCCATGCCGACTACTCTCCCAATGGTCGCTACAACATTTTTTCTCTTCGTTCACTCTCCAAGGCGTTGTGTTTAACAACACTTGCCCAAACGGCCAACCTTGTAGTGCTTGTAAAGAAAGATTTTGCAATATCCACTTTCAGTGTAAACTTTCGCGGGCGCCTTATTGCCCATGTCGGCATGAACCAAGATGTAGGGGTTAATGACACCCAAGAAATCACAACCACTTTACTTAACAAGGAGCCACCCCAAAAGGCCAAGCGCTAGAAAATTGTAATTAGAAAGATCCCAAAGCAAAAGCCGGATATCATGTAAAGCATTGATTTCTTTAATGAAACTACTTTTTGCTGTCTATGACTCTCTTTCTTGCAAGGTTTTGAATTTCTTATATGTTGGGCTTCCATTGTGTATGAGAAGCACCATAATTTTTGCTATGACTACTAAAGGGTTTTGCAGGCATTAAAATTTAAAAAATGTATACTTTGTTATATCTAGGCTTCCAAAGTTATGTATGTGCCTAGTAAAGGGCTTGGAAGTCCCTAAACAATGCTGCCACAAGGGCGCGCATTAGGGCTTTCCATCAGCAGATGAAGTGTGCAAATGCGCGCCCTTGTGGCAGATGAAATTGGACACATCTAAGAGCATACCCAAGTACAAAACAAAGTGACAAGGCATTAATACCCAGTTGAAAAAGACAAACACATGGATACCCAAATAACCTTAAGCCCATCTTGCCCCAGATACCTAAAGATGTATTAACAAACCACAAAACTGTGGCAATATCTAAACCCTTTTTGGAGAATAGGAGCATATCGAGTTACAAAACAGAGTGAGAAGACAATAATACCCAGCTACAAAACAGGAAGACATGGATACCCAGGTAACCTTAAGCCCATCTTGCCCCAGATACCTAAATTTGTATTAACAAACCCCAAGAGTAAACTTTGTGGCAATATCTAAGCCCTTTCTGGAGTTTAGGACTGACATGGACTAAGGGGGGATGAATTCCCGCAGCATCTATGCTAATTGAAGCATTGGAGCAAACAAAACATACTTATTGCTTGTCAAAATTGTCTGGAAACCACTGGAGAGTGTCAACAAAGCACTAGGAGAGGCTGCCATAAGGGCGCGCATTATGTCCATCCATAGGCCTCTGGAAGCCCCAAATGCGCGCCCTTGTGTCAGCCAACTTGGGGGCATTCCAAGCCATTTTGAACACTTTGTAGATGTTTTTGCCATGCAATAGTGAGTCACATAGCATGGATACATCAGGAAGTGCATGCCCCACTTAGCCAAGGTGCTAAACGTAGGCAAATTTTCACAATAACAAGCTAATGGCTACATACATACAATAGAAGGTAGACAAAACTTGAACCACTGCTACATTGCATGGTGCAGAATTAAAACAATACAATGCGCACTGGGGTATACAATAAAAGACGCTTATATTCAAATTATTCCCAATACAATGCACAGAGTGGGATATAGAATCAAAAGACGCTTGTATTCAAATTCTTCCCAATCTTGGAGTTCCGTAAATACAAAACGGTTGATGCCTAATTACAAGCTACTCCTCATGGCGCAAACGGCGAGCAAGCTACATATCCTTGGGCATAATGGTTACACGCTTTGCATGGATGGCACAGAGGTTAGAATCCTCGAATATGCCAGTTAAATATTGCTTTGCTGCCTCTTGGACTACCTCTATGGCCACGACGCCCATCCAAAACTGAGTGTTGTACAATTGCAAAACCTCCCTGCATAGCCTTGCAAAAGGGGCCCTCCAAATCAAGAGCTTGGTGCTTTTTTGATAGTGTCGAATCTCCGCAAAAGCACGACTGCGCTTTCGTACCTTCCGAGGTCGACGTGGAGGTGCATTTTTGGCACGAGTCGGGGCATCTTGCTTCCTCTTCTTGTAGACAATGCTCTTTCTCTTTTTTTTTTGCACATGCACTTCCAACACCTCATAATCGGATTCCACCCACTCTCCATCTGATTCGTGCTCTTCACTATTGACCGGATGTGATGGTGTAGGTCCACTCCCTTTAGGAAGTGTCTTACCCCCAATAGACATGTGAGCCTGATAAGTTTTTTTTGGACGCCAACCCATGGGGCATCTTCATCCGTTTGTGTCTCTTCGGAGCCTTCTGACGGCTACTTTTGGCTGTTTTTTTCTTTGCCCTAGTCGCTCTCATCCTCCCTGTTGCCATCAGAATCGTTGGAGTCCGATGAATAGACAACAAGACGATGCTTCTGTCTCTCTGTTGTTGCTGTAGAGGAATGGCCATGCTGATTTGAAGCTCCAGCTTCTTCTGTGTGGACTTCACCTTGAGCTTGTGAAGTTCCAGCTTCTGTTGCTGTACCTTTGAGTCGTTGGCCATCCGGCCCCTCTGGATATGCAATCCTAGCCGTTTGTTTTGTTCGTGCCATGGTTGCACCTAGTAGGGAAGATGACAAAATGAGCCCCTTCAACCTTTAAATAGGTTTTTTTGAGATTTGGGCCCTTTCACACTATGCGGCCAATTGAGTGAAACTCAAATAAAGCAATTGAATTGAACAACTAAACCAAGATCATGCGGACGACTGACGCGACACCCAAACGCTGCCTTTTCGATATTTAGTTGCATGCCAAGCTTCGTGGCCGAGGGATGCTCGCGAGCGTTTCCACTTCTCGGATGCTGCAATACGGGAAGCGTTGCGTAACTGCTTTGCTAACATCGATTCTCTTGCTTTCTCAATAGTACGAGTTCTCCCAAAGGTGTGCCTAAAAAACCAATTAAACATCTCTTGGAGGTAGTTGGAGTTTGAACTACCACCACCATGCCGAGTATTCTTGAAGTAGACTCCTTTTGCTCGATAGTGGGACTTCTCCATGCCTTGTGTACTCCATATATCAAGCGAACCATAGCGGTCCATGAAGTATGCACCATGCGCATAGAGAATGTGCTAAAACAACAAAAAAGGAGATAAGCGAATAGAAAAGTTACATTTTCAAACATTGCATATGTATTAAGTCCATTAAAACAAACCATGTAGTGTGTAATCTTGCTTTCAAACCATCCGTCCTTAGCGGCCTTTGTGAATTCATAAAGCACCTTCTTGAACTCCTCTCGCTGCTCAACGGTGGTGCTTGAAATATTCATCAATTGCACAACCTTTTGAAAGGATGACCATACTAGCTTGCGTTGGTTAGCAACCTCCACATTGGGATCTTTGTCCGTCGTGCATGAACACAAATCTTTCCACAACTCCCACCGCTTCTAACTTGCTAGATCGACACTTGCCTTGGATACCTGCATTGGAGACTTTGACATCTTCTTGAAAAATCGACGTGCTTTGGCTCCATTCATGGAAACCTTCTGTGCCACCTCATATGTCTTCTCCCTACAAGTCTCTGCTACAATGTTCACCCTTGATCGGTGACATCCAATCTCATTAAGGAGCGTCTCCACCCCCTGCAAGGAGTCTTTTGACCGTTGAAGGGGCTTCATTGTGAAAGCATAATCAATGTGATGCTTTAAGATCCTATCAAATATTCACATAAACGCATGCAATGTGCAAAAGTGAACATTGTTGAGGGAGAAGGGAATTATGGGGTTCCACCCAAGATCTTTGCTATCCCTATTGGGCACCTGCAGCATATCACATGAAAGAACCTAACTTTGCCACTCCCTATTTATATGGTCATCATTATCATCGTCCTGACCTTCCACTTGAGTTGCTCGACTTGTCTTGTGCCCTTTCGTACAGAATGGACAGGGAAGTAAAGAATTTGCACCTTGTTTGCATCCAAGCATGCACTTTATGGTCTTTAGATCACCACCTAAATGCCATTCAACATCAAACTCCCCACGTCCTGGAACCATGAGCTTCTCACCGTTTATTTGAGCTTTAATGACCTCTGTGACCCATGGGATTCTACTGAAAATCCATGCAAGGACTTCATGTGTCTCTTTCGGAACTTCAATTGCACCAAGCCACCATATATCCTTCTCTGATTGCACACTAAAAGAGGGCTTTGTCGCTTCACTCGAACTGCAAGATTGCTTGGCATAAGCTAGGGCTTCATTCATAAGCGTGATGCTCATTCTCTCCAACTTTCTCCCTTTAACAATTACACACTCATCCAACTTCAGCACGAACACAAGCTTGCCTTCAAGAACTGCCAACAACATAAAGCCTCAAAATGCATGTTATGACACATCATAGAGCATGTAGGCAACTCTAAACTAACCTGCATCACTCAAATTGTAGAAAACAGCCATGGACTGCTGCAATCGTATCAAGTCCACAAAGATATTGTTGAATTTGGTGTAAACAAACCCTTCGGTCCGCAACACACTATTAGAAACAACACCGCTTCCCTTCCCGCGGCCCTTCCTTCCTTGTGATTTTCTACGGAGCGGCTGAAGAGGCATCGTGTCTTCAATATACAAGTAGTCCCCTAATCGGTGAACAAAATCTTCATTTGACACCTTCTTGGCAATCTGCACTCTGTGAGGAAGTGGGAATAGGTTTTTCGTGACTCCTCGACTTCTTAATGCATCTTTTAACACTTGATGTATTGCTTGATAGCCCTTGGTACTAATCCCAACAGCATCACAAATATCCTGAACATATAGATCAATGACAATATTAGAAAAATCTCAAAGAACTCTTTTAGTGATTGCGTCTTTCAAGTGTTTTGCCTCTGGAGCATCAAGCATCCCAATAAAATCCTCTTTGTTGAAACAAGAACGAAGTAAAGTAGCCCTAGCTGACGCATTCTCGCCGCTGCACGTTTCTTGGACGAAGTTCCTATTGCCCAAAACAACAATGATGAGCCGTATTAAACTTAAACAACATGAGGGATAGAACATGTTACCTCATAGCTGTCACCCTTCGTTTTCTTACACCTCCACGTGGTGCAAGAGTCTGAATTTCAAACAGCTCTCGTTTCCTCACCCTACCTCCCATGGCAGTACTCTTCATGTGTGAAAGAGTATCCTCAAGATTTTTAATTACATTTTCCTTGGTTGTGATGGTTCTCTTTGCCTCCTCAAGCGCACTAGTAGCTGTTTGCATCTGAGCTTGAAGATTGTGGAAACTCCCATTGAGCAACTGCCAATGATGCAAGTAGATCTCGGACCGCGCAATCTCGTGTTTGTTGAGTCTCTTGCAGTAGCCCAACAAACCTTGCTCTCCATTTCCAACGTATTGCAACAGTGATGGAATGTTTGTAAAAGACGGATGAACATTGAGAGAAGCATCCGTCTGTTTAGAGATCCACATTCTTCTCCCCTTGAGCGCGGCGTTTGTTGGCTGAAGGTAATGTGCCCAAGCATGTTTTCTTTGTCGGAACATACTCTTGAGGTAGACGTAGGAAAAGCCTTGCAGACCTACCGCGTGAAGAGCTTGCTGGCACATTGGTCACGTCGTCAAGAGGCATGGTAGGATGGAGAGATGGAGCTTGAAGGATGGAGAGATAGAGCTTGTAGGATGGAGAGATGGAGTTTGAAGGATGGAGAGATGGGTGCGTAGGTGCAGTAGGTGCAAGTGCAAGGGGTATGGGTGTAGGAGAGGAGCTTAGATTAGGAGAGAGAGTTTTCAATTTTGGGGGGAATTTTCTAAAAGTTTGGAGGGAGTCAAAAAATGTTGAATTTTGAGTAATTTAACTTAAAAATCTTTTTTTTATTATGTGTATATGTTGGGGGTACTTTTTAGGGGGGAATATAGTTTTTTTGAAAGTTTTTGAAAAAAGTCATTTTTTTGACCTCTTTGACCCACGGATTTGCTTAGGTGGCATGGGAGAGTTAAGAGGCCACTTACAAGTTGGCCAAAAAGGTAGAGAGAGAAGACCCCCTACCCCCCTACTTTTTAAATGGTTTACCCCCCCCTTCCGTACTTTTTAAATGGTTACCCCCCCCTACCTTTTTAGGGGTCAAAGGTGGAGGAGACCCTACCAAAATAGCCCCATTCAAAGCCTTTGTCCCCCTTAATCTTGGCAAGCTTCCTTTAAATTAGGGATTCTTACAAGGCCCCTGGAGAGTCCATTTTTTTCTTAATGACTGCTAGTGTCACTTTCGCTCTTGATTAGTCTCAGCTCCCCCTTGTATTATATCTTTTTTCTGAAACGGCCGTCTTCAACATACACGCTCTGTAGCTGGGAGAAGGGAGATGGGCACATGTGAAGTATGTATGTGTCACACATCCTACGATTAAAGAGCCATTGTATGCAATGAAGATCTTCAAAGTCCACTTCCATGGACCCACAATGGATCAACAGCTCATGAACGAAGCCATAGTTTTGGACATAGCTCACTGCAGCATTATTTATCCTCTTGTCATGGTCCACCACATAGAGCGTCTAATGCTTATTTCACGTTTTTGGAATGGGAGCCATGTAGAGCAGTGGATAAGAGAGTGCACTCCAGATGGTAGTCAACCTACCATTTGCAATTTTGTAACCATTGAAGGAACAATAGAGCTTTTCCAAAATAAAATTTTGCAGATAATAAATGTTCCTTTTCAGACCCTAAAGTATATACATACGCACAACTATCTCCACAACGACCTTCACTCCCACAACATGATGCTTCACTTTGAACAAAAGGGGGTCTATGTAGGCATTGTGGATTGGGTATCATGTACAAAGATAAAAACGACAACATGCTTTCCTCCTCTTTGCAACTTGCAAATAGAAACTAGAAAGCAGAGCGAGAGAGATTTTCCATGGGCTACCCCAAAATGCATATCTACTAACCCCCCTCCCTAGAATAAATCCATGGATATCGACGACTCTTGAAGTGCATGTCAGTGCCACAAGAGCAAAACAAAAGAGATTTTTTAAGCAATGTACTTACCCACTTTGAGAGTGGCAAGCGAAACATTACCTCAACCCGACCTAACTCTTTTGACCTTTCTCTCTACCTAAACGGTGCCCATAGGGTGGGCTATGACATTGTAATGATTTCTAGCCTATTGACCAGCTGATGATTAAAGTGATTAATTATTTATTGTCCACATGTGCTGCGCTTGTAATTTATATAATTGATCAAGTTATCTTGTCTCTTTCCAACGACATGGTCGTAAATATTATGTCTCTTTCTTGCAACATGATTAAGTTATCCTGTCTATTTTTTTGAAGATTTGAAAGTAATAACTTGTTAACTTTACAATAATTATTTCTAATGATGACATGTTTGCTTGATTGACATATATGGAAGAAGAACTTAACCACACTGAAGCACATGCCATCTACAAAGAAGAGAGAGAACGTTATGGCCAAGAGAAAGACCTGGAAGCTATTGCACAAATCGAAGAGGACAAGTTCAAGTTTCAAGGCGAGCCTCTCAACCTTAAGGAGTCCAAGAAGCTATGTCCAAGACACTTTTTATGCCAACATTGATTTTCAATCAGCGGCAATGCCAAATAATCAGCTCCTATAAAGCTATCAAATTTGCAGTACAAATGACTCGCACGAGTATTGCTACAAAGATTCATATGTCGAGAGAGAGTGATACCAAACAATAACCAAATGGCACTCTACTTTATACAGCAATGTTATGTTTATGACATCCTTGTAGATTGGTCACCCTGCCCCAAGAATTCTGGTGCTCGGCATGGTCAAATTGTAGACAAAGTGGCAACAACTCATGCCAATAATCCCATGCCTACATGGAAACGTCCCATAGTTATGCTTCTTGAAGAATCAAAGACGCTTGTTGCATTGGCAAGCTAAGGAGAGACACCTAATATTTTGCGCGAAAAAAATCCTTGATCTTGAGATAGAGCTATCAGAGGCCCAAACCAAGATGCAACAGTATGCAACACTCTATGGATCATTGCCAGATCAGGATGGTCCTTCGCAACGGAAACCTCCAGACCCATTTTTTGTGCCTGAAAGTACTGAGCTTGACATATATGAACTACTCAATGAGCTTACTCAATCTTTGGCATGAGCACTTTGCTCACTTTTACCCTATCTATTTTCTCAAAGGCCTATAGTTTTTGTAATCACAGCTTGCCATTTATCCCCTCAGCTGTCCATTTTTGTATACTCAATCTTATTGCAAAAGTAATGAGAGAGAGAGAGAGAGAGAGAGAGAGAGAGAGAGAGAGAGAGAGAGAGAGAGAGAGAGAGAGAGAGGTGAACATCTTGTAGTGTAAAATGAAGATGTGTCATAATTACTTATGGGCGTTTGGTCATACATCTTCATCTCCATCAAACACACCAATCATATCATCTATTTCATCCATATTAGAGCATTCTGAAGCTATCTCCCATTCCACTTCATCGGCATTGTCTACTTCCGCAGCTATAGCTTCATGGGTTGGAAAACACCATAGTGCTTTTTTGCTGCTCTTGAAGCAATGTTCATTGGCTTATGGGTAAGCCTCATGTTGCAAAAAACATAAACCAAATCAGCAGCACGCTTAGGATGAAGCCGATTTTGTTTCTTGCAGGCATAAAGTCAAAAGCCAATCAATTTCTCTCACAACTTCCAGTTTATGCAACAACAAATAGAACTCTAACAAAAATGTGTTGCAGCTCCACTTTCTCCCCACCATACTCCTTCCACCATAGAGGTGCACTTGTGTGTGCACTGGCATCTATATGCCATGGATCTTGGAACATGCCAGCTCTATTAGCTTAATCGACTCGCGGATGAAAAACAGTCTTTCCATCATCTTGTCCTAATAGCTGAGAGCACACTATTTTGAAGTTACTCATGACTTATTTATTGGCCAATTTTTGGTGCATTTGAAATTTAGGATCCAATACAAATGCAACACCATGCAGTGGCGCATGCAATTGCACCCATCGCTTGTTGGCAACTATGATTATAGAAGCTTTGTACTTTGCACCAAAGCCAGCATGCTCACTTACTTTGCGTAATGCCTCGAACATGTACCAATAGACTCGACCAGAGACAACCAGAGACAAAAGAGTCTTTGTCGACTATTCACAAAAGATCTACAAATGGTTTGGCTAGGGTGACAATTCTCTCTACATTGCGCCAAAAAACTTGGAAGTTCACAAGTTGTACACATCTTGCAGCTACCTCTTGGTAGCTAGGATACTTGTTGTTGAGCCAAGTATCGCATCTTCTATCTGCTACCATTTCAATCAATGCAAGCTTCACTTCTTGCAAGGTGACATGAACATAGTATGTGGTTGCAAACCTTGTTGCACAAAATATCTGCAAAGTTTTGTTGGGTGATTTTATTCGAAAGAGAGCATACAAAAATTGATGCTCTCTTATGAATTTCTCCACATGATTTGCATCCAGCAACGTTTGTTTTATGAAGTCCATTTTCTAATTTCTTTTAACAACAAATTAAGAGTATACGCAGCACATGACACCCGAGTAATTTTAGGGTACTTAACTTGGATAGCTCTTCTTGCAGCCTTGTAATTCGATGCATTATTTGTGACAATTGTAGTCAAATTATTTGGCCCACCTGCCTTTTCTATGGCGCGCTCATATATCCTTGCAAGATAATAAATGTTTTTATTTTTGAAAGAGGTGTCAATGGCTTCTACAAACATAGACCCTCTAGGATTGATAAGCATCACATTGATGAGTGGATTCTTCTAACAGTTTGTCCATCCATCCAATGCTATGGTGAAACCATATGCAGGAACAAAGTCTACCAACATACGCTTGAGGATGGATTCAGTACTAACTTTCACTTTATCTAGATACTCTATGAGCATCTTATTATAATCACGAAGCACAAACCCTTTTTTGGCCGTGCTCATTAAAGCATCTTGAAATATGGGGTTGCGCATAGCATTGAATGGTATACCGCGTGCCACAAAATCTTGCGTCCATTTCAAGTGCAACTCAAGCAACCATTGCTTATCTATCGTTTCATACACCGTTTGGTCATTGGATGATGCTTTAATAAGTTTAGCTGAGCTAGGATTTGTTGTTGTTGACATTGAAGCATGTCCATGAAATGGAGTTGACTAGGGAGTGTGATCATTTGCTTCCGTAGGCACATGTTTTTTCCTCTCATTGACAGCAGACATTTCAACATCCGTTGCGACTTGTTTGGCATTAGCACTTTTCTTTTTAGCTGCAAGAATTTGCTATGCTATGTGAGCATACTTTGGCAATCTAGCATGAATATCTCTTGGTGGAGCCGTACGCATGGTGACATTACTAGGGACTTTAAACAAATGCTTTTTGATTTTGGTCGCATTACCACCAGCAAACTCATGGCTGCAGGTCTTGCATTTCAATCGAGATGTATTCTTTTCGGCACGCAGCTCGTGGACGTAACTCCACTCATGTTCTTTCACCATGCTGATAGATAAATTTAAATTGTCAGATCAAAAAACCCACTTGTTAACTTCGAGGTGAAAACTAATTTAAAGCAAGAAAATATGCAAGAAATGTTCTATCAATCAATATAGTGATCAAAATTTATCCACACTATCAATTAGTCTTGCGGCACATTATCAGTTATCAATAAACAATGATAGTCTTAGCATTCTTCAATAAACTCTCTCACCATCACAACTACCCGGTCTTTCAATAGTGGTATCAAAGCCTAGGACTACGCTCCAATCAGTTTCAACATTACAAAGGCTATGCATGCAAAGATAAGTGCAACTTTGATCCAAAGTAGTATGATTATGATTAAGAATTTGCTTCAAATTTGCATTAATCACACGATTATGATTACAAATTTTCTTCTAACTTTTCTTAATCTTATGATGTTTTGCTAATCGCATCTTGATTTCATGTGTATGGTGTAGTTTAGCCAAGATCGAGTACCTCCATCCACAGGTTAGTTTGCCCTTGTGCAAGATTACTTTAACAAAGCTCTACCCGAGATTGCTTGTTTTCTTGTTTCCTGTTTGTGAAAACACCCTCCTACACATTTACTTCAATTTTATTTCTCTGTGATTAGTTCTTTCCCTAAGGGCGACACCCTATCTTATTTCTGTCGTCATCTCTCCTTCTTTATATGTGTGTTGTGTGAGCCTCACGTGCTACCGGGGGCACCATCTTCCACCTTCCACTTGTAGAGGGCTCGTAGCAGGCCCTGCTGATCGTACGTGGCCTGGCGACCCACCTATGTCGACTATCCTCTTGCCGTTCAACTCGCCCGCCTACAAGGACTACCCCTCTTCTTGTTTCCTACGGTATCAACCACTCTTTTTCTAACTACTTTTTTCCCCCTTTTCTATTGGCCCACTCATCCACTTGTCCGCCTCCATCTTTATCTCCCGGTTACTCCTACCTCCTGGCGGCTTCTGTCTTTGTGTGAGTATTCTTGCTTTGTCTGCTACACCCTCCACTCGAGTGGTCCACCCTACACCATTGCATGCATGCATGTTGTGCAACCCTTAATCCTCCCACCCACTCATGGGCATCACTACATCCACTACGCAGCACCCAACCTTGTTCACTCTCCTCCACACACATTGTCTTCTCCCATGCATCTCACTCTTGCCACCTTGCTCCATCACCCACCTCATGGTGCGCGCCCTGCGTTATTTTTCCCTAGCAACCCCTTGGTTCCTCTACACACATAGCTATGCATTTTAACTCCCTGCACATCGCGCTCCCCTCTAAAGCCTCATCACAACACACACACCCCTTCAAATTCCCACACATGAGCCTATGATATCATATACAAACACCCTGCAGTCGTGTTGAAAGGGTAATAGATTAGACAAAATAGTGCTTAGTAGGATTATGCTTTGCTGATTGAAATTATCCTTAGTCGAAATGTTGCTAGGTCAGACTTTGCTGAATCGGATGTATATGCAAAGAACATTCATTTCGACAATTGTAACTCTCTTTTATAGTAGAAGTCGCGGCTAACAAAGACACAACACATACGAGATGTACTCAAACTCTATCAATGAAGTTTCTTGTTGTGTATGATCTTTCTCTTGGCTCTCACTTTTCTTTTCCTGAAGTAGTCTTACTGTGTTGTTTGCTGCATCTGATTATGGAGTGAAGTAATTTGATTCTCTGTTTGAGAGTATGTTTGTTGAGAGAGATCATTGTGTTGATGAACCCCAAGAATTTGACTTGCTTAGCGACCTTCATCGCGTTTAACCATAACAAAATTAAACACTAAAAAAAAAACCCCCTCAAGAGTCGTTTTCACACACACCCATCGACCTATGCATCACTCTACACCCTTGACAATCTCTTTAATGATATGATGGTTTCCCCCCCCATTTCATCACTGCTACTTGATGCGAATAGAAGATGACATCTACCCCATTGAAATTAATCACCGCAGAAGAAAGCTGCTTTGCATCTCCTCGCCAAAGTGGTGGATTTGTCTTTCCTTGCCTACGACTATGGTACCATGAATACCATCACATAATTTTCACGCACTGCATCATGTTGACTGATGATTCTTTGCTGCTTGAGCCACTCTCTCCCGATCAGTAGATTGAGCTTCTCCAAGAGGATGTTCAAGAACTTCAAAATCAACTTGCTGAACGCAAAAAACGCAATCGGGACATCGAGCTTAATGATGAGCTCCTTGCCAAAATTCTCAAGTCCACCTTTGACAACCAAGCCGACCGAAAAGAAAAAAATCAGTCGTGGTGCTTTCCCTTTTTCCTGCTACGATGGTCGCAAAATTGGTAACGTCGATCTTTCTTGGCTTAGTCAATTTGATGATTATTTTGCTAACAAATCCTTATCCGAGAAGGACAAAATTAAGTGTGCTACGAACCACATGACCAGTAAGGCTTTGCTTTGGTGGAACGTCACCTGCGCCCAGCCACTTGGCTCAAATTTCAAAGCTAAATCAAACACAACTTTCTCCCACCCCAACTCCACTTGCAGGCTCAACGTGTGTGGTCCGCTTTCTGCTGGATTGAAGGAGAGACAGTGAGCCAGTACACTGATAGATTTTGGCAACGCCTTCTGCTCTTGCGCATGATGAAGGATGTTCCCAAATATACACTTCAAATCAAGTATGAAGACAGACTTCAACACGGTATTCAAGACAAGCTCTATTCTTTGAAGCCAACCAGTCTCTACGAGGTGATTTCTTATGCACATGATGTTGAAAAAGAGATCAATTTGATCACACATATGCTGCAAGTTAATCCACTGTGACACCAACCACCTCCTTTCAAAAATTTCTTGCACTTCAACAATAATCGTACGTATAACCCCACTAATTATCAGACACCACACAATCGCCATTTTTCACCTGCATGTGCTTTGACTATTGGAGCTATATATACCAACCCCTATGCTATATATAGCTAGGAGTTCCCAGTATATATGTGTATTGAGTGCGTGATCTACACACACTTTTGGGGTTTTCACATCTGGTTTTGTCTTTCTGTCTCTCTCCCTCTCTCATCTCTCGTCTCGGTCCTCTTCCATTGTCAACATGGTATCAGAGCTACGGAGAGCATGACCATAAAAGATTTTTGAAGACAACAACAATTGAGGTTTTGCATGTCAAGGAAACAATCAGATGAGTATTTGTTTGTAAAGATGAGGGTGGATTGTGTTTTTGTAATAGCAATTTGATGTTGTTGAAGTCTATGTGGACGAGGATAGTTAGTATTGAAGTTATTTATTTACTATAATTAAAGAAGGTTTTTCATGGCCGCCTCCATATTGAAGCCTGAGTGCGAGGATGCAACCGACGACATAAGATGTATGCTTGTGCAGCAGCCAAAGTGCGAGGTCAAAAAGAGGATGAAGCGTGTAGCAGCCAAAGTGCGAGGTCAATAAGAGGATGAAGCGTTTAGCAACCAAAGTGCGAGTCTCATGTTGGCTAGGTGCTCTTCAATGAGCATATGCTTATGTAGCAGCCAAAGTGCGAGTCTCATGTTGGCTAGGTGCTCTTGAGTGTGAGAGTCGAGATGGTAACGAGCAATCCAACTGAAGATCAGGGATGCATGAGGAGAGGAGTGGGGGAGAGAACACCTAGAGGGAAGTAGCTCATACCGAGCACGAGAGATGAGGGATTCTTTCTATTATTAACAATATACCATGATTTGTTTTTTGGCTGCAGTTTGCTTTGCGACTGCTTTATCATGCTCTCCGGTCTTCCATCGTCTAAATAATCCTGCTCCTACCCAGCGTCTGCGTGTGCGTTATGCATTCCTATTTTTATGGCATCCGCAGTAGCGCCTTAATTCGAGGGTGAATATTTTTGGCTAGCTATTCTTGGCTACTATCTTTGTTTGACAAAATAACTTTCTCATTATACAATAAAACCTCTATAGTTTGTAATTGTAAAAAGTGGATGTTGCTCTTGTCTTTAGAGGCATCATTGGCCTGCAAGACCTGCACATTGTGGCGCTGCAACTTCTTGCAACACAGTCAAAGCAAAGCTTGACTTGGAAGCTCTCAATGAAAAATCAAAGATAGTATAGGCATCGTAGACTAGCAAAGCCAACTACAGAAGGTGCATTCCTATGTAGCAGCCAACGCACACCTGCATCATCCAAACGTGATGCCACTTGTATGTTGCCAAGCACACCACTCCTTTGCTATTGAGGAGATATTGTCTATGTTTCTTGTGAAGATGAAAGAGATTGTTGAGGCTTTTCTTGGAAGTATAGTGAAGAATGCGGTTGTCACTGTTCCTGCCTACTTCAATGATTCTCAAAGGCAGGCAACTAAGGACGTAGGAGTTATCTCCATTTTAAATGTGAGTGCAGTTTGTTGAGTTATCTCCGTTTTAAATGTGAGCGTAGTTTGTTGACTTGTGAGGGCTTTTCTTGGAAGTACAATGAAGAATAGGGTTGCCACTGTTCTTGCCTACTTCAATGATTCTCAAAGGCAGGCAACTAAGGACGCAAGAGTTATCTCCGGTTTGAATCCCGAGTGCAAGGATGCAACATTAAACCAGTGTGTTGAGTTTAGATTTGAAGTTCTTGCAACCATGAATGCTCTCTGCAGTAAGGACTTGAGATGGATATAATCAACACAGTGGCTGGCTACAACCACCGGCCTCAATCATCCTAGGATAGTTCTATTTTTACGTTGTCTATTTTATTTCACATGCTTTTTTTTTCCAGTACAACGAGCATGCATGAACACCTAAATAGTATGATATTATCAATAGGATTTGTTCCTTAAGCTGAGCTAACTTGTGCGCTATGGTATTAATTAGAGTCTTTCTCAACAAGCACGGTTTTCTCGCATCTTGACCTTTTCCCGATTATATTAGCGGCTTGCAAGACCTACTAGAATCATTAGCTGAGCTGACAAGTCTATTATTAGCAGCTTATGAGATGTGCATGAGCCTCGGCATTTTTAGGAAAATTGCAAGGGTGGCCACATGATCTGGTGCAGAGATTGGTGGAGCGTGTGGCATGTCAAAAAGCGTAGGGATGGCGATTATCTCAGATGGGTCATCGACCTGAATTGAGGTGCAAACCTTGCCGGTCTCCGTGGTCACTAGGCTCTATCCTACAGCTACCTTGACCTCACCTTGGTACATCAAGATGTAGAAAAGAATCTAGGCCTTCAATTTTCACTCTATAGAAAGAGACCGTTCCTACAAGAACATACATCCGTTGACCTTTCAAGTTTTGTGTGTGGTCAAATTTGTATGTTTGACCATCTATGCCTGAAAATTAAATTAGTTCTTGTATTTTGTTTCTACATTATTTAATTCTACATTAATGATAGCAAAGTCCCACCATTAGATGCAATTTATGAGCATGCATGCTATTGATCTCGATGCAATTTGTCATAAAATACTTCACGTAATTTTACAATCATTTTATGATGGTATGTGTGATAGCTAGTGGTTGTCTTTGAGGTTTGTAGTTTTTACATTTCGTCACCAAATAGCATTTTGAATGCCATGGTAAGTGAAACCATGATGATACTGATAACTTTGAAAAGAGAGTGAACATATCGTCTAGTCAACACTGTAATTTTTTTGGATACCAACCTTGAAATATTACTCAACTTTTTGGCAAGAAAATGAATTTTAATTTATGAATTTAACAAGCAAAATATTTTAAAATTAAATTTATCATTTTTTCGGCAAAAAAATTAATTGGTCATTTTTTCAATATCGCATGTAAGGATAAAAGGAACATCTCTTACAACTTTTTATATAATAGAAAGAAGTGATTTAAGTAGTGCCACCTAGAATTTTCAAATAAGTATCAATGTCACAACAAACCTTATATGTACTAGGGTTTTGCTAGGAGACAACATCTTGTTGACTAGGGTAAGCTCTTTGAAATCTAGATGAAAACTAAATGGAGAAGTGTGAAGATCTCAGACCTCCTACATAAAATCTAGTCAATCAAACCTACTTGGCCCTCAATCTCCCCTACGATCAAGTTCTTCAGTGGGCATATCTTTGGCCACTAGCTACTCCAAAATACAAAACCTTATAGCAAAGTCTAGCAAAAAACATCTTAAGGTCTACACCAATGAGAGCCACAAAAAAGCTCAAAATTTTCAAGATTCGCCAAATTGACGAATTTTAGCCAAAAAAAATACATTGCTCGTCAATGCCTTTTGTGATGTGCCAAGAAGTGAGTCTGTTATTGTCTCTATGATGACTCATATTTGTTAATATTTCATGGAAGATTTTATGATGCCATGGCTACGTTTCTGATGATTACTCAAAACGTGAGGATGTATCTTGTTCTATCATTGATACCATGATGATAATTAATATTTCTTATCTCATGGAAAACGTATCGTGATTGGGGCCCCACTATTTTGCAGATACGTGTCTTGAGAAAAATGCTCAAAGAGAGAGCTCATAGATCATTCAAATGTTATGTACCTTGTTGATGCTCTGCTACCTAATATTGATATCAAGGTTTCTTATTTATTAATGCTTTATGGCACGCTTTATGATGCATGGCTATGTTCCTCGATGCCATAATGATTTCTCAAGACATGGTACATCAAGGTTGTCATTGATGCCAGGATAATAATATTTATCATCTCATGAGAAGCATATAGAGATATGAGGTAGGTTGTTTCTTTGTCGTTTCTAGAGCAGCGTCCTAAACCGTTTCTAAGGACCATGTGATGTTAGTTATTTCTAACCTTCACGTTTTGATATGTTTCTTCTGTTCATGTTGTTTACAGGATCAAAATCACATCAAGCAGCATGTACACGGGATAGACTTGGTTTCTCATCTATTTGTGTCACCATGCATGCTTTGAATAGACTTTTACTAGGTAACATAAACTAGTTTATACAGCTGTCTAAGCAAGATATTGATTCTTGCTCATGTTTCAAGTCAAGATATTCTCGGCATCATTGGAACTTACATTGCTTTATAAGTCATGAATTTACTAAATATTTTCTTAATGATGTGATAAATTAGCTTCCATCAATGAGGGATGTGACAAAGTTTATGCATACTTGAGAGCCTAGTATCTTGTTTTATGGCAAAGACCTTGATGCTCCATAAATATGACCACTTATATGTGTACTTGAGAGCTCATTGCCTCATGCTCACCATTGGTGTTACGTTTGTCTCATCCTATTGAACACTCATAATTGGTATTTCATGGAGCTATGGTTGTTATCGTCCTATTGTACCCTCATCGTCATTGGTGCTATGATTGTTATACTCCTCTTGATGGGTGTTATCGTTCTATTTCATCCGCGTTGTCATTGGTACTATGAATGTTATCGTCTTATTGTATACTCTATGGTTGTTATCGTCTTATTGTCTTATTGCACCCTTGTCGTCATTGGTGCTATGAATGTTATCATCTTATTGCATACACCCTTGTCATCATTGGCGCTATGGGTGTTATTGTCTTATTGCACCCTCATCGTCATTGGTGCTATGGTTGTTACCATCTTATTGCACCCTCATCATAATTGGTGCTATGGTTGTTATCATTTTATTGCACCCTTGTCGTCATTGGTGCTATGGTTGTTATTATCTTATTGCACCCTTGTTGTTGTCGGTGTTATGGTTCTAATCATTCTCGTCATCAGGGATTTGGCAGTTATGACTATCCACCACTAGTGTTTCATAGCATTTATGTACCGGCTTGTGCACATGTGATTGCATCAATATTATGTTTGTTTCTTAGTCGTCTCTAGAGTGGCGTCTCAACCGTCTCTAAGGAAAATGTGATGTGATTATTTTTAACATTCACGTTTTTATATGTTTCTTGAGTTGATGACATTTATAGATAAAAGTCACGTCAAGCAGTATGTACAGGGGCTCAAAGATGTTGAAGAATTTGCATCAATTCAATTATAGGGTTATTAAATTTCCAAAGATGCTTGAAAGTGCACATTGTATATTATGGAGTGATGTTGCTCCTGGAAAATGAATTTTGTAAGCTTTGATAATATTTAATATAATAGTGCATGTATATGGTCCTGTGGATTTTTCCCTTGTACCCCCAAGGGTTTTTTAATCCACATTTAGGGAATCCTATTTGAATGGGGGTGTTGGAGCTATATATACCAACCCCTATGCTATATATAGCTAGGAGTCCCCACTATATATGTGCACTCAATGTGTGCTCTACACACAGTTTTGGGGTTTGTAGATCTCATGTCATCTTGCTCTCTCTCTCTCTCTCTCTCTCTCTCTCTCTCTCTCTCTCTCTCTCTCTCTCTCTCTCTCTCTCTCTCTCTCGTCTCGGTCCTCTTCCATCGTCAACATTGACTGCTCCATGTAATACACCACCTCCACACATTGTCTTAATTATGGTCCATGATGCCCTACATTTGGGAAAACACCTCATAATTTTGCATCTCCACCATATGTATCCACTACGGCACCTCCCACACACAATCGTCCTCGCATAGTGTGTCATCGCTACCACAGAATTGGCCATGTCATGGCCATTTTCCCTCTCAATTGCCAACATCCCAATCAAGTGGCTCAACTACATACTCTTGACACAAATAAAAAATTCTAAGATGACTGGACTATCGACCCCTCACCTGTTGATCTCAACATTGCGGACGCAATAGGTACTCCTATTACTCTACACTCTTTGCTGCAAATGATTGCTTCTATACATAGTACAACAATATCTCTTTTACACGACGATGGCAGTACACATGAATTTATTTCTGAATGTCTTGCACACAAATTACAATTACCTAAAGTAAATCACCCTTTAAAGATAAGAGTGCATTCCAAGGTACACGGTTTAATGGTATTTACATGGTTAATGATGTTGAAATCACTCTAGGTGCATACACCCAAAAGAGTAATTTTCTCGTTGCACCACTGCAATCCACTGACATAATTTTAGGTATTCCTTTTCATCGTGAGCAGAACCCTCACATTGACTACATGATGCACACGATGTATTTCACCTTTCAAGGTTAACACATCACCCTCATAGGCAACCCCACACTTGAAATGCATGCACTCATTTCCCACACTCAAGTTAAACGTGCACTTCAAAAAGAAAACAAAGCGTATATGGTATATGTCACACAGATTGAGGAAGAGCAGAAGTCCCCTCTCTCTCCTCAAAAGCAACATTTTTTTCATGCATATGATGATTGTTTTGCTCATGATTATCCACCTCACTTACCTCCCTCTCGAGGAGACATAGATCAAACAACAGAAATCATCCCTGGCAGTCAACCAGTGCACCAGGCACCATATCGTCATAGTCCTATGCACCAACATGAAATCCAATGTCAAGTCTCTCACCTCTTAGAAAAAGGCCTTATTAGGCCTAACTCTTCTCCATTTGGTTCTCCCATTTTACTTGTACGGAAAAAAGATAAAACATTTAGGATGTGAATAGACTATAGGGCTCTCAATAAGGTTATTGTGAATAATTGCTACCATATTCCCCGCATAGATGACCTCCTTGATAAGTTGAAGGGTGCCTCTATGTTTACCATGATAGATCTCAAGTCCGGGCATCATCAAATTTGTATGCACCCAAGTGATATATTCAAAACCACATTTCGCACGCAATTCCGACACTATGAATTTATTGTACTCCCTTTGGTCTCACAAATGCACTAGTAACATTTTCTCGCATGATGAACAAAATATTTTTGGAGCACCAACATTTTTTTATTGTCTTTTTTAATGATATTTTGATTGCCAGTAAGTCACACACTGACCATGAACAACATTTGCAAACTATCTTTGTGCTTTTACGTGATCATGATCTCTATGATAACCCTACTAGGAGTCACTTCTTTCAGACAACCATAGAGTACTTAGGTCACATAGTCTCTTGTGAAGGTATTCACCCCGACCCCAAGAAGATAGAGAACATCCAAAATTGGTCAATACCCAAGACTATCCATGAAGTTTGATCATTTCTAGGTCTCTCTAGTTTTTATCGTAAATTTGTAAAGAATTACTCTCACATTGCCCTTCCTCTCACCTTTCTCACATGTAAGCTTACCCCTTTCTCTTGGGGTGAAAGTCAACAAAAACCATTTGACACACTCAAGTACTTTATCACCCATGCAACTGTTTTCCAATTGCCTTATTTTACACAATCATTCTTTGCTATAGTAATAACTGATGCTAGTGGATCTGGCATAGGAGCTGTGTTAATGAAAAATGACCACCCTATTGCATATGAAAGTAGGAAACTTAAACCTAGTGAGTCTAACTACAACGCCTATGATAAGGAACTTCTCGCAATAGTTCCTGCATAAGATATCTGGAAACATTATCTAATGGGCTCTAACATTCTCATTAAAACTATCCATCAGGCTATGAAACAACTTTTCTCTCAATCTACCATCTCCAATAGACACATTAAATTGGTTGTTTTTATTCAAACTTTCACCCAATGATACAGTACCAGCCTAGCAAATCCAATGTCATAGCTGACGCCCTTAGTCCTAGGCCAGTAGATGATGAGCCACCCCCACCCCTTCAATCTTATACGTTTGCTCACATTAATTACTTGCCTATCGATGACTATTCTTTTGCAAATGGATTTTTCTTCTATCGTCAGAAGCTTTGTGTCACTACACACTTTAGAGAACTTGCAATTCATGAAATGCATGCACCAAAGTATATGGGTCACCGTGGTATTCAAAGCTCTCTATCTGCTTGCATTGGCAATTTCTTTTGGCCTGACATGAAGCACGATGTTGCACAATTTGTCTCACTCTGCATTGTTTGTCAACATGTCAAGCGACACCATGGTAAAACTCAGGGACTTCTTATGCCCTTGCCTATTCCAAAGGGCCCTTGGAAAGAGATTTCCATGGATTTTATCACTGGTTTTCCACCCACCTCTTCACACAATGATATGATATGGACTGTTGTAGATAGGTTTAGTAAACAAGCATATTCTATTCCCTGTAAAAAGACTCTCATTGCACCTCAAGCTACCAAAATGTTTTTGAATCTCATATCCCCTCACCATGGTTTTCCTAAATTACTAATTTTTTATCATGATGGTCAATTTTGCAATCATTTTTGGTATGCACTGTGCACTAATTTAGGATCCAAAATGGACTTCACATCTGCTTTCCACCCTGAAAGTAATGTCCAAATTGAAGCTACCAATAGTACTATCCTTGACCTCGTTAGGGCCTACACAATAGACAATGCAACAAATTGGGGCCAACATCTTCCTCTCCTCCAATTCTCTTACAACAACACTCCCCTCTCAGCCACTAACAAATATCCCTTTGAGATTGTCTATGGTAAGAAGTTTCCTATTCCTATGACCACCCTCACTAGTAATGATTCTGCGGCGGCTAACACCCTTGCACAAGATCATGTTCGCATCTTACAAGAAGTGACCACCGCTATCCAAAAAGACCAAGCACACTATACAACACAAGCCAAGAAAAGGTGTAAGTTCATTGAGTTCAATTTAAATGATTATGTTTGGTTGCATATTGAAAAGTATAGTTTGAAGAGCATTGCAAATCACCCCAAGGTCAAGTTAGCCCCTAGATTTTATGGTCCCTTCAAGATCACCAAAATTAGTAACCCCAATGCATACAGTCTTGACATTCCACATCATTGGCGCATCCACAACTCTTTCCATGTAAGTTTGTTGCAAAAATTTAAAGGTACCCCACCTATTGCACTTGTTTTGATGACCCCACCTTACTCAAAAATGATGATGAATTATTACTTCCAGAATCAATTGTTGATCATGACTTCAGTACTACACACATGAGTACACAATATCATAGATATATTATTAAATATAAGAATCACTCTGTCAAAGAATGCCAATGGATTCTTATAGCCACTTTAAGTCCCATGTACCAGCACTTGATTTTTACATACCACAATCACAGTAACGCATTTAGGCCTGACAAGGTAACTTTAGGCAATGTATAGCATCAACTTTGGTGGAATGGTTTGATTGTCAGTAAATGGAATGAAATACAATGATTGGTACAACGGTTGGTTTTTATGGACTTGATTCAAACACATGTTAGAGTTCCTACACCTCTGATCCAGACGGATGATATTTCTATACCAAAGACTAGTGATTTGCAGCTTGAGAAAGATTGTAGTAATGTGGACCAAGAAATCAGTGCTCCAACAATCCAACCTACTTCAAAAGAGATAGAAACATCTACTCCTGAGCCATTTCCAATTGCTGCTACTTTATGTAGTATAGATGATAAGAAATTCATGCTTACAATTATATTGGATTCAAATGGTCTATTATTGAAGCGTTCCCCTCAGCCATCCTCACACCATGAGTCAATGTAGACATACTCAAACATATATATTATACTTAGGCCAGGTTGCATACAATTCTTGATGACTATATTACAAAATTTTAAATTTGCAATCTAGTCAACAACTACTACATACATCTATCATCCCTCTTTGAATTATGGTGTGGAGAAGTGTGCAATGGTCTTCTCCGTTTAGGAGGTGATGGAGAGCATTTTTCCCACCGTCTTCGTGGAGCCATCTCCGCCGAGGTGGCAAGAGACTCACTTATTTCTCATTATTTTTGAGTTCTCCTTTGGGAAGGAGACGTGTCATCAAGAAGTGAATTTTTGAGCCCTTCGTATGGATCCTCTTTTTGTTTCCGAATCGGAGAGTGGCCTCTTTTGGAAGTCTCATGAGGAGGCTTCCTAGTTACTCTCTCTTCTTGGTGGGGAGTTTGGAGAATCCTATGAGCACGAGGCTGCCATTGCACTTCACTTTGGAGGGATGGATTGCCCATGGCTTGTTGAAGCCTGGAAACAAGGTAGTTAAAAAGCATAGGGGCATCATTAGTAGCCTGCTCATTAGCAAAATCAAAGCTATCAACATTAATTTCACTCTCTTTACTATTGTCAGCCATTCTAACAACTTCTAGGTGTACTTTGGCACTTCAAGCCCTAGTTGCTACTCCTCTTTACCCATTTAGAAAAGCACTCAAGCTCCTTTACCCGTGGCTCAAATATCATTCATTGCAAGGAATAGAAGTGAGGGTCTTTCAATACCAAAACAATACTGGCTCTTGTCAAGCTTCTAATAGCTCAATAGTGGTTAAGCCGTAGGCAAGCCCCGTAGAACTCCACTATTAAGACCATAGCTCTCGACGGTGATGCCCCGCTATCCGCACAAAGCAGGCGCACTACAAGGCTGAAAAATACCTATTCTACTTACTCAATTGCAATTAAGAATACCAACCATTTATAGTTAGCTTAAGGACCTCCCTTCTTGAGAAAGAAAAGAGAAACCTTGTGCTCTGATACGAATGTAACATTTAATGGTCTAGTAACTTTTGTGTAGCAGAAAATAGCATAAACGTAGTGAGCATTTCATTAGAATAGATTCCTAATGAGCATAGCACTCGGGGGGTTCACTATGTGTAAAACTACCATATCACGTGCGTTCAAGACATGTTTTTAAAACCCTTTATCTGTGAATTTTGTTAAGAATATAATGTACCCTTTTCTTTTAAAATGTGTAAGTTTTTTTGAAATTTGAAAAAATAATGCTCTTATGTATATAAATTTCTGTAAGTTTCAAGAACTTTAAATACCCTTCTGTTGAACTCACATGATAGGTTACATTTTTATTAGGTGACCTCCCCGGGGCATAGCAAGAGTGCTTGGATGGAGAGAGCAACAAAAAGAATAACACCTAGTTAGATAGGCATGATCAATACTTCAAAAGAGAGAAAATTTAATCTATTGACAACAATTGAGGACCGGATACATAGAGCCGCCCCCCCCTCCAAAAGGCTTTGTATTATAGGTTTCCCCCATCAAAGGAGAAATTTTACAATACAATACTTTGTGTTCCTTCAATAACTTGCTGGTGCAATGAAGATGGAAGCTTCAAGAACCATGCACACACTTATAAAAAACAACATTAATTCCCTCACGATCTAAGACCCAAGACCTCACACACCTTTGAAGATGGTGAGAGCTAGCGGGGTATGAGAGTAGATTTAGAGGAAGAAGGAGTATTCTTACGAGAAATAAGTATATCTCCTCACATAATCACTCATAAAATCTTAGCATAGCATGGTAGAGGATATGAACATGCATTGAAGCTTGGCTCTAGTTGGTTGGATTTGCATCACAAAGCCAAGAGTTGTTGGTGTAGGCCTCCCTTTCACAAGCTTGGACTAGATGATGAGCTTTCCATTAAAGCTTGAGAAGGAGATAGACTTTCCTTGCTTCACACATGAGCTATTGTGAGTGTGTGTGGAATAATGCCTCACAAATTGCCCCCCTCTCCCATCTTGGTCGACCCCTCTTAGTAATTCCTCTTGTTGGCTTCCCATTGGACCTCTCCAAGCTTAGCCAATAGGGATTAAGTGGTTAAATGAAGATCCTTGTGACATGTGTCCCTCTTTCCCCTTTAGTGAGAGCTTAATTAATTAGATTAATTCTATTAAATCCCCATTGGACGTTTTCCCCTTCTAGGAAATAGGAATTAAGCAAGCCATTGGGCTGCTTAATTTCTATTGGACCCCTTGGCAGGCTCTCCAATAATCATCGAGGGGACTTAATTTTCATTGGTTAATTTTATAAAGTGTTTATAAATTAATTAGACTAAATTTACTCTAGCCTAATTCTCATTGGTCCACCTCTATGGTCATCCAATAGGATTTGAATACTCTTTGGGGGCAACTGGGCTAGGAACCTGACATGTGTCCACTATGCCATTTGTGTAAAGGGGATCCTTTGAGTGTGTGTGTGTGTTATCTCCCCTCTTTCTCTCTCTTCTCCTAACTTTAGGGCTTTCTCCCTCCCATGTAGGGCTAGGAACCTGACATGTGTCCACTTGCAATTTGTGTAAAGGGGATCCTTTGAGTGTGTGTGTGTTATCTCCCCTCTTTCTCTCTCTTCTCCTACCTTTAGGGCTTGCTCCCTCCCATGTAGGGATCTAAGAAGACTTTGTGTACACTTAAAAAGCATCCAATTTCCTTAAGCTTGACCATTTGGACTTACCCTTTGAAATTTGGATTGAACCTTAGGTCTTTGAAGCCCATTGATTGCACATTGCTCTTCTATAGATGGGATTAATGGGCTGAACCTTGGGTATTTGATGCACATTGCTCTTCTACAGATGGTCCCCCCTTTCGATCCCTATTTTCCCTCCTTTGGATCCCTACTATGGCCGGTCTACCATCTTAACCAATATTCTAGCTTTTTCTCCCCTGGTACATCCCCATATTAAATGATCAATTTAACATGAGAAAATCATTTAGGAGAATTATATATTAGTTATTATGAAAACTGAGCTGGGGATACATTACTTTTCTTTGCAGTATGGTATCAAGAAGGTTGCTACACCGGTGAAAATAAAAAATTATTTATCCATGACAATCCAAATGTTGAGGCAATTTTCAAGGCTTTGGTCAAAATTGCCATGTGGTTTGAATGTGATCCACAAAGAACATTGCTTATTGATGACTCTCCTTACAAAGGGATGCATTTCAATTGCAAACAAATGCATTTTTTCACCACAATTTGATGGTGAAAAAATGGTTGACAATGTGCTCTTGGGGGAGCTTCTTCCCTACTTGCTTCAACTTGATGAGAGAAGGGATGAGTGCGATTTGATTTCTTGTAATCATTATGGACAACCTAAAGAAACAAATAACAGTGAATACAAAGAAATCATAGAGTATGGGAAGCATAAAAATGATGCTTGGTGAGTTAAGGTTTTCTTTACAAGAAGAATACCACCTACAAAATATGACAAAGGTGAAACTACCCTTTAGGAAAAACTGTACCAAGCAAGTGACACAAGCCAACAGAGTGAAATAAGAAGTTCCCAAATACAAGAAATATTGGCACAGGAAGGTACACCCATTGAAATAATGAAGGGGCAACAATTGATCTCTTTAGCTAGGCAATTGGGTTGTAGCACAAAATGTCCATTGAAGGCAACCACTGCAAAGGCGTATATACATAAGGTGAAATTTGATAACAATATTCTAAAGCTGGATAGAAAAACGCCCTAAGTTACTATTGAAATGTCTTAAACCATGATACACATGCTCGATTGAACATTCATATCCATGGTATTTGATCAATCTTTCTTTGTATTGCTACTTGCAGGTTCTCGTAGAGGGTATATGTTGATGGAGCTCAATCGATATAAGTTTTGATATGTTTTCTCAAATTAACAAAGAAAACACATAGATTTTATTTATCAATTTCTTGAGAGATGTTTTCTGAAAATAAAAATTATGCTTCTTCTTAAGATCGACTATTTTTTGTCTTGTTAAATTTTCAATTATAATTTAAAGTTTTGTTAACATTAGATTGTACTTGTTTAGTTTGGGAAACAAAGTCAAAGATTTGTGTAGTTTTTCTTTGATTAATTCATCGATTGCCTCATTTTTCTATAGTTCTACTCCATTGAGAAAGTTAGAATCTATCATAAACCAATTAAGACTCTTTTGGATCCTAGATTAGACAATTGTGAACCTTCAAAAATTTATGATTAAGTTAGAGACTAGATTAGACAAGTGAAAAATCTTCACATCAACACTTGAGTTTCCTACTTAGATAATTTATTTGTACAAAAAAGGAAGATAATATCCAAAGGCCTTGTAGGATAACACATTAGATACCTACTTATATCCTAACTTGGATGATTAGTGAGTGCTTCTTCTCATTATGTTTGGGTAGGTTCACCACCTACCCAAACCCTAGTCCATTGATGCTTGTAGAGAAGCAAGGTCCACTACTTGTCCAAGCTATGCTTCCTTAAAACACACAGAGAGTAAATTCGATAAATTCTCCAAGCTTGAAGAGAAGTAAGGTCCACCATTTGTAAGAAAAAATATTGTTCAAGATATAAACTTACACGTTGAACTTGTCATCCCTAGCTTAGAAAAGTGGTGGAGCTTTGTTTATCTTTGCATTTAAAGGGACCCTAGATTAGACAAGTGACTTTCCATGTATGAATGGAGTCTAGCTTGGACACATGGTGGAGCTTGCTACTAAAGAAATTAGACTACACAAATGGTGGATCTTTTGGTATTTTCTCATGCCTACTTTATACATATGGTACACCTTGCATCTCTAAAGGTTGAGAAATCGATGGTCCTTTGGATTTAGCCACACATAATTTATGTAGCCTAACTTAGATAAGCGGTGAATCTTTGCCTCCCTTCATGTTTCAAGGTAGCCTCAATTGGACAAGTGGTTTTCCAAGTTCCAATGGGCCTAGCTTTGACACATGGTGGAGTTGGATTGGAATTAGAGTTGATCTCTTGAGATAGCTAATTCCAGTGTTAGAAGTTTACAGCTACTGCTGATGTATTAGTTCAAACAGTAGTCTGGAGAAAGGAGTAGAAACTAAACTGGAATACATCTACTGGAATGAGAACCATACTAAAGTACTAAGAATGATATTCAGATTCAGATTCAGATTTAGATTTAGATTTAGAGTGAATAAGTACAAAGTATGTATGACTGGAATCTATTGTATTGTTGTAATTGGAATTACAGATGAAAAATTACAATGAAGATGATGTAGCTTATAGACCAAAAGCTTAACAGAGTACAACCGACAATGACTCAACTTATGCCCGTAACTGCCGCCAACAACCGCCCACCCGATTACAATGTAATGGGTCCTATTTATATGCCTTGGGTTTATCGTGGTAACTACCGTAGTAATTACTATCTGGTCCACTGCCCGTATCACAGGAGCAGGGTCCCACCCAATGAGATTGTCTCAGCCATCACATCCTTCCCTCCTTTCTTGAATTTTGGCAAGGTTCCAAAATTTCTAAAAAAAATTCCCCCATCTGATTCTGATTCCATGAGAAAAAAATCCACCGTCTAATTCTGATTTCAAGGACTGGACTTGAGCAATGATAGAGTGGCCATTCAAGATTGCAAGAGGCAGTTGAAAAGGCCAGTGTAGATATCTCATCATCTCAACAGACTGATATCAACCTTCCAGCTAAGAAGAAGGCAAAATCCTTGACTCAATTCTGATATGGAACTACCCAGTATCCTTCCACTGAACTAGCTTCCATTTACCCTTTGGCCTGGATGGCATCTAAGAAGTGCCAGTGTCAGCATTCTCCTTCTTTATGAGTCTATAAATGGCCTCCTTCTCATGCTCATCTCGCCTTTCTGTGGTCATCTCCATTTCATGAGGTGTGAGAGGATGATAGGTTTTGGTGTCAGGATCATAGAGCGTGCATCTTCCTTTGGTGATCCTAGTTCTGGCCAGTTTGTGACACTACGAAGATGTATGGATCCATTCTTTTGGGAGAGGCTGATTGGTTTTGATCCGAGCTTCAAAAAGAATCTCCGTCTTTTCTCTATATTGTGGTCCTAGGCCTCGTTTAGCTGTAATGTCCTTTTCAAGTAGTTTAGAGTACTCAACAGTGAGTTGCAGTAGTTGGTTGGTGATCTTAGTGAGGCCTCTAATCTAAATTTTCCACTAGCCCATACACAGTCTGATCCTCTGCACCTCCTGTTTCAGCTCATGGAGATCATTCAGTTGGAGAGCATCGTTGAACAGTGTTTTGCAAGTTTTTCATTCCACAATCGATCGCTCATATCAATCCTGGAGGTCATCAGTAATCTTGAAATACGTGAGTCGATCGACTGGTTCTAGATGTTGAGGGTAAAGTACTAGAAAAAAACTGGGCAACTCTGCCTCTCTTGCTGGTAAATCATACAAAAGAACTAGGGAATCATGCACAAATTCTAAGAAGTTAAGGACATCTTGGTTCTCTTGCTGCATCATTTTTCTGGTTACTCTCACTAGCTGAAACAGTTTTCGAAGAGCAGTTGTCTGTTCTCCCACTGACATTCTAGTCTGAGGTCCATTGCTGGCGGTAGTCTGGTCTTCAAGAATGGTCCACACCCTTTGATCCACGACTCCTCTAGCAATCTGCATTTGTACTAAAACCTCTTTCAGTTGATTCATGACATCCTTCATACATTTATATACAAGCTTGTTTCCCAATAGAAGCTCTAGTTCCATATCCGGAGAGCGACAATCTACAGTAGATTGTCGTTGCCACTGTGGATTGGTTACTCTCTCTTCAGCAGTTAGTATCCATTTAGACACCCTTTCGAACAGCTAGATTATGCTTGGATGCACAGGTAATTGCCAGGCCTTTTGATCATGAAAAGAAACTGATTTCCAATGCTCAACCATTTTCGTGGCTACAACATACAGTCGCTGAAAGCATTCCAAATCAGATATGAGATCATCATCCTCCAAATACCGCCTTGTTATAGGAGCCTGCTAATATCTCAATCTCTTGTTCAGCGTGATGAGCTATACTGAACCTAATGGTCCCTCAATCACATCTTTGCTTTTCCTTATAACATCCTTGCTATTTTGTGACTGGTGTGTTGGTGGGCTTCGAGTGTTGCTAGGTTGTTGATCTGCTGGCTGCTGATTACTCGACTTCTGCCCTTCATGCTGGTCTGGTTGGTCTGCCTGTAATTGATTTCCTCCAGTTGGCCTAGTGTCACTAGTACCAGGTCTTGAAGGTGGAGATGGAGGAGAGGCATCATCATCATTATTCCCTTTGTTTGGTTCATCCTCCTCCTTCTCTGCTTCTTCTTCCTTATCTTCATATTTATCAATGGCAGTCTGTTGTTCAATGTAATCAAGGATAGATTGATTTGTCAGAGCATTGTTATATTCAGCAAATTTATCTTGCAAGTCACTCTGCATTGTCTCCATAAGAGACTTCAAGTTTTCCATATCAAAAACAAAATTGCCTGATGGATTCAAGATCTCAGCCAAGTTATTATAGATATATCTTTCTGTTAGGGTAGTTTTCAAAGCTTTGTGGCAGAACAGTAAGGAGTTGAACTCACCTCGCTTCATTCTCAACATGGTTTCAAACCTATCCGCCGCTCGTTGCGCTTCATCCTTTTCTTCCCGCATGATCTGCATTTCAGACTCTACCTTGGCGAGCTTACTTTGTAACAACTGAATGGTCCTCTCTGAATGAGCTTCAAGAAGAGTGTGGCGCAAATTCTGGGATTCTCTTGCTTCCTCTAGATTTTTAATCTAATCCTCAGCCTTCCTCAATTCAGATTTTACCTTAATTGATTCATCTTTTGACCCTGCAACATCCAGCATTTCTCCCATACAATTGACAATAGTATTCCATGATGAATGGATGAGTATTGAACATCCATCATTGACTGTTGCTAGGTCAAAATTAGCTGGCTCATAGAATGAAATTAAACACCAAGAGATATAAGGATCTGTAATCCAAGATAATCCAAAACCATCTTTCCCTTATGGAGACTCTCTCTCTCTCTCTCATAGAAATATAGAGGGAGAGAGAGAAGAGGAACATCCATTACTGATAGACAACATTACATTTATGCTACTTGTAGTACATAAAGGAGCACTTTTATATGGTGTGGCCACATTAATTATTTGGAAGCTTTAAGCTTTGTAGGAGTGATACCTTCTATGAGCCAGAGATTATTCACCACATGCCCTAGTTACACTTTATATCTCCCCTTATCCTCCTTTGTGATATTTCTAACTATTTTCCAACAAGATAATGCAAATTTCCCCTTATCATTCAAGGTCAATAAACGAGCACGTGCTGAGTTCTGTGCTGTATCGATAAAGACGATACACCTCTAGTGTTGCCTTGTGAGCCTCCCTAAACCATTCAGAGCCATATACTGCCCCTCCATTGGGGATGGCCTGCATGGCATCCCAAGCAGACTTGATGCTATTCACAAGATTGTTGAACATTATAGCAAGATAGAGAAGCTCTCAAGGATAGCTATTGAATGCTTGCACAAAATAACTAAAGGCACTATAAATTTTATAGCATTTGGGATAGTATTAATTTATTACTCATTACTTTCTTACTGATGTGACATTTCAATAGCCCTGTATCATATCACACAATCTTTGTGTGTGTGTGTGTGTCTCCATGTCACACACAAGGAGAAGTATACATCTAAATCATTTTACATCAAGATTAATTATATGGAGCAACCACAAGGTTATGCAAATATGAGGCTATGTGACCTTGTATGTAGGTTAAAGAAAGCATTGTATGGGATGAAGAAAGCACCTAGAGCTTGGTATGAGAGGTTGTGGCATTCCTCATTTCACTTGGATTTGAGATGTTTGATGCATATTATTCATTGTATGTGCAAAAGAATCAGGTTAAAATGGTGGTAATATGTATCTGTGTGGATGATTTGATTATTGAAGGTGATAATGTGACTGAAGTAGAGGACGTACAGGCTCTACTTATGTAGGAACTTGACATGAAAGACTTGCAGTATTTATTGGGCATTGAAATTATTTGCATGGAAGAAGGTGTATGGCTGTCACAAAGGCAATATACTTTGGATATGCTGAAAAAGTATGGTATGGTTGATTGTAAGCCAATTGAAAAGCCCTTAGATCATAATTTGAAGTTGGGGAATGATGTAGGGAAAGTTCTTGATAATGCTACCATGTACAAGAATATTGTGGGTAGCTTGATCTACTTGAATATCTCACATCTAGACTTGAGCTACACAGTTGGATTGGTGAGTCAATTTATGCAGTCATCCAAGAAACTACACTTGGATGTAGTGAGGTGTACTTTGTGCTATGTGAGTGATACTTTGGATTATACACTCTTTTATAGGGCAGATGTGGAGCTACATCTCTAGGGATACATAGATGCAGACTGGACTGGTAGTACATACGATCCTCGCGGGGTGCACTATGTAATCATATTAATGTATAACATGAGTTCAAAAGGAGGGTCTTTAAAATACAAAAACTTTTGGAAATTTCATAAAGATAAATTAAAATAAGGGGTTTCTATACTCAATTTTGGGAAAAAACATAAAATGAGGCGTCATTTAATTCATTCACACATGTTAAAAGAGGGGTTTTTTTAATACCTCGTGAACACACGTTATATAGGGGGGTACTGAATGGTGAGCCCCCCGAGATACAATCGTAGGTCTACCAAAAGATTTATGTTCCCACTTGGGAGTGCTGCTATCACATGGAGCAGCAAGAAGCAACCCACAATTTCTCTTTTGAGTATAGAGGCAAAATGCAAGGGTGATATAGTGGCGGCATGTGAGGTAGCATGGTTGGGATTGCTACTTCGCAACCTTGGAGTACAATTACACATGCCGGTTTTTATTTATTATGACAAACTCAAGAGCATACAAGTGGCACAAACCCCAATGTTTCATGTAAGGACAAAGCACATTGAAGTGCACTACAATCTCATTGGAGAGAGGGTATTAGCAGTCAAAATCTACCTAGAGTACATGGGGACGGATGAGTAGGTTGCAAATATCTTCACGAGGGACCTTGTAAGGGCAAAGCTACAATGGTTTTGACCAATGCTTGGAATACGAGAGATGGTGTTGAGCTTGAAGGGGAGTGTTGAGATGTCAAGATCATCATGTACAACACCTGGATGACTATCACTGACAGTCATCATCAGTGGTGCACCTTGGTGGATACACATATCTTTTTCCAGTGATATTACAGTTGGACTACACCAAGTTGGTCACTACCTACTGGAGTGATGGCACACTTACCTACTCACCTCACTCACTAGCGGTTCATACTAGACCATTGTACTGGTTTCACTTTTATGTTGTATTTACCCTTATGTTTTTGTAGACCCTTACATTGAGTTTGTGAAGAAGAAGAAGTACAATCTTTTGCCTCCATCTTTGTGTCTGTGTGTGCTTGAAAGAGATCAATCTCTCTCCTTCTCTATCTATTGACATGAAATTTATCATCATTTACTTGCGCATCATTAGAAGAGGCATGAGAAACCAATTCATCATGTGTAGCACAAACACTCTCATTAGTAGTGACAACCATGGTTACTTCATCAAACATACCATATGTACATACAAACTTATCATCCACAACATATGCACCAAAAGGGCTCACAATATCTTGGACCTCATCCATGATCCAACCCCAAAACTTCATACTCAAGAGAGGGACTCATAAAATCCACATTATCATTTGTCACCATGGCATATCATTCTATGGTGCCATACTCCAAATAACTATCATCAAACAAACCAAAGGTGGAAACGTAGTCTTCAGCCATTTTCATATCCTTTTCATGAATAGACTCCAAGTCAACCTCAATATTGTTCGGTGGATACAGGTGCATACAGGCGTATGCACACCAAACCCTGTGGACACTCTATTTTTTGGAAAAGGCCATGTAATTCAGCCTAAGATGAGTTGTAATCATGATGAGATTAGACAATACCCTCTTTATTTCTCTGAGTCCACACCCTTGTAAGAGGCAAGATGGCCATGGGAAAGCCCCCTAACTTTTAAAGTAAAATCCCTTAGTTTTGAGAGGAGAGTTATCATTAGTTTTGAAGAAGAAGAAGAAACTGCACTATGGAGGCTTCTTGTGACTACAACTTGTAATCTTCTTTTCTCCTGAGCTGCTAATCAGAATTCTATTCCAAATAGCACATTGCGCTCCTTGTCTCTTGCTCTACAATCTACGTGTAATAATTTTCAATTCTGCTATGGTTCGTGACGTATTTTTTGTGAGCTAAATGCATTGATTTGGGGTTAAAATGGTTGTTTTTTAATGTTTTGACCATCGATAAGTGTTTTTATGCTTAAGGAAGATCTTTCCAAGTACTTCTATTTCAATTTTTGCACATTTTTTGTGATGGATCGTGATTTATGTACCTTCCCAGATGGTGGCAGAACTTGGTAGGTTGAACTTATAAGTGTTGTGATACTTCTCCTTAAGTTTCATGGCATTCCGGATTTGTTTGGATACCGAAAAAGCCTGATGACGTTAAGTAGTGAGATTGGACGCATACTGATTGTCTAACTAGGAAGTGGTTGATTTGCTTTAGTCGTAGAACGAGTAGCCCCTAAGTTCACTTTGGTGAGATTGACCTCTCATTAAGTCTCCGTGCCCCATCCCGAGTCGCTTCCTTGCATATTGACATTTTGTTAGTACCAAAGAGCTTTGCTGCAGATGTCCATCGCGGCTACCAGCTAACATTGGCGTCGCTACCGGGGAAACCGATCCTTAGGTGGTGAGTGACTCAGTGTACAAAAAACAAAAACAAAATCTCCCTTCAAGCGTTTGATACCCGTTTTGCTTACACATAGATAGAGAAGCAGCTAGACGTAGGTTTAGTGCTTGATAGAGACTAGAGTCCAAGACTAGCCATTGCTATTCCTTAAGAGCAAAGAAAGCTGTGAGTGAAGTATAAGATAATATTTCGTTCTTTGATTTTTCACATGCTTGGAAAGGGCTGTTCTACCACACACCTTGTTGTTATTTTCGTACTGTTAAGTTTAGTTATGTTTACAGATTCATTTCAATTTATAGGAGTAGGTTAGGAAAAAAATTACACCATCATTTGTGGCCAAAAGGATAGAGGAAAAAACTAACAAAAAACTTATTTTGGTGTTGAAGACCATAACTCTAAAAATCTAAAGAAGTGATGGTCAGAGCTTCAAAATTGGACCAAACCCAGTAAAAATTTCAAGAAGGGTATAAAAACACTTGCTGGAAAAGATTGTGCCAAAAACTGCCAATTTGCCTGCCAAACATGGATTGTGATCCATGTACCGGTCACTAGAGCTCAAGCACATGAGGTAGTAAGGAACGCCCCAGCCAGCCAACCAGAGATAGACAACTTGTTTGTCCAAACCCCTAGAAAATATTGGAAGGCAAAACGAAACAAGATGAAAGCCAAAAGAGAAAAGAAAAAAACGGCATTGGAAACCAAATTCCGAAAAACAGAGGTACAACTTCAAAGGGAAAGAGACCTTAAGGGAAACAACGAGATAAAGAAACTGTCAGAACTCTCATCAAGAGGGTCAGTCTTAGTAGACAAGGTGTTCAAACCTTTGGACGCAATTTTGAAAGCTTACAAGGAAAGGCTAAAGCCTAACCCAACCCAAGAGGATAGGTGGTTAACGTACCCTCATCCACGCTTTGAGAAGGAGAGGTTAAAGATGTGCAAAGAGCTCATTCAAGCGCTTATGGAACCATCAGTTCCTACGACTCCAAAAACCAAGGTACTCATACGAGAAAAGATTCAGGAGTTAGAGGGGTGGGGAATTGAAGAGAATAATCGACCAGATCTTGTAGACAAAACACCTTTGGATACGAGGGTGGCAGCCAATACAACAGATGGAACTCATTCTCAAGTACCACTGCAAATTCCGGAGGTAGAAGAACAATGGCCTCAAGAGCTATGGAAATAGATCAAGAATAGAAAAGATGGAAGTGCCACACTTGTGTTAGCTCCTATCGCAGAAATCCACCTAGAGCATGAACTCTACCCAAATGACATCCGATCACTGTATGGTGATGCAGGCACATTGATATTGGAAGACAGTAAACAGTAGTCGTTGAAGACTTTACCTTCATTTATTGGTAACCTTGAAAATTGATCGGAGGTAAGGAAAGTCTCATCTCAATGGAAGGCCAATCCTAAGATGATGGATACCAAAACTCTTTACGAGCTAATGTCATCCCCTATCTGTTGTACATTGACTCTGTCAGAGTTACTGAATATTAGACCGCATCTTTGGGATGAGGTCGCGAAAAAAATTGGAAAAAATAGGGCTGGTAGTTCCTTCACCCGAGGCTCTTCAAAACACACTAAAGACACAACCCTTGAAGAAAACTAAACATGAGCCAGTGCTAGTGAACAAGGTAGGGGATTATTGTGAAGGTGAAGAAAGAAATACTACCCTACTGGTAGAGTACAAGGATGTAAAATCGGTAGCGATATTGGATAGTGGAGTTGGAATTTCCATAGCGACCAAAGCAATGGGAAAAACCTCCTCTAAGGAAAACTAGAATGAAACTTCAACTAGCGGATGGGTACCTGGAGAGACCTTTGGCATCTTAGAGTAGATTGTAGTAACCTTGTGGAATTGCGTATGAACAAACATTCGCTATTATGAATTTTGATGAGAGCAGTAATTTCGACATCATTACAAGAGCCTTTTCCAGAAGAGATGTTCGAACCTTTTGGATGGAAACAAATACTAGCTACTCTTGATGTTTCTGTAAATGAGGTGACCCTCACCAAAGTTTGTGATGAGGAAGGGTATGATATCATTCCATTCCAGATGATGAATGTCCGCCTAACTCCGAAGACAGAGAAAGAAGTAACTGACAAGGAAGGGGTGGTCGAGTGCCGACGCATAGTGGATGAAATCTCTGTAAGGCACCTTGTCCAAATGGGTGAAGAAGAATTTCAAGTCTCGACTGATAAGACGCTAGAGGATAACGTGGAGGACGAGCTGATAAATTGATGAGGAATCAAATGATGATAAATTTGATGCACCTTCCCAGTATAAGATAATACCATTCAGGATAGGAAGATAGTGGTGCAAAAACCCAAACGAGATCCAAAAGAACCAGGAATTTCATATGATGGGCCAGAAAACATGAAAATCATCAACTTATAAGATCCTAGTGAGGAACCTAAACCGGCATATATTGCCACGGTTGCCACGGACCTTACTGAAGAGGAAGAGCAACTTCTAGTCTATACGCTCAGGCAATATAAAGATGTCTTTGCATGGTCATACAAAGATGTGAAGGGGATAGATCCTGATATATGTCAGCACACGATTCCTCTTAAGAGTGATGCTAGACCACGTAGACAACGTCCTTACACGTACAATGAAACTTTTGCCAAGAAAACTAAGGAGGAAATAGACAAACTTAAGGACGTTGAGTTTATCTACGAGATTGAGCACACCAAGTGGATGTCCCCAATGGTGGTGATACCCAAAAATAATGGCAAACTGCATGTCTTTGTAAACCTCAAACAATTAAATGAAGCCACCATCAGGGATAACTACCCACTACCAATAACCGATCATGTTATTGAGAGGGTAACAAGGAAAGAGGCCTATAGTTTCTTCGATGTGTTCTCGGGCTACAACCAGTTGACGATTAAAGCGGAAGATCAGCATAAGACAGCTTTTGCGATATAGTGGGGTATATTTACATATAGGGTAATTCTTTTTGGCTTGACCAACGGCCCGATCACATTTCAAAGACTAATGACCCACACATTCAAAGAATATCTCAAACAATTTCTGGAGATCTACATGGATGATCTTTGTGTTCATTCCCATCGACGGAGTGACCACATCACTCATTTGTAGAACTTATCATATTTTCTTAAACCCAGAAAAATGCATCTTTATGGTAAGACGGGGTAGAATTTTGGTCCACATAGTGTCCAAAAACGGAATTTCAACTGATCAAGAAAAGGTGCAAATAACTGCTGCACTACCAAGACCAAGGAAGATAAAGGAAGTGCAAGCGTTTATGGGGCACTGCGGATACTACAAGGGTTTCATATATATGTATGTTGTAATAGCTAATCCATTGTACGCTCTCATAACTAAATTCGAATGGACGGAGGAATGTGAGGAGGCTTTCCAAAAATTAAAGCAACATTTAATATCGGCTCCAATTTTGCAAGCCCCTGACTAGAGAAAAATCTTTCATGTCCATGTGGATGCATCAACCTATGCCATCGGGTGCATAGTAGCCCCCAGCTAGGAGAGAAGAAAATGGGTTTTCCCATTTTCTACTCAAGTTGGCAGCTAAACAACCCAGACAAAAATTATACCACTATGGAAAGAGAAGGTCTGGGAATGATCTATGCTGTCAAGAAATTTAGACACTACCTTCTAGCAAACAAGTTTGTCTTCTTCATGGATCATCAAGCACTGTTGTATCTGGTAAATAAACCTTGCAACATAGGAAGAATTATTCGTTGGTTTGTACTTTTTCTTGAGTTTGACTTCACGGTGGTCGTAAAAAAGGGGACCACACACCAAAGAGCAGATCATCTTTCGCGACTATTTCGTGGGGAAGCACCTAAGGGTGTTGATGATGACCTTCCTAATTCATATCTTCTTAACATAGAAATGGTACCGAGATGGAGCGAAGAGATCATTCCTCTACTCACAATCGGCTTATTGTAGATAGAAAGACAACGATTAATTATCCATCAAACACAAAATATCCAACTTTTAGCAGGACGACTGTACAAACACGGTAAGGATAGGATACTGAGACTATGTGTACAACTTGAAGATACCACCTACTTTCTTAAACAAGCTCATATACAAAATATGGGATTTCACACTGGTGAAACAGAGACAGGCCAACGGCTACAAATATTGGGCGTCTACTGGCCAAACATGGAATACAATGTCCATAAATATGTAAAATCCTGTGATAGTTGTATAGTGCAACCCCTAGTGGAACATGCCACCATGTTTCGAGTAGTACAAGCACCTAAATGGAGTGCTCCCATAGTCGAGTACTTAAAGAACAAAAATTTTCCAACGGAATGGGGCAAAGCAAAAATGAAAATTTTAGAAGAAGAGGTTAAACACTATCTGCTCATTCCCAACCAGTTGTATAGGCGGGGAAAAGAAAAACAATTATGGTTGTGTGCTACAAAAAGTGAATATTACGTCATCCTAGATCAAGCACACTCAAGACAACCTAGGGGACACTTCTCTGCTGATAAAACGGTAAGGCTCGTGCTACACTCAGGCATATGGTGGCCAACCCTGTTCATGGATGCAGCGACATATGTCAAACGATGTGATGAATGTCAACACACAAAACCACCCCAAAGGAGAGATGAAATTCCACTCAGGCCAATGATGGGTGTACGTGCTTTTGCCAAGTGGGTCATTGACTTCATTGGTCCCATAATGCCTCCAGGATACAGGACTCATGCACAATACATCATTGTAGCAACCGACTACATGAGGAAATGGGCGGAAGCAAAAGCAACCCAAAAAAATGATGCAAGGACTACAACTCAGTTCCTTTTTCGAGAACGTCTTTATGCGATATGGACTACCAATCAAAATAGTGAGCGATAGGGGAACACACTTTCTGAACGACGTCATTGAGAGCCTCCTTGACAAATTCATGGTGGTCCATCACAAGTCAGCACCCTATCATCCGCAAGCCAATGGACAAGCAGAGAGTACCAACAAAATCCTATGCAGAGTGCTCACCAAGATAGTCAGTGACTCAAGAAATGATTGGGATCAAAAGATACACACAGTCTTATGGGCTTACCGCGTAGCTTTTAAAACTTCAATTGGAACAACTCCCTAAACCTGGTATTCGGGATTAATGTGACATTACCATTGGAATTCCTAATCAAATTCCTCAAAGTGGTGGCACAATTAGGATGGACGGACCATGAGATTTCGGAGAGACTAGACACGCTAGAACAATTAGATGAAACTAGACTTAAGGCGATAGTTGGGATATATGCTTAGAAAAAAAAATTAAAAGCTTTCCATGATCAACATGTGATCGGTAAGGAGTTCCAAAAAGGGGATTATGTTCTCATGTATACCCTAAAACAACACTCCAAAAAACTCAAAAAGCGCGGAATGGGGCCTTTTGTGATACATGATCTATCGCAAAGAGGCGCCATCAAACTTGCAACATTTGCAGGAGAAGAGATGTCTAATTGGACAAATAAAATCTTTCCATGATTAACACGTGAACGGTAAGGAGCTCCAAAAAGGGGATTACGTTCTCATGTATACCCTAAAACAACACTTCAAAAAACTCAAAAAGCGAGGAATGGGGCCTTTTGTGATACATGATATATCGCAAAGTGGCACCATCAAACTTGCAACATTTGCGGAAGAAGAGATGTCTAATTGGACGAGTGGTTGCAGATTAAAGAAATATCTTCTTCCACTGACATCATAAGAACTCGCAACACTCCATGTAGCAGCTCAGCGCAAATGTCAAGCACAGGACATTCGGGAACATGCACAACATGAAGCCAAAATCCAAATATTAAAATGCAGGGACCAAGAAAAATTCCAGAAGAAAGAACAACAGGATGCGGCTATTCAGAATTCTCCAATAGCATCTATACAAACGGTGGCCACATGGTTCAAAGGAATGGATCTACACATTCAGTTGCAACTTGCAGACGACACCACCGAAAGAGCATTAGTGGACACCGGGGCTAGAGCTAATGTGGTTAATTACTCCACTTTCAGAAAATCACACAGGAACCTCTAATGGCAAATACTATGGGGTTCAAAGTAACAAACAAAGGTACTATGGACAATCTGGGCCACATAAATTTACCAATCAAAATTGATGGGACAATTTATCCACATCAATTTCATGTGGTTGAAGATCAACATCTTAACGAAGTGGTTATTGTGGGAGTGCCGTGGATGCGCACTTATAAAGACACACCAAACTCGTAGGACAACACTTTACTCATCGAACACGAGGGCCAATCTTTATCCATGCCATTTGTGTAAACGGACCATTTCTGGGAACCTCTACCATCGCCCCATGCAACAACTCAACGATCATCCACTACCATGGTCACAAAAACATGGGTTAAGAAATCAATCATGGAAACCAAGCCTAAGAAATTGTGGATACCTAAACGACAATACAATACACGTAAACCTACATTGCCTACACAAAAATTAAACCACCACAAATTACCCACCGCTATTCTCAAAAGGCCTAGCCCAATGGACCGCTATCTTTGAAATCCAAACACCCTCAAATGGGTATGCTAACCAAAACAATGCCAAAAAGCAGCCCAATTGGCATCTTCTAGCGGATCAGTACCTAAACAATTTTGATGGAAACCAAAACAATGCCACCGACATCTTCTAGCGGACTAGTACCTAAACAATTTTGATGGCAACCCAAACAATGCCAACAAGCAGTCCCACCGGCAGCGTCGAAACTTTTACGGGACACAGTAAAAAACAGAGCGCGTCTTCTCCAATTACTATTGTTTGGACCATGCAAATTCCAGGAAACCTCGCCACCAACAGGCACTGAGCATATTGTTCAGCAACTATCTCTTGCACAACATTTTTTTTTCCCATGCATATCCTCCATCAGCATCATAGAGCCACACTATGTGGCTATGCATAGACACACACGCTATTCCCAAGCACTCTGACACATGTTCGTCGTGGACGACTCACTCTAGGAAGGGGGGAAATGCGGCTGGATTATTATTTGTATATACCATTATTATCATCTTATTGCTTTTCTTTTCGTTTCTTTCCTTTTCTTTTCTTTAAAAAACACAAGTTTTTCAGAGCCTGACAGACTCTTAGTTGGCATAATCATGAGCCATATCGTCACCATCTAATACCAAAATAAGAGTATATATGTAAGGGAGGCGACACTAATTTTGGCTAATTTTTGGCCGACTAATAATCATTCTAAATAATTTGCTTTTACAAAAAAACAAAAAAAGATAGGTAATCAACAAAAAAATTGATAAGTCGAGCTAGTAAAGTTAGAATTGACTTTTAAAAGTAAACGCCAAAACTTCAAAGCGAGGACTTCGAACATGGCAAATATGGGAAAATTCAACACAAAATGAATTTTGGGCCAACTTTTGAAGGATTAAAACTACAAATCAAACTCCATTTGTAAACTGTGTCAGAATGACGAACAGTTCGAATCGCAAGTGATATGAACAACAAGATATGATCAATGAAGGTAAGTATAAATGTGGCATTCCGGGGACCGGGATCATATAGTCAAAAGGGGCAACAGAAGCTCATTTACATTCACACACAGAGAGAGAACCACAGGAGCATAGAGTTTTTGGATTTGCTTCTGTCCACTGTGACCACCTCGGTGGATCTTACTACACCAAATTTGATAGGTATTATCATTAACCTTGCCAGAGCATGTGTGTGTGACCCATACTGCATCAACATTACCAAAACAACAAATCGAAGAAGTACAACGTCACAAAATCGGATAAATAATAGGGCTAATGAGGAGGTCCAGAACCCATCAAAAACCAGAAAAAGTTCATCAATAGACCCCAACTAACTGACAGAATCAGCCAAGCTAAAAAAAAAAAAAAAGGTGTTGGAACATGGATCGCGTGGAAATTTCTACAGGAGCAACAAAAAGGGGTCAAAAACAAACTCCTATGACTCGTTTGTCAAAATGCATCCCAACATGGATCACGATCCATGTTCCTTTTTGCCAAAATCAGGATAAAAGCGGCTCAATAGATGGACAATGTACAAATAGTAATGGTATTGCAAAATGATCACAAAAAGTGCTCTAAAGATCATCAAACCCACCTAGATTACTACTTTCAGTTTTTAAATGGTCTTTTGGTCAAATTGCTGCTAAAGTTGTTTGGGAATCTTGACACTCTCCTCGAAGCCTATCAACAAGCAAATGTAACCTAAGAATGGTGGTAGGATCAAAACTTGGCAAAAGGTTACTTGCAAAATGGTGAAAATTGTAGGATTCAATTTGTGTTCTCAAAAGAACTCAATGTTTCGGGAAATTGGCCAAGAAACCAAGCAAATCTATGAACTACAGACCTAACTCATCAGAAATCAGAGCAAGGAGAGATATCAAGCAAAACATGACTCCAAAATGGTTGCCAAAAACAGATTTGGTCAAAAACAAATAAACATGGCCATAAACTAAAAAAGGAGGCCAACTATGAAAAACATGTCCAAAGTTGAAAAACTTTCACCAGTGCACTAGGAAAACCTATAGGAACAAATGTGCACAAGAATTGTATCATAATTTTGTCCAACATGGATCGCGATCCATGTACCTTTTTGCCTAATATATGTAAAACCCATGCCATCTGATTCAGTATGATCAAGAAAGCCAAGCCATGGAGTTTCAAGACATTTGAATCCCAAAATCCACTTCAAAAAGCCCAAATCTATAAATCTGTACATGATTTCCAAAATTGAGCCCAAGTGTCAAACCATTGTTCCAAATCCCAAAATTTTTGGACCAAGTCATAATCAAGATGCACCCTACCAGATGGTATCATCAAATTTCAAAATATTGCCCAACATGGATCCCGATCCATGTACCTTCTGCCCAAAATCCAGAGAAAATTGCTCAGTAGCATCTCCTTATGCCTAGGAACAACTTCCCAAAGTTAGAATTTTCAAATGCTTCCCGACATGGATCGTGATCCATGTTCCTTTTTGTCAAAATCTATCTGTTACATTACAGTCTTGTGCCTATAGTAATCCTAGGTGCACTTGTGAAATTTGGTCAAATTTAGAGTAGTTTTGACAAAGTTAAGCTCACTTTTTCATTTTATGGTCAAGTTTACAATTTTTGACAGTTTTGATCTATGGCTAAAATCCATTTTCACTTGCTAAAATTGGCAACATGATGCCTTGAAGGAAAGCATAGAGAGAGTGGAATGCGGCACCCTATGAGATAACCGATATCTCATCAAATGAGAAAGCTCACCTCATCGAACAGATACTTGAAGCAATTCCGGTGAACATCTTCATAGGAAGGTTTCAAGCAGTAGACGGAGAAATTCTAAAGGCTACTATCTTTCCACAGGAAATATGGACTTTGGACCAGAAACCAAAAGTGCAAGCAGGGGTCAGGTGCCTACAGCTTGACAACTTCTTACGATTGCCTCCTTGGGGAACGAACTTCAGACGAGCTCACGAGCTCATAAGTTCAATTCAATACAATGGGGAAGCAACTTTGATAGACAAGGATGGGGCAGTCGTCAAGGTAAAAATTAGAGCGGAAATTATCAATGAATCCCTCCACCTGCCACACAGCATGCACAATCTATTGCAGAAAATGAGGGCAATAGACAATGATAAAGAATTTTTGAAGCAACAAGGCCACAAGCTGACGTATCAAGACCTGATCTACTCAGAAACCGAATTGCCATTGTGCCTGATATCACAACATTTCAAGGTGCAGAAGCTGCCTAGATATACCAAACCTTTATTGCATATGGTAGTGGTAATGGCGATGGGCTTGGCTGAAGGCAGAGTGGTCAGTTGCGAATTTGGCAACTATCTTCTTGACACTATTGTGGAAGCAAACCTCGGAAGGGCAGCCAAAGAAGTAAAGATTACATGAACGGGGGACGAATGCTCACACGTATCGCATATCAAGCACTGGGAATGATAGAGGATCTACCACCTGCTGAAGCGTAGATAGATCCAATCCAAATATCCAAAAGAGCTATAAGACCAGTGGCTGAACCTTCTACAAGGAAGAACCGGGTAGTTAAACAGACAATGCAGCAGTAAGAAATGAAATAAAGCTCTTTTTTGGTTGAGCATAATTGATCAACTAGGGGGTGGGATTCTAGCAGCGAGAAGGCCAAGTCAAATGCTTGGAGTAGCCAGGCAGAGGGGTCCCACCCAAGAAATACTCCTTCTGAGTACCAATCTTCAGAGGAGGAGCAGGATAGCCCATACACACTAGGATATACCCGGTTGAAGAAAAAGGCTACATGTACATTTGGAAGAAGCTATCCCAATCACTCATGCCAGAAGGACAATGGAAGAGTCTCAGGCATTGAGGGGAAAGCTCCACCAACAAAAGAAAGAACAATATCAAACCCAAGAAATAGAAGCGGATGATGAGAAAGAAGACGATGAAGCCGAGAATGCTCCACTGCTACGTAGAAAAACAAAGGCTTTGGAAAGGATCAAGCAACAAAAGAGGCAGGAAGTTGAAGAAAAATGAGAAATTGCTAGCGCCATGCGACATCGCATTCACAATGATCTCAAGCGAAAGATGGAGCAGAGAGAGAAAGAAGAGTCAAAGAAGCCATGTGGCGATGATCTAGAATCATCTGATGAATCTAGTAAGAGTCAAAAAGAGGAAACTCACTCGCAAGGAGAGGAACACTATGACACATTGGACCAACAAGGTCAAACCCTTAGGTCAAAACCTTGGTTCTCCCAAGGATGCTGAGACACTTCCAGAGACATCAGACAAAGAGAAAGGAGAAAGTGCAGGACTGTCCGAGCAAAGGATTGAAGGAAAGCAAACGGAACAGCAAACAGATCACAAAACAGAGTCCCAAAAAAAACCTGCCACAACCTTTTATGCCTTAAAAGATTTGAAACAAAAAGAAAAGCAAGCTGAGGTGGCTGAGAAATTGGATCAGAGCCCGAAAGACCAACATAGGTCAAGATCGCCACGCACACAAGTGTCCATACAAGAAGGAACGGAGATAGTTAATTCATTTGACATTGACGCTCACTTAGAGCAAATCAAATTGCAGTTCCAATGTCAAAGGGCTCTTTACAACCTAAGGGAGCTGGAGTTAGAAGACAACAAAAAAGAAGCATCTTGAACAGCAACAAAATCCATGCACTTAAAGCAACAAATTGAAGCACTAAAGAATGCCCAACTCCAGGCACAATTAGAGTTGCAGAGGGAACGGGAGAATGCGACCTATTATTACAAAGAAGTGCATCAATTCAACGAGGCGAACTCTGCATTGCCGATCGAATAGCAACGCCTCCAGGAGGAGCTAACGAGAGAAATGGAACAAAATGAGAAGCTGCAAGGCTCGTATGTGGTGGTTAGCAGGTCTCTAACTCATCTCTTGGCCATACAGAAGACACCCTCCTCTTCAACAATGACTGCAAGATATACTTCCTTGAGCCAGGAAATCAAAGAGTTGAAAGAGGCCCTGAAACAAGAGAAATATGACAGACAGGTCATGACGACAGGTCATAGGGCGCTACAACAGGCCAAGGATGAGGAAATCGATGATTTAAAGAAGGAATTGGCTGAGGCAAGAGGGGAATTAGTAGCTCTAAAAGCCAATCAAACAAAGTATCAGCAGGAAACAAGGGAATTTGAGTAGGGAGAAGGGTTCGAACAATCAGAGTTTGAAACTCATCAAATAGAGATGGCCACTACGAGCATTGGAAAAGGTACGTAGTAATCTGCAGATCCAGTCATGACATCTACCTCGGAGTCGAAAAAAGATGAAATTCAACGCTGGATCTCAGAAGTAAAGGACCCTTCACACAAGGCGTATATGCAATATGAACAGAAAGGGTTGGAATCAGCTGCCCTCCTCATGATCACTCCAGATGAGGTAGCAAAAAATCATGGGCACGAGATGATCTCACTACTATTGATGTGGCAAGAAGTTCGGTTATGGAAACAAAAGATGCTCCCCGAACTTGAACCAAACAGCAACGGAGACTACAGAGAGGTTCCGATTACGGCCCTTCAGATACAAGCCATCCTCGACAATCAACCCGTCTGGAGAAAAAAATGGTTCGATCAGAGACCAACGGATGAAACATATTACATGAACGCCCCCATTTACTGCCCCATCAATAGACGCAATCCTGGGATAATTTTTATAGTTGGTAGAGAAAAATATTGGCAGTGATGAACTACCTGGTGATCACCAAACCACTTAATAACCACCCCCCATATGAGCAATACATGGTGCAAACTCTAAAAGGAGTAATCAATATGATGAAAGAGATCCCAGACCTCGCTTGTCAAATTCTTGTAAAGATTGCCAAAATGCTCATCACATGCATTACAACTTTTAGAGACATTGAGGCAGCAGAGCATCCTTGACAAGTTTTTGTCAAGGGTACGTGGGGTATTTGCTGGAACATGGAGACAGAAATCCCCAGCAGAAATGTTTTCATTAGATTATATGCAAGAGTCAATTATCTTCCCTCTCTTCCATATTCAATCCAATGATGAAAGATCTGCCAGCCCGCCACATCGCCTACCAAAGTACCATCAACAATAATCCCTTCAGAGAGCTTGCAACCAAAGTTGAGATTGAAGCAAGAGCTCAGAAATTCAGGAATCTCATTGCAAGGCTCGAAAGAAGACAGTAAGGTAAACTCACTCAGAGACAGCTTGCACGAGGACGTGCAAAGAATAGGAAGGGGGGAATGTTTTGTGGATACAGACGCATATAGGCGTATGCACACCAAACCCTGTGGACACTCTATTTTTTTGGAAAAGGCCATGTAACTCAGCCTAAGATGAGTTGTAATCATGATGAGATTAGACAAGACCCTCTTTATCTCTTTGAGTCCACACCCTTGTAAGAGGCAGGATAGCCATGGGAAAGTCCCCTAGCTTTTAAAGTCAAAACCCTTAGTTTTGAGAGGAGAGTTATCATTAGTTTTGAACAAGAAGAAGAAACGTGCACGGTGAAGGCTTCTTATTACTACAACTTGTAATCTTATTTTCTCCTAAGTTGGTAATCAGAATTCTATTCCGAATAGCACATTGCATTCCTTATCTCTTGCTCTACAATCTAAGTGTGATCATTTCATATTTTAGATATGTTATGGTTCGCGATGTATTGTTTGTGAGCTAAATGCATTGATTTGGGGGTTAAAATGGTTGTTTTTTGATGTTTTGACCATGGATAAGTGTTTGCTTAAGGAAGATCTTTCCAAGTACTTCTGTTTCAGTTTTTTGCATATTTTTTGTGATGGATTGTGATTTATGTACCTTCCCAGATGGTGACAGAACTTGGTAGGATTGAGCTTATAAGTGTTGTGATACTTCTCCTTACGTTTCATGGCATTCCAGATTCGTTTGGATACCAAAAAAGCGTGATGACGTTAAGTAGTGAGATTGGACGCATACTGATTGTGTAACTAGGAAGTGGTTGATTTGCTTTTGTCATAGAACGAGTAGCCCCTGAGTTCACTTTGGTGAGAATGACACTCTCATTAAGTCTCCGCGCCCCATCCTGAGTCGCTTCCTTGCATATTGACATTATGTTAGTGCCAAAGAGCTGTGCTGCAAACGTCCGTCTCGGCGACCTGCTAACAAATATCATCCACATTAGCATGTACATCTTCAAGAGGAGAACCCAAACAAGAATTTCCATTTTCATCACATATATCAACCACATGTATGGAATCATCTTCTACATGCTTGCATGCTACCTCACTCTCATGCGTCACCACTCTCTTATCAAAGCCCATCTTAAGATTCCACAATGCATACTCTACCATAGGATTACCCAAATGAGCTTCTTCATACTGAAAATTTACATTCACGATTTGCATAACCTCATCCACTTTGCATGTGCTATCAAACACAAACATGCATATTTGTCCATATGATTCATTTCTCCATTTGCAAGTCCTTTGATAAATTCCAAGAGAGAATATTTTATCTTTGTCCAACTACAACAAGTCTTATACATAGAATCATCCATAATATACTTTTGAAGTATCTGCAAGAAGTTACACTCTCTATATTGGCACATAAATATCTTGACATGAAGAAAAGAGGTAATATGGGTTGATCCTCGCTCACAAATTTTGAGAGCCTCACTCACACTCGGCCTCCACTAGCCTCGACTCTCCCACTACACTTGGATGCACTAAAGGAAGCAAAGGGATCAAAAACATCAAAGAAAAAAGGTTATGAAAAACAATGGAAATCTCTGCACTTTTTCTCATAAAACTAAGGGCTTCACTCCTTTTCAAACGCCCTTCCATGTGCTAGTAGAGACTCCATAGGCGCTCCGATATATACACATAGTTGACCGGAACCCATTCAAATCAAGCCCAATTTGAGAAAAAAATTCCATTAAAAAATTAGAAGAAGTTGTGGAAAAATTGGGGGAAAATTTTCTCTTTTTCACATGTACAAGCAAGGAATTGCAGCGCATAGTCTACCCTCAACTAGGTGCACCATAAGGAACTACACACAACATAGATACCATACCTCAAACCAAGATGAAGAGAGTTCCATATACAAAGAAAATCACCCAATTTCATCAGCCCATTGCGGAGAGAAATACTCTCAAATCACCACACCAGGCTCTTACAAGGCAAGATGGGCACCCCTACATCAAAACCCCCACCCTTCATCGTAGGCTGCCAGTAACACAGAGTTTCTTCTTCAAAGATGAATATCCCTCCTCACTAACCCCAAGATGAGTAAAGTTTGGTTTTTATTTATATTTTTAAATCACTTACTCACTCTTCGAAGTATTGACACTTCTATGTACAAAAATAGAAAAACTATGTACCTCACACAACTAGCCCTCATGCGTAGAGACAACTAGCACACACCCATCTATGCACTTTGTACAAGCAGTCTTTATTTATATACAAGGGGTCCAAAAGAATAAAAGAAAATACCTCGAAGACTTTGGGGTGGCCCGTATCATTCCTCAAAAGCATGTCACAACGTCATAGAAGTCTTCAATCACCTCTTCATCTAATTCATCATAGTCCATGTTCTAGTACTCTACATCAAGTATAAAAGCAACAATTTGTAGTGGACTGTGCACTAACCCATCAGGCATGTACATACTTATTTAAGATATCCCTTTTAGATTTATTAAAAGGTTCTCTCCAAGGATTAATCAAACAATCTATAGGATATGAAGGAGAAATCAAACTCTATGGAACATTATACCAACCCATGTACACCTTCCCTATATTGGGTAACTTAAGATCAAATTGATGCAATTATATCATCACAAGCCTTATCATCAAGTATGTTAAACGAATGTTAGACCAAAAGTATCTATCATAAAATAAGAACTTTCAAGGACAACATCTTTGCTTTTATTCTTCTTGGTTGCTTTTGTTCCCACTCGTAGAAGCCAACATAAACAAATGTCTCCAAAACAACATTTTTGTTTTGCAAAATACTTTCTATAGTGTAGATTAATGCAAAATATTTTTCACATGGTAGCTTCAATATTGTGGATGTATGTTGTCGATACATATCCAGCACAAGTTGTCTATTCAAAATAAACTTCACCACCTTCCTTGCTTTATCTATAATGCTTTTGAACCAATCAGTGTCATCTATTTTATACCAATCTTGAAACACAAGATTCAAGCTTTACACATTGCATCCAAATGTGTGCAAGCTAGGACAGTGCTCCTTCAAGAGACGATGAGATGCTTTGCAAATTTTTTGCATTTTCCATGATCACATGTCCTACATTGGGGACACCTGATTGATGAATAGTCTCAATTACTATATAATCTATATAACTCCCTGACTTTATCTCACTCGAGTTGTCAATTTCTTTAATAAAGCACTCCCCTCAATGACTGAACAACATCACATTAATTAGAGGCCTACGTTGGACATTTGACCATCCATCACTGACTATAGTGCATCCTAATTGATCAATTGATTTCAAGGTTAGTCTATCAAGTTCTTTTTGGGTGTCTACAAAACATTTATTCAAGATGGTTGTACGTATCTTGTGATATGATGGCAGGGAAAAACTAGCACCCATACTCATCGAGCTTCTTTGTTGCATGCTTCCATGGCTCTCGTGTGACCATCACCATAGAACTGCCTATAAAATACATAGCTTGTGCAATAGCAAACTGTGCCTCTTCAAGAAATGTTAAATGGAAGATTTTCTCTAGACTTATTTGCCTCATTCTATGCATTCCAAATTGGTATTCAGGCAAGTGCTAGCTCTTTATGTGTGCGTGGTGGCTGGCATGGATGGTGCACCATGCCGTCATTATTAAGTTCAACCTTTTTCACCATCAAGCTTCCATATCTCATTCACATTCGGCATCAAGGGACACAAGCGAGGGAAGAGGATTCGAAGGAGTTTCTGAAAGAGGAAAGCAAGTAGGAGAGAATAATACAAAGGATCTAAGGTGGATTAAAGTTAACATTAAAGGGTGATCAAAGATTTTAAGGGCATTAAGGGGTGAATTAAGGTAAGAAGAAAGGCAACAAAAGGGCTTAACCTTGCTCTTGTTCTCTCTTGTCATTAAGGAGAGAAACAAGTGAGGCATGGAGAATGACCATAGTCAGGGAAATAAGAACAATATCAATTAAGACAACAGATTCTTGTATAGAGATGTAGAAGGTTCAAAGACAAAGAATAAAAGACAACAAATAAGGGTTGAATCTTCCATTTTTTTCTCAAGATTGGGGTGAGATTTTGACAAAGTGAACATAGTAAAGGTTTAGGAAAGCATAAGTACAAACAGAGGAATTCTAAAAATTGGTACAGGGACAACTTGGGATTATTATGGGATCAGATGCATGTCACCAACGACGGCTTGAGCATGCAAGGAAAGAACCAAAATTATGATTGGTTGGAGGGCCAGGCAGTGGGGATTCAAAACGTTGGAGGGCTACGCATCGAGAATTCAATATGTTGGGTTTTCCTTTATAGTTTGATGAATATCGAGGGTCTATTTGGACCATATTTGTAGATAAATGGGAAATTTCAATGAAATCAGGGTTGGAGTGAGTCTGCGTTTTTGTGTTTGTTACAGTATTCTTGCCTCTATCTCTCTCAACTCTCTCACATTTAGAAGCTCGGTGCTTCCCATGGAGTACCATTGTTAGGAATTTTTTGGTTGAGCATAAAGCTAGAAAATTGTGCCAAAAAGCTTGCTACCTAGCCTCATGTATATATGTGTACATAGTGCTGCAAGTCTTAGGAGTGAGTATGTAAAAATTCATGTACAAAGGTTTGGTTTTTTTAGACTTGTGTACCAGTTTTTTGGGGTTGTTCAAGTTTCCAAGATATGGTTTCCAATAAATATTTTTAGCCATGCTTTATAGGTCATGAATTGGACTTGTACATCATGAGTTATGTGCGTCCGAAGTGGGCGGTCTCGACTTAGAAAGTGGTTGTAGATACATGCGACAAAAGAAACTGGGCCAACTTGATGCTCTTAAATTAGAAATGCTGAGAATTTAAATTTTCAGAGGTAGAGGAAGTAAAGGGCTCTGAGTTGTGCTTTATGGCATCGCATTTGATGCCTGGAGTGATGCACTAAGATTCGAGGAAATTGGTCCTTAGAAAGGGTCAAGCTCGAGATTTTATGTGGGGAGAGAAGGGACTTGGGGAAGAGTGGGAGGAATGTGCCATGTGGAAATGGGATTATCCCACATGGGAAAAGGAAAGTGCAAATTTGGGGGAGAATGGAGGCCATTTTGGATTCCCACTCAACTGCCTAGGTGCTTGGCCCTCACTTTCGTCCTTTGGACACTTGACACCCACCCCTTCCCTTGGTCAAAAGGTCACCGGCTGTACACTTCCTACCCAAATTGAGCCCAAAAATGGACCAATAAAATAAAATTTTGCAAGAAATCCTTCTCAGTTGAGGAGAGAGAAGAAATATTTGGGGACAAAAAAGAAGAAAACCCCCCATTATTATAGTTGCAACACCTGCAAACTTTCTAGAGAGCTCATTTTCTAGCAAGAGAGAGTACACCCCCAACTTTGGATGGCCATATCTCTCTCATTTTTCGTCTGTTTTTAGTCTATGGATACTCTACGGACATCTGCTTGAGACAAGCTACATCATGATGTCCTTGGTTTATACTAATTCTGAGTGTACTTTATGCTAGAGGGTTTCTTCATAAATCTTTACAGGTGCTTTGGGCAGTGCAATAGTTCTTCCTTCCGATGGTGTGGCTCATGCAAGGATATAGAGGCACTCATTTTCCTTGTTGTTTGCACACTAACATTGTTTTGGTGACCCCACTAAGGAGCAAGTTCTTCTGTGCTCCAATTTTTGTGAAATATATGTATTCTGTAGGCACAAAAAGTAAAGGAGATGTGGGTCCTTATGGACAACCACCTATGTATGTGGAGATTGTGGACAACACTTGAGATAGTTGTGTAATTGGATTGAAGCCTTTGGAGAATCGTGAGGTTTTGTGAAGCCAATCACTGAAGCAGGCTATCCAGTGTAAGGTGGATTAGGTACTAGAGCGATCCATCGACATCCCTTGAACTTTCAATGTCACATGTAAGTGTTTTTGTGGTAATCAAACATGGCGGATGAGTTTCCACAGTTTCATGGATTTTCTAATCAGAATGCACGGAATTTTAGTGAAAAAATTAAAAGTAAATTTCTTACTATGAAATATACTAGATCAATCTATATTGTTGCGGTTGTTGCAATATAGTTTACAAAATGAAGCAAAAGTTTGGTTACAAAATCATGAAGAGCTGGTGCAGGCACAATTTCCAGGGGTGGTTTCAGACTACAATTCTGTGAAGTAGGCTTTTTTGGCACAATATAGGAGCATCAAAGTACTTCATGAAGTTTGGCATGAATTTGTGGGGTACACTCATAAGGTTAATAAAAGTGTTAACACTAGAATGGTAACCTAACAGGACATAAAAGTGTCCTTTCAGGGTTTTGGAAAAAAATTCCAAAACCATAGTAGATCCACTCATTTTGAAAAATCCTTTCATGAGCTTATAGTGCAATAACTACTACATGTGGAAAAAATGAGAAACTTGTAATTTTTCTCATCCCTTGGTCACTACAAGCCTCCAAAGCTGATGGACCAGTGCATTTTGCCCAAAACAACAATTTCTTACGGTTGATTGCATATAGAATAAGAGTGGGGATTTTTGTAGGACATGAGATAAAATGCCCTATTAACTTCAATGGGTTGGTGACCAAAACATATGGTTGCTTTTACCTCACTAAATTTTTTGGGCAAACAAAATAGGTACAAAAAAGTTGCATTTTTGCCATTCTGCGGACCTATCATCAAAGTTTCTATAGTCACGCTCAATACAGATACTATATACATGTTTTCTTTGTTCCCTTTGGGCCTTTGGATTCAAAAGAAGCCATGGAGCATGTCAAAAGGATAATGGATCTCTTACAATTTGAACCTTGGGGGCAATGATAAAGTGCTAAATACAGCAAACATGAAAAAATTGGGTTTAGCACTATGACCTCTAGAAACCCATAGAAACTACTCAATATCTAGCCAAGTTTGTAGTCTATGATTAGATATGGTTACTACCTACAAAATAAACACAATTGGCCTAAGAAACTAGCAATATTGAGAAAGTTATACTTGCTACTCTAAAATATATCGTATTCTTCAACAATCAAAAAACTCAACCATCATCATATACTATGCTATATAGCATATTAGGTCCCCCAAAACTCAAGGAAGATTAGATTTATGTTATACATTACACTTACACAATCAAAATTGAATTTGGATATCAAGAAAGCCACCAAAAAAATCATAAAAGTGGTAATTTTGGCCCAAAAACAGGATTATGCAATTCTTGTAAATTGGTCATAACTTTCAATTTTAACACTTAGCTCTCCCTACAAGCATCAAAACATGTTGAGAACTATGAAGGCCTAACCTCTAGCCATCTAAACCTCACAAACATGAAGTTTAGAGTGGTATAGTTGCCAAAAATTGAAAAAAAGCCAAAAACTGGACCCGTTTTTTCACACAGTTTAGGTTCAAAAATGTTGTGCAAGAGTAAGGTTAATGGTGAGATCGATACTCAAACAAAAATGCTAAGTTTTTTTCAGCTGTTGAAGATTCCGGCTAGGGCGGTTCTAGTTGTGGAGGAAGTGCAGGTGGTTCCAGAGTGGACAAAGGAAGTGCTACCGAGTTCGAGTGCGGCTGTTGAAGCTCCATTGAAGTGCGGTAAAGAGCAAGGAGTGCGGTTTGCAGACGAAGTTGAGGCGGTGAAGCTAGAGAAGGTTCCCGAGCTTAAAAACAAAGTGGAGTTTGTATCGAGTGATAGCTCTATGGACGTAGACATGAGTTGGGAGACCGAGTCATCCCAATCTAGGTATGATGAGTTTGACCTCTTACATGCGAGTGGAGAGGCAGTGAATATGTGCAAAGAGCAACATGAAGTGCAAGCCGAAGTGCTTAGTGAAGACCGAGTGGAGCAGTCTAGGCCTACAATTGGTGAAGAGCAGGTAAACTGGTTTGTAGTGCCATGCTAATGGCCATGTTGGTGAAGGTAGTGGTAGAGTATGCCATAGTGGTGCAACAGGTGCAAAGTTTTTCCAAAAGGTGTGAAGCAGTTGTACCTATGGAGGAGGACAAAGAGGATGCGGTACAAAACGAGTTTCTCTCTTCCTTGGCAGAACTTGAGGATGCGGCATTAGAAGAGCAGGTGTTTCAAGTCGACAAGCAAGTAGTGCTTATTGACCTTGAAGGGCCAGTTGACGAGGAGGAGCTTGACGATGCTGGAATTGAGTTCATGGCAGGTGATGCGGATTCCAAGGCAATGTCCAAGCTTTCTAAGGACGTTTGTGAGTGGTGGTTGAAGGGGATGCTAATCAAGAAAGCTGTGCAGTGTGCTGTTGAGCAAGTGCAGGATCTGTTAAAAGAGGATCTTGATTTACATGGATGGGAGGGTGGGTCAGGTATGTATTTGGATGGTGAGCACAAGGTTTCTCTATTTGATGTTCTTGGAGGTGCTTTGTTGCGAGTGGGTAGTTTGCCAAGGAGTGGTTGGAGTGGTGGAAGCATGTTGATGGCAGTTTGGTTATGTGGTTCGGTGTGTGCCTTGGTGTGGCACTATGCAAGATTGTTACAGGTGAATGAAAGAGACCAATGCAAGGTGTTTGACCCTGGTGGGTGATTATAGGTAAAGCAGGGGGTTGAGCAACCCACATGAGCAAAGACGACGGGTGGCAGGTGCCAGCTGTTGTACATATGTTAGGTGGTTTTGCAATGTACAGAGTGTCTGTTTTTTGAGTGTTTTTTTTAGTGCAATAAGGCCATGTGTGGTTGAACATAAATGTTCAACGAGGGGGTGGGCAATGATGGTGCAACTAAAGTTGGTCCGAGCTAGGAGATGGTCAATTCCAGGTAGAGGCAGCATGTGAGTGTAGTGCAGAAGGCTAGGGCAGGTGCCAAGGCCCTAGGCAGTCGAAGGATAGTAGGAATGTATGCTTAAAGCGGTTTTTTAGGCCAAAGGTGTGCTGCAAAGAGCCAAGCAGGTTGGTGGACTACTATGCCCAAAATGTGGGCTTTATGTGCTAGAATGTGGTGCTCAATGTGCTCTAGAAGCCGGTCCACACGGCTCGTCAAAGGGAGCCCTGTTGCTCAAGATATTGCGGTTTAAAGTTGAAGTGTGTAGCAGATCCCCGACAAGCAGGGCAGCTGGGGACAAGTGGACCGGGCTAATGTCAGTGCATACATGTGTAGAGCTCGAGTTGTGGAGCATGCCTATCTTCTTGGATTGCAAATCAGAGCTCTGGATAGCAAGGTAAGGTCAGTTAAAGATTTTCAGGGGGTCGGGTTTGAGCCCACTCAACCACATTGGAAGACGTGCCATTTGGTAGTTTTTGGGCCTCGCCAAGATTCTCGGTGGGAGTGTTCACCATGTGGAGCTAGTCGGAATCGACTACACGTCAATCGGATGCTCGGTGAGTCAGATACAATGAGACGAAGTTGGGAACCTTGGGCAGTAAAAAGCTTGTAGGTAAATTTTCCGTTTTTTGGCGGCCTCAGATAGCTAGCGCAGAGAAGTCAAAATATGGTTGTGCACGTCTGCCACACGTGTTGGAGCTAGGGACTTGCCGTGCACCGTGTACGAGCCACGAAGGCTGCAAGCACACAACTAGCAAGCCTAGCAAGCTCACAGAGAGCAAGGGTGTGTCACTCACCTCCCTACGCTTGCCGCCGTGCAGGATTCCTCACCGCGAAGAAGAAGGAGCCGCCGTCGTACTCCGCTCAATTGCCTCACCGCCGCAGGTGCCTCCGCAATGCTCGATCACACACACACTCTCTCCCTCAAGCACACACACACACAATGGAGATGGAGATGGAGATAGGGCAAGAGCACTTCTTCTATTGCACACTAAGAGAATATGTCAATTTTAGGTTTAGGTGACTTTTATATGAGCTCTCCCCATTCACATTTGGGTGCCCATGCTTAGCCAACTAACCCTTGCATGTTCCTATTAGAGTGCACCTCTCATCGGCGATCACTCTACCTTGTCCTATTGGACCGACAAGCCCGGTACCTAACTCTACTTAAATAAATAATACGGCGTCCGTCGTAGGCGATAGGGTGTCCGTGAGCCGCGAGGGTTAACATGTCCCCCTTCCTGATGTAGATTCCTTTTTCGGAAGCTATTGAGTTGAAGCTTGTTATGTCCATGTTGTAGAGCATCTGGATTTGAATCTGTAAGGCAAAGTCACTCTTTCAGCAAGCGGAATTATATGGCCATAAATCATGAGGGGAATGTAAAGTACATGTGGAAATGAGTAAATACAAGATTTATGAAATGTTAGACTGCCATTAAGGACAAATAAATTGCACTTTGAGTAAATTAATTAATCAAGAGTTTTGGGCTTATGGATGAGTCTATCAATTAGTTAGTTATGACTAAGGTTAAAACAACTACTCTAGTACTAGCTAAGCTAAGAAGATTATCTAAATGCAAGATTCCCTAATTGTGCTTTTCAGCTTTGATTAGCCAACTAGCTCTCACAATTGCAAACAAAATCTTGAAATGTTAATTGTAAGCTCGATGGAAGTCTTTTAAATGTCATTCATTTTTTTCTTTTTTTCTTTTTCACTTTGGTTCACAATCATTTGACGTGTGTGCTTATTGTGTATGTCCGGGGCCTTTTTGCTTCTCAAAGAAAAGCGCCCACACTGGGAACCTCTAGGGCTCTAGTACCATAGACAATACATGTGAGTGAAGTACCAAATCAAGCCAAGATTTCTCTTCCATGCAGCATTAGATTTTTGATTTGTGGCACTTATGTTTTTTGCTTCCATTTCCTTTGTATTCTCACTAGTGTTTTTTGTTGTTTAAGTGAGTAAGCTTCTCTATGCCTTAAACATTCCTAAGGTCTCAAATACTCAGATAATTTTATCAGCTAGGCCTAGTGGTCAAGTAAATGAGTTAACCTAAAGTCACAGTCTCCTAATCTCAAGGCTCATCCATAAGATTAAACTCTAGTTCCATCAACTTAAGCAGAGACAAATTTATACATCTATAACTGCAGATAACAAACATAACTATTGCACTCAAACAAACCATGAAAAATCATTATTAGCAATTATACATATCCACCAACATGAATCATGGAAAGTAGTACACCTCGAGGTATGGAGTTGCTCATTTCGTCGAAGCAGATGTCCTCAGCCATGTGGATGGAAATCCATATAAGTCCTACCTAACACATCCAAAAAACAAACACTATACCTCTAGGAGGCATGTCAGTGTGAAAAAATTAAAACTCCTAGAAAACAAACTCAAAACACAATCCAGACCCCTAACCTACCTATCTGTCATCCCTTTTAGAATCAAGGAAAGAGGATATTATATAAACCGGGTGGCCACCCTAAGGCTAGGCCTCTATCCTCATCATCTAGATAAACATAATCATTTTCCGTGAGGCCATATTCTTTCTCTGTCTCTATTATTTCTTCTTCATCATCCTCTTGCCCAAGCGTGTTAAGCAAGAACCTCGCGATGCGTGGATACTCATCTTGTGCAAAAGAATAAGCCTGTGCCACTGGAGAAACATTTGCTACTGGGTAAGGATCACTAGTTATCCATAGACGTATCAGCCATTCTAACTCCTCAAAATTTCTCATACGCGCAAGTCTCTCTACCAAATCCCATTCGCAAGAAAGTACAGGGTAGCAGATGTGAAACACATGAGAAAAAGAAAAAGGGTACCTTTCATCAAAAATAAAAGCGCATGCCTCTGGTGAACTAGCCATCTCTGAGAATACAGATAGATTTGGTTAGGTCTTTAAACATGAGTTGTTTTTGTGTGCTGCTTGATGTGACATGGTGAATTTGGACTTATGTGTAGGATCTGATAGGGTGCTCTCTCGTTGCTAGTCGCTCTTGCTCTTTTACTTTTTCTTTTTAAAAAATCTTTTTTTGTTTGTTTGCTAGAACTAGTATAAGGCTTTACATATACATTCCCTAGGATTGGAGATTGAGAGGTTAGGGAGGAAGGTTGAGAGGGAAGAAAGTGAATGATGGATGTCAGCAAAAACTCCCCCCTTCCTTGGGTAGATCATACCTTTTGGAATGATGTCGTCACCTTTTGAAACCAATTGTTCCAAGTTGTTATGGGTGAAGGCTTTAACCAATAGTTTTTGACCGCCCTATGCATTTCATCTAGTTGCAAGGGTGGTAAGGTACTCTCCCATGATTTTATTTGCAACATTGTTGTAGGTGGTGAACTTACAACGGGAGGTGCAAACTCTTTCTTGCTTGTATGGATATGTACAATGGTAGGTGGAGGTAATATGAGTTGAAGCTTCTATTTGCGTATAGGTACTACATGAAGAGCAAGAAGCTTCATTTGATTTCACTGTTCCTGAGCTAGGTGGAACAAATCGTTCTTTCTTTGGTACCCAAACTAGCTCTAGAGTGGGTGTGTAACATTCCGTGAGTTTTTTCTTTCCGCAATTTTCAATTTGTTTTGGAGCCACAGGATTGGGTTTACATGGGCCAGGTGACAGGTAAGAGTACAATTTACGTTTGGGCACCCAGATTTGATCATTTCCTTCATAGTATTCTTGGGCTTCCAATAGTCGTTTAGGAATCCAATGCAACGTATCTTTATATTTCTTGGAGTGAGTGGGACGTTTCGTACGAGGCTTCCATTTTTTAGCATCATCCATGGTCACTAAAGAAGCTTTAGGGACCCACTTATATGTTTTCTTTGTTATATTAGGATGGTTCTTGTGTGTCTCAAGCTTTCTTTCAACTACATCAGTTAAAGCTCTAGAGAGTTGGGCTATGGGGACGTATGGTTCAACCTCCTGGACATGCAATGTCTTGGGTTTTATTTCCTTAGGCAATATCTCAGGGACTATGTCTTGAGTGGTAGGGCTAAGAGTTGGTTTTTGCGTTGTGACACCCCCAATCCCCCAATCAATAGTGCATTTGGTGGTTATCATCCACGTGCGTCCTAGGTTTATATTACCCTCCATAGTTCCAGTAGGCATGACCAAAAAGTCTTGAGCTACAACCCCATTGTCATAACTGACAGAAGTGTGCCAGATTCCAAAAATCATAGTTTTTTTCTTGTTGACACCCTTGACTTGGATAATACTCTCAGATAGAGGTGGCTTCCCTAACTGACACCACACCCCATATGATAGCAGATTATATTTAGCACCTGTGTACAATAAGGCGTTATATAGCACTTTTCCATAGGCACTATTTAACTCAATAGGGTATCGTAGAGGCGCGTCAGAGTCCAACCAATCATCCTCTGTTTCAACGTGGAATGCATGTGTAACTCCAAGGTTAGCCTCTCATTGGCGTCTTATGCGTTGTTGGCGCTCTTTCGCCTCAGCTTGAGCTTGTATCTTTTTCAATTATGTTTGAGCCTTGGTTGTCTTTTTCGTATGGATGGCACGTAGCTCCTCTTGGCTTAAAGGATCATATTATCTTTTAAATTTGCTCCCATTGAGGAATCCAATGGTTTCAACTCCATCAAGAGTCTCCACACGAATGGTTCCTTGTGGGGTGATCTCACATACTCTATATGGTCCTTTTCTCGCATATTTCAACTTTTTCTTTTCGTTACACACTCCATACATAAGGACTTTATCACCAAAATTGATATCTTTGTTCTTTAGATGATGGTCAAACCATTTCTTCCTCCTATCTTTCTCGACAAGTGAATTTTACTCAGCTAATTGCCTCTCTTCATCTAGCCTTTCAAGGATATATAATTTCTCAACTAAGGGGTTACCATCCCAACCTTCTTGATAAGCTACTCGAAGACTAGGAACGACAAACTCCCATGGCATAACCACTTATTAGCCATACACCATCTTAAACGGTGTGCAATTAATGGAAACTTTGTACGCAGTACGATAAGCCTATAAAGCTGAAGTTAACTTTAAATCCCAATCTGTGCGATGAGCTTCTACTTTTTTGGTCAAGATAGAGATTAAGGTTTTATTGGGGCTCTCAGCTTGGCCATTTGCTTGTGGATAATAAGGTGTGGACTTATGGTGAGCTATCATGAAGCTAGTAGTGAGTTCTTTGATTACTCCATTTATAAAATAAGTACCATTGTCACTCACAATCTCAAAGGGACAACCAAATCTTGTAATAATGTTCTCAAAGAGAAACTTGGCAGTTGACCTTGCATCAGCCTTACGTGTCGCCCTGGCTTCCGCCCACTTTGTTACATAGTCAGTGGCAACGATAATATATCAAGATTGAGTGCTACGAGCTGCCAGACTAATTGGGCCTACATAGTCCAAACCCCATTTTTCAAATGGTTGAGTCACTTTGACAGGATGTAATGGTATCCTATCATTTCGTTGAGTGATCTTGTAACGTTGGCATTCATCACAAAAAGTGATGCATCCTTAAATAAGGTTGGCCACCAATAGCCTGATTGCAACACCTTTCTAGCTGTTAGTTCCCTCGTGAAATGTCCTCCAGCTATAGCCATGTGGGCTTCTTGCAGTATGTACAAATACTCATCCTCAAGGGCACAACGTCTAAGAATATCGTTCTTCCCTAGCCTGTAGAGAGTTCCTACAACGAGAGAGTAAGGTTCACATTATTTTAATAGTTTTTGAGCTATGTCCTTACGAAGCTCTTTGGGTGGAAAACCATTAATTAGAAATTTCACAATCTTCTCACTCCATTCAGGTATGGTTTCGACTAGGAATAGAGAAGTATCAGGTAATTCATCATCGACTCCAGTAGGGGCTTCACCATTGGGTATGCGAGACAAATGATCCGCCATGACATGTCTTTTACCAGGTCTCACCACAATGGTAAAATCAAACTCAAGGAGAATTAGCAACCATTGTGTAATTCTTCCCGTGGAACAAGGTTTATTTACGAGATACAACAAGGCTTGATGATCAACATAGAAAACAAACTTATTGGCCAAAAGGCAGTAGAAAAATTTCTTCACTGCATAAATCATACCTAAACCTTCTCGCTCTGTAGTGGTGTAGTTTCTCTCGGCATCAGTCGATTGACGACTTGCAAAGCTGATGGGGTAGTCCAATTTATGTTCTCCTGGTTGAGCTAGAACACACCCAATAACAAAGTTTGATGCATCAATATGCACATGGAAAATTACATTCCAATCGAACACTCATAGAATAGGAGCGCTAGTCAAGGTCTTTTTCAACGACTCATAAGAATAGTCACACTCCGCAGTCCAGTGGAACTCAATAAGAAGCTTGTACAAAGGGCGAGCTATCTCGGCAAAGTTTAAAATAAACCGTCGGTAATAACCAACATGGCCCATGAATCTTTGAACTCCCTTATAGTTTGTAGGTGGTGGAAATTTAGCAATGGCTTTAATTTTGCTCTCATCTGTGGAAATCCCATTTTAGGACACTATATGCCCTAAAATGACTCCATGTTTAACCCAAAATTGGCATTTGAAAGGATTTAAGGAGATTTGATACAATCTGCACTTCTCAAACACTTTTCGTAAGCATGATAGATGTTCTTTCCAAGAGGAATAAACACAAAGGTCATCTAAGAAAGCTTCGAAAAACTCCCTCAAATAGTCTCTAAAAGAAGTTTTTATTAATATTTGAAAGGTAGCAGGGGCATTGGTTAAGCCAAAGGCCATAACACGGAATGCAAACACTCCAAATTTGGTTATAAAGGTTGTTTTAGCTTGGTCCTCTAGCGCAATTGTGATTTGATTGTAGCCAGAGTACCCATCTAAAAAGCTATAAGCTTCCTTCCCTCCAACTCTTTCAAGCACATGTTCTGAATATGGCAAGGGGTAATGGTCCCTCCTAGTGGCGGCATTGACCTTCTTGAGATCTATGCACACTCTGAGTTTCCCATTCTTTTTTGGCACAATCACTATTGGAGACACCCATTCTGAGTGCTCAATAGGGTATATGAATCCGCATTCCACAAGCTTTTCAATCTCTTCTTGAACGATCTTTGCATATTTAGGATTCATTGGGTAGGGTCATTGCTGAACTGGTTTAGCCATGCTATTCATGGGGATTGTGTGTTGCACCACAAAAGGTGGAACACCTTTCATATCATGATATGTCCAAGCAAATATATCCCTGAATTCCTTGAGAAGTTCTTTAAGTGCACACTCCTCAGTCTTTGTGAGATCTTGGGCAATGAAGACAGGTTTAGACTCTTCTCCTGGGTCTTCTAACTCTATTTCCTTAACTATCATTGGACTGTCATAAACTCCATTGCTTCCATCGATAGGTTTCCTTTGAGCCTTTGTATACACAACCTTACGTTCATCTGTGGTATAGGATTTGAAATGTTCAGGTGCAGGGTGTTAGTCTGTGGGGTCCTGTTGTTCTGTAGACTGTGATTTCACTTCCGATTCCTTTTGTTGTTGAGCTAACTCTTGATTTAATTGTCTCCTTACGGTACGACTCAACTTTGGCTTCTCTGTAGCCTCTAGTTGTGCGATGTCAATGGGTTGTGGACTACACCACATAACACTTTGAAGGTATTAACCCCAGTTATCTACCAACTTCCGATGAGCATCACATATCCCTATATAATTAAGCCATTCTACGGTAGATTTCTTTTCATTTATTCTAGCACGCACATTTGCTCGATATCGTCGCCTCTTATATCTCTTACTCTTCTTGTCTAATTTTCGATTATGGCTGATCTCTAGTGAAGAGTCACTAGATGAGTCACTACTTGTGTCTTCTACTCCCTTGGATAGATTGTCATCTAGGGTACCACTGGGCCCTGAATGGTTCGACCCCATATTTGCACTAAGATTTAACTCAGATTCTTTGTCCTCAGAGTCAATTTCAATTGATGATTCTGACCCCAAATCCTGTGGACTATAGTCTTGTGAGGCGCTACTGGTTCCAATGCCAGTCAAACCTTCATCTTGTAGGTTATCAGAAGCTATATGCATTGCTTCTAGCATATTTAAGGCTACAAGTGGTGGAATTTCATCCCCCTCAGGTGTTACCCAGGTCGTCCCCCTGCCCCAAGTGTCTATGGTTGCTGCTAGGTGGACCCAATCCACATTGTCCGACTCAGTCATCCTAGGTAGTACCTCCATATAAGGAGAATCTTCCCCAACATCAGTTTCCGCTTTGCACGTGTAACAATACTGCAATGGGGTTGAGTGAACTGTTGTGTCAGATCTATGATCACTTATAAGCCTGTTTCCTAAAGGATGTGCTCGACTAGTTACAAGATCCACTCGAATGACAGAATCTTGGAACTGCAGGTAGACATGGTTTTTAGACCAGTCATGCACCATTTTTGCTTCCCTCATAAAAGGACGTCCTAAGATCATCTTAGATGCCATAGTGTGCTTGGAGAAATCCATAACAATGAAGGTAACTCTTATTTTATGTCCAAATACCTTGATCTTGAGGTCTTCTAGCATCCCAATAGGTTTAACAATAGACCCATTGGCCATCTTTACTACTACGGTTGTGGTTCCAAGGTGAGGTTTTCCCATAGTTTCCCAGCAATTTTTAGTCACAATGCTAACCCCAGTGCCACCATCAAGGATTCCCTTCACAGTTAACCCCTTGGTAGTGATTGGTATGGTTGCATTGGATTCATCCCCCTCAAAGTATTGTCCCAACTTGTTAAGAGGTATTTCTACAACAGGGTTCTCATCTAGGTTGGGTTGTGGATCTAAGTGTTCCTCCTCTATTGGCATCTCCCTAGCTCCATCCATCTATGAAAATTGTGGTAGCCCGACCTTCAGTTCTCCATCGAGGAAAGCTCGAAGAGCTAAGAATATCTCAGGGTCTCCATATAGTTTGGACATGATGGTGGTTCTAACTTTGGAAGCCATGAAATCCATCAATTTGGCAACATTTAGCGGTACCTATTGGGTTTCAGTCCCTTGACGTGGGGAAGATGGGATCTCCATTTCTTCGATAGGGTCAGGTAGTCCCTCCGTAAACATTCTTTCCAACAAGAAGTGAGTACGTCCACTTTCCCATGACTTTAAGTCACTTTCTTCTTGGATGACACTAGGTATGGCTAAGGGTCTATGGACTTTCTGGGGTTGTTGTTGCATAGGGAATACTGTGTCTGTAATCTGGATATGCCTAGGTGATGGCTCTAGATCCCTTTGGGTATCTCCTTAATTGCTTGACTTGCTCAATCTCCTCTGTAGGGTTTGGATAAGTTCCTATATTTTTCTTGGATCCTGGCCATTGTGGCTCATGAAGATCTTCCTTGTTGGTTTCTATCTTAGTGGTCGTTTTGGTCTCCATGGTTTCACTTGAATCAAAATCCTCTTCAGCGTCGTTCATATATACGGGGTCGTCACCCGTTCCTATGTTGGTCTTTGAACTAGGGTCCGACTTCGCTACTTTTTGTGATCTCTTCCTTCGTGTTTTATTCTTCTTCTGAGATTGGGCAATTGATGCCGTGTCTCTTTCTCAAGAATATAATTTTGTTTTTGGAGCATCGATCTTGTGAGTACGTTTACTGGTACCATAGGTGTACTTTGTGTTGGCTCCTCGGTAACCTCAATTATGTTTAATGGCGTGATCTTCGGCGCATTTGGATTATTTGGACATTGGGCAATCAAATGATCTATGCCACATCGATTACACATGAGTATTGGCATTGTAGACGTGGTCGCTTGATTGATTTGCATTAGTGTGGTGTTTTTTTGTAACCTAATAGGACACTCGGCTACACGATGTGGACCTCCACACTCATAGCATTGAAGAGGTGGTCTCTTGGCAGTGTAATTGATATTTTGGCCTCTTGCAGCAAGAGCAACTACTTGATAGACAGGTTTGACTTGTCCCCAATAGTCCTCCATGTAGTATCGTTCACTTCACTAGCCGCCGCAAGTTCAAAGCGCGTAGCTCTACTAAAAGTTTCCATCAAACGGCTAAAAACACTAGTTCCAGGTTGTTGGGCCCAGCTAGGTATGGTTTCATTTGTTTCCCCGGGGCTTTGTGTAAGATGCTCTTCCATAATATCGTAGTCAGAGGAAGAGTCACTAGCCGCTATATTTGGGTCTTGGGTTGCACTACCTTGGGTCCCCGCCGAGGGCCTAGACCCTAGCGTGGAAGGATAGTGAGTACCCTCATAAATCGAAGCACTAGCTAGTTGTTCGGACTCTAGCACATGACCAGAGCGTAGATGCATGTGCTTTGAGCGCCCTACCAGTGTCGGCAAGCACCCTCAAAGGTTACTTGCTTTGTTTTGTGGGTGTTTTGCACCCCGTTTTTTACTTGATTTTTTCTTGTTTTTGATGTTTTTTGAGGTTTGAAAAACGGATTGGGGTGTGTGATAGCTCGAAACAAGCGTATCGCTTAGGAGATCTAGGCGCACTTTACAGAACACCGTTTGATTATGAGAAGCTCCCGAAGTCCCTAAAACAGTCAATTTCTCCTAGTTTCTACTTGGCCACATGGCTTAAAATAGAAAGTTGAAGGGTGACTTGTGGAGGGAAAGGTGAAGGCTTTGCCCCACATGCTTTCTCCTTACTCTTGAGCACTAGCCTATATATAGTGAATAGCATTTACCTTATATCATAAGACCAAGACCAAGCTCAAGCTCATCAAATGATCCCGATCCCGATTTTTTGGACAAACTTTTTTGGGAATTTATTCTTTTATTTTCTCACCCGTTAAATTTTTTTGTTTTTTATTTTCTGTTGCACAACAGAAAACAAAATATTATGCAGGAAACGAAAACTGTTTTGTGCAGAAAACGAAAAACGAAATAGCAGAAAACGAAATATTCTCAGTTTGTGTGCAGATAACGAAATGAACAAATATTCTCTGTTTTTTTACAAAAAACGAAATGAGCTAAATGTGCAGAAAACTAAATGAGCTAACCCACGACACAGCACAACCTTCCTACTTAAGCTTGGTGTCTCCACAGGGTAGCACAAAGTGCTTCCCGGAGCTTGGTGCAGGGCAACTCCCCGGCAGCGGAGCCCAAAATGTGCGCCTCTGCCGCACGTGTCGGAGCTAGGGACTTGCCGAGCATCGTGTACGATCCACGAACGCTGCAAGCACACAACTAGTAGGCCTAGCAAGCTCACAGAGAGCAAGGGTGTGTCACTCACCTCCCTACGCTTGCCGCCGAGAATGATTCCTCGCCGCGAAGAAGAGGGAGCTGCCATCATACTGCGTTCAACCGCCTCGCGGCCGCAGGTGCCGTCCCAATGCTCGATCACACACACACTCTCTCCCTCTCTCCCTCAAGTACACACACACACAATGGAGATGGAGATGGAGATAGGGCAAGAGCACTTCTTCTATTGCACACTGAGAGAATAGGTCAATTTTAGGTTTAGGTGACTTTTATATGAGCTCGCCCCATTCACATTTGGGTGCCCATGCTTATCCAACTAACCTTTGCATGTTCCTGTTAGAGTGAGACTCTCATCGGCGATCACTCTACCTTGTCCTATTGGACCGACAAGTCCGGTGCATGTCTCTACTTAAATAAATAATACGACGTCCGTCGTAGGTGATAGGGTGTCCGTGAGCCGCAAAGGTTAACATGCCCCCCTTCCTGATGTAGATTCCTTCCTTGGAAGCTATTGAGTTGAAGCTTGTTATGTCCATGTTGTAGAGCATATGGATTTGAATCTGCAAGGCAAAGTCACTCTTTCAGCAAGCGGAATTATATGGCCATAAATCATGAGGGGAATGTAAAGTACATGTGGAAATGAGTAAATACAAGATTTATGAAATGTTAGACTGCCATTAAGGACAAATAAATTGCACTTTGAGTAAATTAATTAATCAAGAGTTTTGGGCTTATGGGTGAGTCTATCAATTAGTTAGCTACGACTAAGGTTAAAACAACTACTCTAGTACTAGCTAAGCTAAGAAGATTATCTAAATACAAGATTCCCTAATTGTGCTTTTCAACTTTGATTAGCCAACTAGCTCTCACAATTGCAAACAAAAGCTTGAAATGTTAATTGTAAGCTCGATGGAAGTCTTTTAAATGTCATTCATTTTTTTCTTTTTTTCTTTTTCACTTTGGTTCACAATCATTTGACGTGTGTGCTTATTGTGTATGTCCGGGGCTTTTTGCTTCTCAAAGAAAAGCGCCCACACTGGGAACCTCTAGGGCTCTAGTACCATAGACAATACATGTGAGTGAAGTACCAAATCAAGCCAGGATTTCTCTTCCATGCAGCATTAGATTTTTCATTTGTGGCACTTATGTTTTTTTCTTCCATTTCCTTTGTATTCTCACTAGTGTTTTTTGTTGTTTAAGTGAGTAAGCTTCTCTATGCCTTAAACATTCCTAAGGTCTCAAATACTCAGATAATTTTATCAGGTAGGCCTAGTGGTCAAGTAAATGAGTTAACCTAAAGTCACAGTCTCGTAATCTCAAGGCTCATCCATAAGATTAAACTCTAGTTCCATCAACTTAAGCAAAGACAAATTTATATATCTATAATGGCAGATAACAAACATAACTATTGCACTCAAACAAACCATGAAAAATCATTATTAGCAATTATACATATCCACCAACATGAATCATGGAAAGTAGTACACCTAGAGGTATGGAGTTGCTCATTTAGTCGAAGCAGATGTCCTCAGCCATGTGGATGGAAATCCATATAAGTCCTACCTAACACATCCAAAAAACAAGCACTATACCTCTAGGAGGCATGTCTGTGTGAAAAAATTAAAACTCCTAGAGCCAACTCAGGGGAGTTCCGACGCGGTTTTGCGGCTAGATCATCGAACACGAGAGCAACAAAGGGAAGCCGGTAGAAGAAGGCCAAAAAACTTGAGTGTTTTATATATTTTCATGAGAAGGATTTCATGGAGTTTGAGGGAAAGAGCACTGGAAGCCGCCACGTGGCCTACTGGGTTAACCCACACGCGGGATGCGCTCCAAGCCAGACGAGGTATGTAGCCCAGGGCGTGATCCCTCTTTGAGTTGTGTGAAGGGAAGTGGGCTCCTTTGGAGCTCATGGCTATGGCGCCGGTGGCGCGGCCCAGTAGGGCGCTGCTCGAGGTGGAGATGGGCCGGTTTTGGCAGTGGCCGGCAAGGCGGAGCGGCGTGGTGATGCGTGAGTTGGTGACGCGCTGGCGGCCGGTAATGGTGATGTGGCATACCCGTGGGGGGTCCGTTCCCGCACCCCTTGTTGGGACCCCCAAAATTTTGAGGAAAAGGAAGGGGGCAATAGCGATATCGCTATTGCCTTCCCCCCTCGGGTAAGAGGAAGGTCCCGCGAAGGTTAAGTGTAGAGAGAGGAAGGGAGTTCAAGGGCAGCAGAGGCCATCGGAGCAAAGTAGACAAGCAAAGCCAAGCCAAGGGCTGTCCGGGCCAAGCAAAGGCAAAGGTAAGAGGGGCTAGACAAACGGGAAGGCCAAAAGGAGCTAGAGAGGAGTCGGATAGAGAAAAATAGGAGTCAAAGTCAAGCATGTGGAGGAGTGCCAGGTGGAGGCTACAAAGGGGTAAAAATGAGAGGTGAAAAATAAAAAAATGAAATGCCAAGGGGCAATAGCGATGTCGCTAATGCCCCCCCCCAAGTGCAAGAGAGAGAAAGAGAGCAGATGGAGAAAGGCGGTGCCCCCCTTCCCAAGAGTTGCCAAAAAAGGGTGCCCCATGGCCCAATCAAAGAGAAGTTTCCTCAAATTAAACCCCCCCACTATAAAGGTAAAAATAGAGTCAAACTAAAGGCTTCTTATTGGCTTTTTTCCTGGCCTTTTGGGTACCTTCTGAAGCCTACAAAGTGGAGTTCTCTAGCAAGCTAACCCCTTTGTAACTTTTGCTTGAAAATGGCCATGGTGATGGCATTGCAAGCCTATGTATGTGTTTTTTGAAGTGCAATCAAGCCACAATTTCCTCCCATGCTGTTGTTTCCTCTGCCCCCCTTCTCTTTCTCCTGCTTTCATGGTTCTCCTCAGTGTCGGTTGTGTGGAAGTGTGTGCCCCCCTGGACCGATGGTGTGTTGTGTGAGAGAGAGAGATTGAGTGGTTGTGAGTGTGTGTACGGGTGGAGACAGGAAGTGGTAGCAGGTGTATCTTGTATGGTGGTTAGTAGAGTGTGTGAGCAGTGGTAATTAAGCAGGTAGTGGTCTGCTAGTGTAGAGTGTTTCTTTGAAGGTGTTTTCTGAGAGGATAGGGGTGTTGTGGATACCCTAAGCTATAGAGAGGCCCTTGTGTTTGTGCCGGGCGTGTTCCTCCATTCCCCCTCTCCAACGTTGTCCAACAGGCAGCAATCTTGCAACCCAATATACGTGTTCGCAGGCACTTTGTACAAGCAGCATACGTGAGGCCACAAGATGTAGCCTCTGATAGCTTGGGGGATGATCATGCAGACGACATTCCCAATGAGGCAATGTTTGAGCCCGAGATTGATACAATGATCGAGATGATCATGGATTCAGAAAGGCTTATCTATGATGATATGAAAAGTGAAGCCGATACGCCATTGTATGATGGACCACGTGTGTTTAGATTGAAGGCGCTCCTGGTTCTTCTCAACATGCAAGCAAAGTTTGGATGGAGTGACACCAGTGTCACAACACTTTTCAGGTGATCTATTACAATGTGTTTTCTTAAATAAAAAACTATAGATGTATAATGATCTGATAGATTACTTACACAAGTGTATCGCATTTTTTTTTCGCTGTGTAGATTTCTTAAAGAGCACATACTGCCAGCTGATAATGTAATGCCAGATTCCAGAGAGGAAACAAGAAATATTTTGCAAAACTTGGGGATGGATTACAATTCGATCCATGCTTGTCCTAACGACTGCATTCTTTTCGGAGGGGAATACATAGACATGGAGAAGTGTCCGAAATGTGATTCTGATAGATATCCAGTAGATCTCCACGAAACAAAAATTCCAAAAAACATTTTGCGATATTTTTCTCTGCTTCCTCGCATCAAACATTTCTTCGAATGTAACTCCATGGCCACCCTAGCATCATGACATGAGGAGAATAAATCTTTGGATGGTGTGCTACAGATTCCTACAGATTGCACAGTCTGGAAATATAGACAAAAATGGTCAGATTCTAGTAGGGAAGCTCAAAATTTGTGCTTAGACTTGGCTATAGATGGCGTAAATCCATTTGGTCAAAGATCAACATCTTACAGTGTATCGCCCGTCATCGTCAACTACACCTTTTCATACTCAAGAGAATGACTTGCTAGAGCTTCAACCTGTTCAAATACCTCATCAAGTGCAAGGTTGGTGTCACCTTCCTCTCTGCATGGAGACTCTCTCTCATAGGCTGCACCTGTATCAGTTTCCATAGAGTCATCTGTCTGAGCTCGCTCTCCATGGCTACACACAAACTCCTAAACTTCAAAGTACACCTCTACATGCTCATCAAGGCAAGGTTTCCCCATCCCCTGCATAGACAAATAACTTCGACATACCTCTATTTCTACTTCTAGCTCTTGCAAGTCATCCTCAAAAACCTGCTCTTCAATTAAGTCTGATGCACAATCAAACCATACCTCTTCCTCCAATAGGGACTCACCATCACACGACATTTCACTACAAGTTTTGGAACTTTTCACAAGTTGAGAAAAAGACCCTTTTTTCCACCCATTTTTACAGTTCATCGAAGAATTTTGGATGATGTACAAAAGTTTCATGATAATAAAAATAAGATTCGCATGAAAAAAGTGCTTTTTAATAGCAAATGTTGACTTTTCCACTCAATTTTGGAACAGTCACGGCACCGTGACTGTTCCAAGAGTGAGAAATTTTCCTTTTCCATAGAAAAAGAGATTTTTATGTTCAAAAGTTTAACGTCTACGCATATAAAAAATCCGTTTTTCCACACAGTGGGTGTGAATCTCCATTTTCCCACTCATTTTCACTCCTGTGAAAAGATCTAAAACTTGTAGTGTTTGATAGGGCTGCTCGACTGACAGATTCACACAAGGTGAAACACTATACTTCTCTTCAATCTTTAGCTGGCCGGCACACAACTCGCATACATTTTTTTCCACTTCATCTACAGGAAAAACATCATAAGACTCCTACCTAGAAGACTGGGATTCTGTCTCCCAAATGCTATCTGTGTCCAAAGCACTGCTAGAACTTTGAGAACTTTCTAACTCCTCTTTTGAGCTTGCCAGTTCTTGCACCTTCGCTGTTAGCCTCATTGCTGGTTCTGGAACCAACACCTCTTCTTTAAGATCTGCTATCACCTCTTCTTCTTGAGGAAGCAAACTAGGTGGCACTTTGAATATGCCTCGCTGTATCTTTTGAGACTTGATTGGTGCTTCTTCTACCTTTTCTAGCCTGGTATCATCTTCATGTGCTTTGATCACATTCATATCAATACAAAAAGGAACTTTTACCTCTTGATGCTCATCAATTTGTTTGGGTCTAGGTCCACTAGCTACCATGATTGCAGACTGTAGCAATCCTGCCTCCATCTTCTTCATCATCTTTCGACTCTTTGCTCTGGCGACTCTGACAGCTTCATCAAAAGTCCTTGGATCTTCATACTCCACTCTCTCACGAACATAGGGATGCAAACAAGACAGAAACCTTTCCCGCTTAAAGTATTCCACATTGGTTGCTTGGGTAGCAGCCACAAAATTCTCCCAATAAGCTTCAAATCTATCAACAAAAGCATCAAAATTTTCACTTACGTCCTACTACAAACCTTTGATCTTTGCATCTGCTTCCGAAGCCGACATCACGTTTCGATACCTCTGTAAGAATTGCTCGCGAAATCCGATCCAAGTCTTCTTGTACACATCTTCTAAGCCATCGAACCAAACTGTTGCTTTACCTCGCAGCACCAAAGGTAGAGTCTAGAGCTTTGTTTGTCACCGGGCATCTGCAATACTGTCAGCATAAATAGCTCAAAATCGGCTATCCAGTCGTCAACATCTTCATCTCCTTTGAACACCGGACCAAATTCCTGATTCATCTCGACTCACGAACACCTTGTTAGGAAGCAATCAGTGGGTCCTCAGTGGGGGCACCAGAAGATGGAAAGGGGGAAACGAGAAAACCACCAGCACACTTACTGAATGCCTCTCTATAGCCCAATGATTTCACAACACCCCTATCCCCTAATAATCACACACTGAGGCTCCCAATCTGCAAACATTTGATGTCCAAGCCCGATCCCGACCAATCCTAATTGCATACAATCATAGCACCAATTCTAAATCACTGACATCACCCTTACCTAGATTAATGCTACTCCACATTGACTCACACACAATCACTTGCAACATCTTTGGAAAACATCAACATTTCCTCGACCTTTCTAATTCTACAACATGCACTAGCTTTACAACCAACTCCAATCTTTGTTGGATACACCACCCGTCCTTGCTCACATATACTTTGGCAAACAATTAATCAACAATTAAACATGAGAGTGAGGGAGAAGATTGACACAATCATAGGCAAATATCACTGCAATAACTTTCAAAAAAGGGAGGTATAATGATGGGTCTCAAGAAAAATTATTCCCCTTTGCTTCACGGTCACCATAGCATTTGGGTCGCCCTGCCCTCCATTTCCTGTAGGTTGCGGCTACAATGTATTCCCTTGCTGAACACCCAACATTAGCCCCTTGCAACACCTTTCCTTTCTATTTCTTTTGAGCTCCTCGTTACGGCATCCCAAGGGCCACAACGGATGCTGTGCTCACTCCCGGTATGCAAGCCTTGGCCTTCTCTATTTCCCCATTTCAGCATCGCAATGCTCCCTTTCTATAGCACTGGCTCTTCCCCACCTTCTATGCTCATTGTAGCCATCTGTGCCTTCTCAGATTTGGCATCTCTAGGCCCTGTATTGTCATGGCTTCTCACCTCTTGATCGTAATTCCTCTTTAACCTTCTCTCTGCATCGTATTTATGTCCCTCACAGCCCCATGCTCACAGCTTTCAAACCTCCATCCTCTCGATGACCACCCCTTCTTTCTTTGCTTGCCCTTTTTGCCTCCACCAGCTCACCTCGATTGGTTCTTGCAACATCGCCCTCTTGCCTAGCTATTGAAGCATCACCCTCTTGCTAGCACCCCAGCCTGCAAGCCACACTTCTGGTGAAGTTCCTCCATCTCATGCTCTCGGCCCTTCTCGCCCCTTCTCTATCCAACTGCAGCCAGTTGGCCGCCCCTGCAGTCTGCAGCTCGCCCTCGATCCTCTCCTACATACCGTAAACGACATCTCGCCATGCTTTCCTCCCAACCGAATATGGCGCTGCCCTGTAGCCCCCCTTGAAGTCCTTGCCGCCCCCTCCCTTGGCTGCCCATACACTGCCTTATCTCCCTTCCCAGCTCTCAAGGGCCCCCGCTTGCCAATTCAGGCCCTGTATTATGTTCAGCTCCTCCTTGCAAGTGGCGACTCCCTCCAGATGGCGACTTTCCCATGCAACCTGCAGTGTGCTGCAGTAACGCCACTCTTGTATTCATTTTTTTAAAGGTTTTTTAGCCAAAAAAACCCCTCAAACTTGGCCTTGTTACACACGCCCGCCATGGTCGGCTTGAATGGATGATATTAAAAGAACTGCTGCTCAGCTCCCTATGGCAATGCTTGCCAGCTGATCTCACACCACATGATGCCCGTAAAAAAAACTCCTCTCGTACTGACCACGGTCGTTGGCCAACAATCGGCTATAGTTCTTTGCACATTAGATCTCTCACCAAAAGCACCACACCGAGAGTGATATTACGATATTACTGCTATGTCGCCCACTTTGAGAGTCGCCAAATAATGACCTTCAAGCTCGCAAAACCTTTGAACTCGCCCAGTTTTAGCACCATGACACCACCACTTGATGATACACACTCACCTTTTTTGGCAAAGCTTCTGAATTGCGTTTGACCAATTAAGAGCCACATCTGGCATACACATCCCAATCACATTCACCGCAATCTGCATCTAGCACCTGTTCAAGCATTCCCCCATCATGCTACTGATTTCCATACACATGCTATTGGCTTCTCCCTGGGTCGACGTACCAAATCTGGCTGCACCAACGTCACATGCAAGTGTTTTTGTGGTAGTCAAACATGGCGGACGAGTTTCCACAGTTTCATGGATTTTCTAATCAGAATGCACGGAATTTTATTGAGAAATTTGAAGTCAATTTCTTACTATGAAATATACTAGACCAAGCTATATTGTTGCGGCTGCTGCAATATAGTTTACAGGATGAGGCAAAAGTTTGGTTACAAAATCATGAAGAGCTGGTATAGGCACAATTTCTAGGGGTGATTTTCGACTACAATCATGTGAAGCAAGCTTTTTTGGCACAATATAGGAGCATCAAAGTGCTTGATAAAGTTTGGCATGAAATTTTGGGGTACACTCAGAAGGTTAATCAAAGTGTTGATGATTTTGTCATGCAATTCACCCTTTGATGGGATAAATGGGCCCGAGCTTTGGGAAATGAAATCCCTCCAGCCATGTTAAAGAAGGAACATTTTGTGATACAATTAAAGAAAAGTCTGAAGTTCAAAGTTGAACTAAAAAGGCCTACAACCTTCGAGGAAGCAATCACTATCACTAGGGAGAAAGAATGGAAAGATCAAAGACTTATTGAGTATGGAAAAGCGGTCCATGTGCAAGGTAATGGTGGCCAAAATGAGGGAAATCAGATAGAGAGTGGATCCCAACTTGTTCAACGGGTTGCAAACAGTGAAGAATTACACCGAAATATGCAAGACATGATGACCATGATGTAGGAATTGCCCCTCAATCTTCTTGGATGTGGAGATGGTCATGGTCGTGGTCACGATAGAGGAATGGCCCAATCGTGTGAATCTTAGTCTAATGATAATGCGGGTCATGGAAAAGGTGTCTTTGAGCTGCAAAGGAGGTTCATCCCTACCTATTTTAATTGTGGTGAACTTGGTTATATCAGCACTTATTTTCCAAATCCAACAAGGATGGGAGGTGATATGTTTCCACTTCCTCAACAGATTCCTAACAGGGATAATGATTACGCATTGGGTATATGGGGAGATCGAGGTATTGAATAGGAAAATCAGGCCTCAACCTCTGGTGGTCAAGTGGATATTGTGCGGGTTGAAAAGAAAGAACCAAATATGATGATCGTAGGCAAAAGAGAGAGGGAAGGCTAGACCCCTCAAGGTCCTAGTAAGAAGAAAGGGAAGAGAAAGAGGGTGAAGATGTGAAAGTCAAGAGAAAGAGAAGACCTTGTAGACGGTTTGAAGTAGCAACTTTATCTTTGGGAGAAGACCAAACAGCTTACAATTTAACGAAAGACATGATTGGGAGGAAAGTAGATTGTACTTTTGGATAGTTGATGAATATGGTGCCCAAACTTAAGAGGCAATGTAAGTCATTAGTGAATCTAGAAAAAGAGTTGAAGGATGGACAAGTCAGAGTGTTGCCTGTGGGAGAGTTACCCAAAATTTGTCTTGTGGTGAACGCTTGGCACAAAGGTGTGGGCATGGGAGAGGCCTACATTGATGGAGGAGCTCAAGTTTGTGTGATCACACAAACTTGAGCACAGTCACACAGTCGTGTGTCGAGAGATTGGGTCTCATTACCTACGGAAGCTTGACACATCACAGAGTCATGTGTCAAGAGATTGGGTCTCGACACATCACACACTCATGTGTCGAGAGATTTGGTCTCATTACTTGAAAAAGCTCTGAGTTTAGGATTCCACTAGAAAACTATGTGAAAGTGAAGTGTTTGGGGTTGATTAAGAGTTTGGAACTTGAAGTCTTTAACGTGAAGGTTATAGTAAACTTTCTTGTTATTCCAGCTAGCCTGGGAGCTTTTTCTCTCATTTTGGGACGACCATGGTTAGGATCTGTTGGTGTTGTGCAAGATTGGGGCAAGGACACAATCTATGTGTATGGCAAGGAGGGTGAAAAGAGGGCGTTTAATATGACTACTAAACAACCTTTGGCACTAGAAGATGTGAGTGAAAATGTTTAATAAAAAGTTCCCATTGAAGACAATTTTGAAGATTCAGAAAGTGGCACTACTTTTAGGTCCAATGATGAGGGTGAGTTGTCATTCTTGCTACTGGATGAGAAGAGAGAAATTGGCGTAGTATTGCAAGTGTCAGGGAATATAAATTCTTCAAGCCATTTAGAGCAACTTGAGGAGTTGATGTAGCCTAAACAAGAATTTCCAATGAAGAAGGAGTTGATTCAAAATATGTTGAGTATTGATTTTGCACAAGGAGAAAGGAGGGAATACTTAACAATGTTGGACAGGTTTTTAAATCTTTTCATCACTTCATATCAAGAAATAAGGTGTTTTGTTGGAGATCTTGTGAAAATCAAATTAGTTGAAGGGGTAGAGCCAATAAGACAAAAATTAAGGATGGGTAAGGAGAAAATGAATGCTTTAAAGGAAGAAGTGGATAAACTTTTGGATGGAGGGTTCATTGTGCCAGTTGATAATGTTGAATGGCAGAGCTCTGTAGTGGTCACTCCCAAGAAATATAGGCATTGGAGATTTTCTGTTGATTATAAGACACTAAATGCAGTGACAACGAAAGATCCTTATCCCTTTCATTTTATTGATCAAATTTTGGATGTAGTGGCTGGCTTTGAAAGATACGGTGTCTATGATGGTTATTCAAGGTATTTCCAGCTTATCCTTGCTCCTGAAGACAAAAAAAAGACTACTTTTATCACTCCATGGGGTTGTTTCTTCTTTTTCTGCCTTCCTTTTGGGTTGACAAATGGACCTGGATCTTTTGAAAGAAAAGTGGATTGGGTCCTTACACCATTCCTTGGGAAGTTTTTCAAAGGATCATAGATGATTTTTATGCAAGGAAAGAGCATGTTGAGAAGCTTGAAATAATGTTTGCAAGGTATGATGAATGTGGGGGTCAATTGAACCCTAAGAAGTGTCATTTAGTGCAGCCGAGGATGAAGCTTCTTGGACATGTGATCTCAAAAAATGGGATTGAGGCAGACCCAGAGAAAGTAGAAGCCTTGTTATTGCTATCATCTCCAAAGGATACAAGACAGTTGGACACTTTCATACAGAAGGTTATGTATCTGTCTCGATTTATATCTTTGACATCACAGTTATTGTATCCATTGCAACAAGCAATTAAGAATGATCTATTAGAGTGGACACATTGTCCGGGGATATGGTTTTGAAACGTGAGCCGCGTAGACACCAGTGTCGTGTAGCTCCGCTGCCATGATGAGAAAAACAGCAGAGAAATGGAAGCTAAGCTTCTTTGAAGCCTACACATTTACTGAGCAGTGATCAGGGCTTGATAACAGGCCGAGTTTAATGATTAATGTATGCTAGATGCGGCTTTAAAGGGCCAACTAATGCCTTGATGATGCCAAAAAGGTCTATGCTTGATGTGAGTGCAGATAGGATATTATCATCTAGAACTACAGTGCTTGAAGTGTTGTACGGGCCTATCTTTACGGCTCGTCGATTGGAGCTACGGTGAAGAAGTCATGGCAGTTTAAAGTTCAAGTCGATTGTAGATCCGTACCGGATTGGGCAACTATAGTTGAGGTGACAAAAATGAAATGAATGCTCGGGCCTGAAGTGCTCACTTTGTGGAGCGCGTTGGTCTTTTTAGATGAGTGATCAGAGTCTCGGTCGCCAAGATATTAGCCATTAAAGATTCACCGGGGGCCGACTCCGTACCAGTTCGGTCCGCTCGGTCAGGGTGCCATCCAAGAATTTTTGAGCTTCATCCAGGTTGAAGTGCGAGAGCAGTAAGTTCTTTGGGAGTATCATGTCCGGAATGACGTCTTTTGGAATCCAATGATTGCGGGATATACCCAGTCGGAATGTGATCTCTTGGAATGCATTGACTGCGAGATATACCCAACAAGGAAAGACCATCACCCTTGATGTGGAAAGTTATGACACCATCGACAATGTGAAGACCAAAATACAATGGCCGTAGCCGCCCACTGGAGATTCTTGGTGGTGCCTTGGACGAAATGTATACCAAATGTGGTGCCCTACAAGGGCATTAAGTCGGCCGCCCGCCCAAAGGCTCACTGAATGTCCGCCCAATAACTTATTAAGGGGGTGAATAAAAGCAAATGAAAAAGCATGGTGATCGTGGGAGCGCGAAGAGGATGCATGCAAGAGCGAGGAGCTCGCACAGGGATGGGGAGTCCTCGGCTCCGCACGGGCAAGAAGACGAAGTTACTCAGCTCGCCAAGGCACATAATTTTGGTATCGAAGGCGGAAATTTCGGCGTTGCTGGAAATCCGTGGATGCCACATCATAGGCACGACTCTCGCACCACGTCAGTGACGGTGGGCGCCACTGCTTAGGGAAAAAGAGAGCTATTTATAGGGTTTTTTCTGCATGAAGAGGGATTTTCGAAGCAAGAAGAAGAGAACGAGCAAGAGGGTAAGTAGGAGGAGGGAACTCTCTCTCTTTCGATCTCCAAGCCAAGGAAAGGAAAGGACAAACTCTCTCTTTCTTGATCAGCAATCCAAGCCAAGAGGCAGAGGCGCTCTCTCTCTCTCTCTCTCTCTCATCCTCTGTGAGCATAGAAACTAGGATTTTTCCTCGTACTCGGCTAGCAAAACAAAACAAAGCTCTCTTCTCGGCTCTTAAGAAACCTTTCGATGTCTCTCTCTTTGTCGACACATGAGGTGAAGCGAGAAAGGAGGAGGAAAGGGAGTCGGAGCTTGGGAAAGGAGCTCGGTAAGAGACGTAGGTCGGATTGGCAAAGGTAACGAGAAAAAGCAACAAAGGAAAGGAAGTTGAGATGTCGTAATCGGCAAGCAAGGGATAGGGGTGCAAAGGAAAAGCGCAGTTTCTCTCTCTCGTGCTTGAGAAGGAGAGGATCTCGGAATTGTTGCATGAAGGTGGCATGATCTGGAAAGAGGGAAAAACAAGGCAAGTCAGGCAAATGTAGCGACCAAGCAAGGTCAAAGCTTCGGACAGCAATTGAAGAGCATAATTAAAGCTTGTGGAATCCATGGACAATCAAAGCAGATGAAGCGACATGAGGAAGTTACCATCATCGTGATCGACTAGAGATTGATTAAATAATTGTTAAGCCCCGATGTCGTTAACGGCCCGATTAATTCTGTAAAGCGGGAGCTGAAACTCCTAATTAGCAGATGATCCAAGTGACGGTGTTGTTAACAACCCGCCTTGGCTAAAGATTAAGTTGTACTCAATCATATTAATCAATTAATTGATGATTATGGTGATTGCAAGAGTCAGTTGCATTTGTTGTTCTTGTTCTCTCTCTATCACACCTCCCACAGCTAGAGGCCCGGCGCGTGCCTGGCTCACGTAGCGAACACATATGCCCCGACATCTTTGGTGAACCCGACGCGAAACGAGCCAGGGGTGGGAGGTAAATATGGAGATGACAAAACAATTTATTGACTATTTTAGTGCCAATGGATTTGATAAAAATCTAGCAGTTGCAGATTTTCCTAAAATGATGGAATAAGTTCAGGGATGTCTGCAAGACGCGAAAGCCGCCGTGGAGTTCAAAAAGCAGATTGATGATGCTGTAGAGCTAGCACTTGATGTTGTTCGGGAGCAGTATTATATTTTTCAGGGATATGATCCATAAGGTTTTATTGCATGTTACGAAGCTGAGATGAAGAGCCAAAATGTTCCAGAAGATCGGATGATTGCAGCTTTTGAAGAGGCTGTAAACTCGGATTTTAAAAAGCAGGTTCAAGAACTGGCAGAAGCATATCCCACACGGTGGGAGTATTTTGCAGAGGAATTCATTTATGAAAGCTCAAGGATTCTAAATCGGGAAATAAAGGGATTACTGAACGAAGTAAGGTTGTCTTCAGTAAAGGTGAAGCGGATCAGATGCAGATCCTCAACTATGATGAATTCTGGGAGCATATTTCTGCAAGAAGTAAAGCCAAAGAAAATGCTAAGCTAGAAGTTGTTATCGATGCCTGCCTTCTGGAAGACGAGACATTATTGCATGCAGATGATGATTTCATAGTAGATACTGTTTATGCTCGATTGGGTTTGTCTTCTTTATTCCAAAGCAGATATGACTCTATGGATGCTAAGCATGCAATCATATCCTCTCAAAGTGACATAACTAAGGAAGCAGGTTTCTCAGAGCCAGTACATGGTTTGCATACAAGCATAGTTGCTAGCAGTGATCAAGAAACATGTCTGTCAGAGTCAATATGTGATGTGGATGCCCATTTGGAGTGCTCTTTGGATGTAGAACATGAAGAGAATGCTTATGCAACATTACATGCAAAAGCAATTGTTTTGGATGATGCTATATAAGAGGGTTTCATGTCTATGGCTGCATTTCAGGACACTGGTGATGATGTAGATGTATTTGATGCTCAACCATATGTATTTGATGTGAACCAAGACAAAGATTATGATTATGGAGATGCATATTCAGAGGGGGTGATGGATGATGATCAGTCTATGACTGCTACAGGTTACAGGGTTTGCTATGATGATGCTATGGAAAAATAAATTGATGCTATCTTTGTAATGCATGTTGAGACTTGTGCTATTGAAGTGGAAAGATATTTGAATGGGAGTGTGAAGCTGGAAGAACAATTTGTGCCTATGTATGCAACAAACCATGAGGTTTCATATGATAATGCTCACAAACTAGGTGGTTCCTCCAAGGAGGAAGATATGGAGTTTATGGATCTGCTTGATGATGCGCTAGAGGAATTTCGAGTTCCTTGTGACAAGAGTAGTGAAGAACATCTTGCAACATATGATGAAGAGCTTATGTTTCTTTTGGATGAGGATCTCTAGGAGTTTGTGCCTACTAGAGAAGGCATCCATGCATTGTTTGTGGTATCAAATGAAGTGATGGCATTCAATGACTCACAAATGCAGATTGATATTTTGGAAACCATAGTGATTGAGTTCATTTTGCCTCTGGGTTCTGCTATGCTAGGAATTTGGGACTTTTTGTTGCTATGCTATGAGAAAGTTTGTGGAGATACAATATACTTGAAACATGATTTTCTACTACCTTATGACCCAGGAGGCTATCATGCTAGTTATGATTCTTGGCAGTTACTATATATGCCTTATGAGCCAGGAGATTATCATGCTAGATTTGATTGCTATCAATTACTTTATATGCCATATGATCCAGGCGGTTTGTATGAATAATTGTGGAATAATCTATGTTTATGTTGTAACGCTTGGAAATTATTCTATTTTCCCTATGATCCTGGAGGATGGTGCAAAATTCTTAAAGGAATGCTCACAATGGGGAAAATGATTGGTTACCCGTTTGATCCCGGGGACTACTGAAGTGCCACTTGCAGATTTGAAGAGTACCAGCTATCTGATGTAGCAGGTTGCATGGTACAAGGGTTTTTTTTCTAGATTATGCCGAGTCAGAATAATTTTTGCTATGCAGTCAATAAGCTTACGTGGTTGGCTTCTAGCTAACTTCTTTGGATAGTTGATGAAGTATCTTCACATCTTTTGAGTTGGTTCTGCTAACATAACTTGAAGTAAAGGACTTGACGGCCATTCCGTTGATAGCCGTTTTTTCGGCTCTCTGTAATTGCCATAGTGAGTTATCTCACCCTATCAAATCACTCAAACACTGTGGTTATCCTCACCCTTTCACTGTATATAGGTGCGTGTGAGTTAGGGGACTTTTCCCATATCTCTTACTAAAATAAAAAACCCTCAATTAGCTAGTCATTGAGCTAGTTGAGCCAAAAAATATATATATATAAGTATATTATGGCCCATGCGTATGTAAATATTTCTTTGTATATAGGGCCTTAATATAAAGATTTTTTCATAATTATTTTGGTAATTATTTAAATATTTCTAGCTAAGTGTGTGTTATTTATGCTCTGTACATTGCCTCACCATTACCACAATTTTTCTTACCATTTTTCATACTCTTTATTCCATATAGAAATATTTTCATGTAAGCTTCTCTTATATTTGGTGTAACTCCACCCCAACAAAAATCCAAAAAAACTAGTTTTATTTATGTGTATATTTTTTCACTATTGTGATTTTTCCCTTCCTACATCTATTTTGTTTTTTTTTTTTCTAAAAAATTAGAACACCAAAAATATTTATCTTTTTATGGTAGCCTCATAATGAGAGAGATTTCTTTTGACCCCTTTATATTTTTTCCACTTATATTATTTATATTTGACATGTACATATTTTTTAGACCGCTCAATATTTGATTTTCTTAGTTGTACTATTCACTTATATCATGATCTCAAACAATATCTTCAATTATAGACCTACCAAATAAGGTCAAGGGTAGGTGGCATGCATACATGCACTATGGAGGGCTCACTCTTGGAGATATTCAAAAGAATCATCCAAAGAAGGACCCCACAAGGACCTTGTGCAGTGGAAAAAAACGATCGGTTTTGCTGAATTTTTAAAGTTCACTTGCTCTCCGAACTTGAAAAGGTGATACAAACAAAAGTTGTAGCTCGTGGGCTGAACTTTTGCCTCAAATTTTTTCATATTTTTTTGAGCTAGGAGCTGTGAGCTATGATTTTATTAGTGGACCCCAGTTTTCCCATGCTATGCAGCCACACTCTCTTTTCCACTTTATCATTTTCCTCTTTCACACACACTTCTCCACTCATCATCCCCACCTCTCTCACCACTCCTCTCTGCACCCTACTCACCTTCTCCTCAACCTTGAAGAATAAGAGAAACCATGGTGAACTCATACCTCCCACACACAATTCCATTCCAAAATTGACCACCTAGTCTCATTTTTCCTCCTCCAAATTATCCATATCTATCAAAAAAACCACAAAATTCAGCCTCTTCTCTTAAAAGACAGCATCATGGTGGTTGATTACTCAGCTTCAATTACCTTGTCTCTCAAGGAAGGTCAAGAGTGGAGAAAAAATGTACCGTCAAAGCTAGTGGACCGTCAACAAGCGTCAAAATTGGCCCTACTCAAGACACTTGGAGCATCAACCTTGTAAGAAATCCACCTTTTCTTACCTCTTAAGATTTTTTCTTCCTTATTTGTATCCTACATGGATACTCCCATTGTAAATATCCAATTCTATTTGTAAATTAATACTAACTCTACTAACACTAACCCACTATGAAAAGTCCTATCACCTCCATTTCTCTCCTCTCTCTTTCCCCACCAACTTCTTGATAATTCCAAGCAAAAGAAATTAGATAAATTGCTGAAAATCTAACCCAACCATGGTTAGAGGAGTAACCCTAGCCTTCAAAATTGCTATAAAAGGAGGGTGTAGCTAGCACAAAAAGGGGGGGAGAAGAAAGAGCACTATGCTATAGCTTGAGAAGCCAAGCTCAACCTCTTGAGAAGGAGCTCTTGAGTGCAATCTCATTGGCATTAGGCATATGTATGTGTTGTATTAGGGGTGATTAGCAAGGGAACTCTATGCCATTGTAAGAGAGAGTGATCAATAAATTGAGAGTAGGAAATCTGTCATTTCTCCTACTAGTGTAAGCCCAACATTTGCTGAATCAAGGAGGGTGAATTTGGACTAAGCATGGATACCTTGTCTCCCTTTCAACGTGAAGTCATGGAAAATAATGATGTGTAAGTGTCGTGGTGTTTTATTTAAGTTCTTGATAGCTTGTCTCCGGGTATTGTTATCAATTTAGCCATAAATCCCACATGCTGTAAGAGGGCGACAGGGTGGAGACGACTCCCCTGGCCTTAAGACAGTGATTGGGGTGGTTTTTTTCTTGTGATGTGTTGTGGTGTAATTCACTCAGGCTATGTTGAACAAATACTAATCTCACTTTGATTGGTCATGACAGATTTGTAAGAAGGCATTAGCACAACAAGCACCCCTTTCCCCTTCTCTCTCTTTCTTACATATATATATTTATGTTTGCTTGATCATTAACGATACACTTCAAAGCAGCCCGAGCACCATCTCTCTCTCTCTCTCTCTCTCTCTCTCTCCCTCGTGTTTTAGTGTGTGAGAGTGTTCCATTGGTGTTAGGGTTAGTGTAAATTCCTTGCTTGTTTGTGGGTTGCTCTAACGATTCTCCTCTTTTGCGTCCTAGTTCGCTCTTAAACTAGGTGGTGCCCCTTGTGTAGTTGGGATTTGGCTGGGGGTTTGTTGTTTTGGTTTGTGTTGTGTTGTGCCCCAGCCCCATTGAGCAGCACGAGAGCCTTGAAGGGTGTCTAGAGGTTGCTCTTCTTATTGCCCGCCCCGGACCACTTCAAATTGGTGCCCCCATGGAGGAACAGGCTTGTGTATGTTTTGTGAAGGCTCAACCTTTAGCATAATCAAGTAGCTTGCATTAATCACGAGAATTTCTATGATCCCTTCATTCCCATTGCAAGGCAAAAGGTACACATAATTGTTAGTACTAAGTTGCAATTTCAGTGAGTAATTCGTAGAATTTTAGGTCCTCTTAGGTTGGTAGAGATAAACGCATCACTAAATCCTTTTATTTTGCCTCTCATTAGGTAAGACCTTAGTTTGGACGTCTATATTTTTGTTTTGTTTTAAGAATTAGGTCATGCATAGACCATGGATAATGGCCCAGGAATACAGGTTTTTCCCTTTCATTTCACTCCACACATTAGAGTAAACATTGCAATTAGTAGAAAATTCCATTTTCAACAACGTATGGTATTCATGTTTGGTGCCCAAAGAGTAGGAGAAATTCTCGCGTCACCAAACCCTGTCATTCTACCTCTTATTGATTATCATAGGTCATTTGATGTGAATATTTTTATTTTGTTGTAGAATAGATTGCAATTTAGAAAATATTATTGTGTAAATCTTTTAAAGAAAGAAAAAACAAAAACGCGTCACTTTGAAATCAATTCAATGGAGAGCCAACGCCAAATGTCTGGATATCCTCTTTTCTTTGGAGAGCCTGGAGAGGATGCAGAATTATTTCTAGCGAATTTCAAGATGTTTTGCCGTATCAAGAGGATAGTAACTGATCAAGAACGTGTAGAAATGTTTGAGGTGGTCCTTAGGAAAGATGCTAGCACTTGGTTTGACTCTTTGCCTGAGGAAGTTAAGGGGAATTACACAGAAGTTTTGAATCGTTTCAAGAAATACTTCTTTGATCCCCAAAACACTCAGAAATTATGGCAAGACATTGTTTATCATAAGCAAAAAGACTTAGATGACTACTACTTGTACAAGCAAGAGTTCCTACGTCTTTGGGCTCTATGGATACGAAATGTTGCTAACCCTGGTGATGGTGCAGAATTTCTAAAGAAGGAGAGGTTCATAGCCGGACTCTTTCCTGAACTTAAGGTAAAAGTTGAGGCGGGTGCACCTGCTACCTTTGATGCAGCTGAAACTAGGGCTGCTGAGAAATATAGGAAAATCAAGTGCTTAAGGGGGGAGGTTCCAATAGAAGGTCTTAGACCCAAAGGTAAGTCACAAGCATCAACATCTAAGGAGCTTTCTGAGGTAACGGTGGAAGTAATTGAGAAGTTAAATGAATCTTTAAGTAGCTTGTCAATTCACCTTGCACAAGCCGTAGGTCCAAAGGGACAAGCAAAGAAGTCTAAAGAGCGAGACCCACGACCTAGGAGAGTCTTGCAATGTTGGAATTGGGGTGAGTCTGGACATGGGATGTATAATTGTCCTTGGCCCTGTGGGGAGCCAGGGAGACCTAACTTGAATTACCCAGTGATGAATGCAGGTGAAGGAACTAGTCAGCAACCACGGATTATACAAAGGCCAAATGGAGCAAGACCACCTCCACAAGGAGTGGAAGGAGTTCCACCTTTGCCAGACCCAAACGTGCATGTGGTAGAGGTGACAAATTCAAATGAGGTTGACATGGAAGCCAATGGCATTAAGCGTGGCCGAGGAAAAGGTACAGAGAAAGAAGGAGTCACATCACAGAGTGACCATGGACAAGGCAAGAAGGCAAAGGAGACCAAGGAAACCAAGAGGACTCGACGTCGTAAACCTCCAAGACTTCCCTCTTGGACATGGTATGGCTCCGTACAACTTGTTGGAAGACATGAGAGGTAAGGGTCCTGATATTTCATGGCCTCAATTTCTTGCATTATGTCCACAAGTTAGGAGGGATTTAACAAGGGCAGTTAGCACTAGGAGAAAGGTAAAAGAGAGTGTGCCTGTTGTAAAAATTGCACAAGCTGAAATGAATGAGGACATTACACCTGTGCTAGATTGTTACATAAAAGGGAGATTGGTTAGGAAAGGTCTAGTGGATGGGGGTGCACAAATTTGCATCATGACAGAGGGACTCATGCAAAAACTAGGCATGCACATCCATGAGACACCCGAAATTAAGGTCAAGATGGCAAACAATAGCAAGGCTAGGTGCGTAGGCATTTGTAAAAATGTTTTTGTGGAGGCCTTTGGCATTAAGAAGGCAGTGGATTTCTATGTCATGTCTACCAAAGGAAATGGTTACCCATTTATCCTAGGGAGACCATGGCTAATGAAAATGCAAGCTTTGCAGGATTGGGAGAGTGGAAAGCTAATTTTCAGGAATGACAATCATAAAAAGGTTGTCTTTGACATGAAGGAGCAACGCCAAGAGGAGCTCCATGAAGAATCATCTCAAAGTGAGACGGAAGAAGGTTGGACCGATAGCACTTCAGAAGAAGAAAGTAGCGGCAGCATTACTGAAGAGGAGTCTTCCATCGAAGTCATGGGGGTAAGGTTTAAGCCAAGCCACCAAGAGACCTCTTGTCAAGGCTTGGAGGAGGTAGGTCCTCAAGAGAACGAAGGTGTTCAAGATGAAGGAATGCTAGAAGATGCTGTTCAACACAAAATTGAGTTGAAGCCAGAGGCCACACCTAAGGCTCAGAAGCTATGAAGGCTAGGAGTCATCAAGGAGCAGGCTTTACTCAAGGAGGTAAGAAAGCTTCTAGCAGCAGGTTTCATTTATCTAGTGGAGAATTCAGAGTGGGTCTCTCCCATTGTTGTCACTCCTAAGAAAAATGGAAAGTGGAGGGTGTGTGTGGATTACCGTCCACTCAATGAGGCAACAAAAAGAGATCACTTTCCCCTCCCATTTCAAGATGAGATACTAAATGAGGTAGCTGGTCATGAGAAGTACACTGTGTGTGATGGCTACTCAGGCTACTTTCAAATAGGTATCGCATTGGAAGATCAATTGAAAACAACCTTTATCACTCCTTGGGGTTGTTATGCTTTTAGAGTCATGCCATTTGGTCTGACAAATGCTCCTGCAACATTCCAACGTTTCATGAACATGGTGTTTCAAGCATTCTTTGGAAAGTCAATTAGGGTGTTCATTGATGATTTTTGCATTTATAGCTCAAAATCATTGCATCTACAAAGGGTAGAAGAAGGTTTAAAGAAGCTCTACGACATGGGAGGTCAACTCAACCACGACAAGTGCCACATAGGTGAGGATGAAGTGATCTTGCTCGGTCACAAGGTTTCCTATAAAGTCATTGAGGTGGATCCTTCAAAGGCAAAGGCTCTTATTGAGCTACCATCACCCAAGAGTCTTAAGGAGGTCATCTCATTCATTCAAAAGGTGAAGTATATGTCACGCTTCATTCACTTAGCCTCGGAGTTACTTCACCCTTTGCAAAAGTTGACACAACAAGTAGAATTTGCATGGTCTGATGAGCTTGAAGAGTACTTTTGTAACATTAAAGCCATTTTGTCAGAGCTACCAACACTCATGCCTCCTTGTTGGGAGTACACATTCTTTGTTAGCTCTAGTGCTGGGAAAGAAACAGTTGGTGCAGTTTTGCTACAACAAGATCCCTATAGTACCAGGATGTGGCCCATCTACTTTGCTAGTAGGGTCATGAATGCTTTAGAGAGAGGCTACACGGAGGCAGAACTCATGATGCTTTCTCTCATGTTTGCGATAAGGAAGTTTAGATCCTACTTGCTCCCAAAACCTTTTGTAATCCTCACCGCAGAGAATTTGTTCCCTTGGGTGTCATCTCAAATGAATCTTAGTACTAGGATCTCAAAGTGGATTATGGAGTTGCAAGAGTTTCAATACTCTTTCAAGGTAGAAGATAGTGTGCGTGCACAATTGGCAGGGATTCTCACTTATAGGGTGCATGAAAAGGAGATTAAGGTGCCTGAAGTAAAGACCCTACCATTGCCACCACCAAAAAGTATTCCTAATGCTTTTACCTTGTTCTTTGATGGAGCTTTTTGTCGAGCCATAGGAAAAGCAGGGGGAGGGCTAGTGTTGCTCAACCCAAGTGGAGAGGTGGTCATGAAAGAGAAGTTCAGCTAGCAACAATGAAGCAGAATATGACACACTACTTCATGGTTTAAAAATATTGCATTGGCCATGGTATACAACGTCTCATGGTAAAAGGGGATGCACTTCTCATTGTGAAGCAGATTTTAGGCATTTGGGCATGCAAAAATGAAAGACTAAGGGCCAAAGTTCATACCATCCGTAGGCTATTTAATCAATTTGAGGAGGTGCAATTATATCATATTCCTAGGAAACAAAATGAAGATGCTGATTTACTTGCACAACAAGCCGTTGCATGTGTAAAGAAAGAAGTGCAGGTCATCATGGTGGCGGCTGCTGTGAAGCAACCGAGGTACCAGGGATTGGAGTCATTGGCTCCCATCATTGGCTACATTTTGGAGGGTGAGTTTCCACCAGACTTCACAAAAGCTCAGAAGAGGAGACTCATGAAGAAGGCAAGCATGTATCTCTTCCTAGAAGGCTCCCTCTATCAAAGAGGGAAGGATAAAGTGTGCAGAAGAGTACCAACTAGCGCGGAAATTCCAGCCATTCTAAAAGGTTTGCATGAAGAGGCATGTGGTGGTCATTTTTCCCAAGAATTAACTGTGAAGAAGATTTTGCTTGCGGGGTATGTTCGGCCAAGTCTGCATGTGGATGTCCAACATTGGTGTAAAAGTTGTCACAATTGTCAGGTAAATGGGAATAGAAGATTGATTTATGGTCCAAGGCAAATTGTGCTTGCAAATGGACCCTTTGAAAAGTGGGGCATTGATGCTATGGGTCCTCTGCCTAGGACAAAAAATGGTAAACTCTACATTCTAGTGGCTGTAGACTATATGACTAGGTGGGTGGAAGCACAAAGTGTGGCAAAGGTAAACGAGAGGACAGTGATCAAATTCCTCTACACTCACATTTGTTGTAGATTTGGCACACCTTTGGAGATTGTTTCTGATAATGGTCCAGGGTTTAGAAAGGGATTGCTCACAGAAGTCTGTGAAGAACTTCGCATTCTACATCGTCACAGTACACCCTACTATCCCCAATCAAATGGTTTGGTAGAAAAAGCTAATGGTGTCATTGCAGGCATCATTAGAAAGATGGTGAAAAACAAGACAAAGTTGTGGGATGATTTTTTGGATGGTACCTTGTGGGCGTATCGAACCACATATAGGGAAGCCACGGAGTTCACACCATTTCACTTGGTCTATGGTCAAGAGGCTTTACAGCCAATTGAACTAAACATTCCAACAATGCGACTTCATGGCAAATCAGCACAAGATGATCAGAAGCATGGATGGATCGACTTCTTACCTTAGCTGAGCTTGAGTGGAAAAGAGAAGCAGCATACGAGTGCTATAAGAGGAAAGCCACACATACAAAGGAGAAGCTTGACAAGAAACTGAAGGACAAAGGCATCAATGAAGGAGATCTTGTACTAAGGTATGACAATCGACTCGATAATCGTTTTGATGCCAAATTTGAAACAAGATGGCAGGAGCCATACATAGTCAAGAAGGCTTTCAATTCAAGTTACTATCAACTTATGGACTTGAATGGGAAAGAGCAGTCCAGGAAGGTAAACGGCTATCGCTTGAAGCCTTACTTGAGTCGCCTTCTACCAAAGGATCTACCAGAGCAAAAGGAAACTATCCCATGTAAGTATTGTTCCATGAAGCATGAGTGTAACACAAACCAAAATTCCAAGGGGACAAACAATGAAGATCTTGTCAAAGACTCTGAAGCACTCTCTTTGGAAAAGATTCTTTATGATGGTACATGAATATACCGTCATCCTGGGGGAGGGCTAATGATAGCTGTTTTTTCGGCTCTTTGTAATTACCATAGTGAGTTATCTCACCCTATCAAATCACTCAAACACTGTGGTTACCCTCACCCTTTCACTGTATATAGGTGCGTGTGAGTTAGGGGACTTTTCCCATATCTCCTTACTGAAATAAAAAACCCTCAATTAGCTAGTCATTCGCTAGTTGAGCCAAAAAAAAAAGAATATAAGTATATTATGGCCCATGCGTATGTAAATATTTCTTTGTATATAGGCCTAAATAAAAGATTTTTCATAATTATTTTGGTATTTATTTAAATATTTCTAGCTAGGTGTGTGTTATTTATGCTCTGTACATTGCCTCACCATTACCACAATTTTTCTTACCATTTTTCATACTCTTTATTCCATATAGAAATATTTTCATGTAAGCTTCTCTTATATTTGGTGTAACTCCACCCCAACAAAAATCCAAAAAAACTAGTTTTATTTATGTGTATATTTTTTCACTATTGTGATTTTTTCATTCCTACATCTATTTTGTTTTTTTTTTTCTAAAAAATTAGAACACCAAAAATATTTATCTTTTTATGGTAGCGTCATAATGAGAGAGATTTCTTTTGACCCCTTTATATTTTTTCCACTTATATTATTTATATTTGACATCTACATATTTTTTAGACCCCTCAATATTTGATTTTCTTAGTTGTACTATTCACTTATATCATGATCTCAAACAATATCTTCAATTATAGACCTACCAAATAAGGTCAAGGGTAGGTAGCATGCATACATGCACTATGGAGGGCTCACTCTTGGAGGTATTCAAAAGAATCATCCAAAGAAGGACCCCACAAGGACCTTGTGCAGTGGAAAAAAACAATCGGTTTTGCTGAATTTTTAAAGTTCACTTGCTCTCCGAATTTGAAAAGGTGATACAAACAAAAGTTGTAGCTCGTGGGCTAAACTTTTGCCTCCAATTTTTTCATATTTTTTTGAGCTAGAAGCTGTGAGCTATGATTTTATTAGTGGACCCCAGTTTTCCCATGCTATGCAGCCACACTCTCTCTTCCACTTAATCATTTTCCTCTTTCACACACACTTCTCCACTCATCATCCCCACCTCTCTCACCACTCCTCTCTGCACCCTACTCACCTTCTCCTCAACCTTGAAGAATAAGAGAAACCATGGTGAACTCATACCTCCCACACAATTCCATTCCAGAATTGACCACCTAGTCTCATTTTTCCTCCTCCAAATTATCCATATCTATCAAAAAAACCACAAAATTCAGCCTCTTCTCTTAAAAGACAGCATCATGGTGGTTGATTACTCAGCTTCAATTACCTTGTCTCTCAAGGAAGGTCAAGAGTGGAGAAAAAATGTACCGTCAAAGCTAGTGGACCGTCAACAAGCGTCAAAATTGGCCCTACTCAAGACACTTGGAGCATCAACCTTGTAAGAAATCCACCTTTTCTTACCTCTTAAGAGTTTTTCTTCCTTATTTGTATCCTACATGGATACTCCCATTGTAAATATCCAACTCCATTTGTAAATTAATACTAACTCTACTAACACTAACCCACTATGAAAAGTCCTATCACCTCCATTTCTCTCCTCTCTCTTTCCCCACCAACTTCTTGATAATTCCAAGCAAAAGAAATTAGATAAATTGCTGAAAATCTAACCCAACCATGGTTAGAGGAGTAACCCTAGCCTTCAAAATTGCTATAAAAGGAGGGTGTAGCTAGCACAAAAAGGGGGGGAGAAGAAAGAGCACTATGCTATAGCTTGAGAAGCCAAGCTCAACCTCTTGAGAAGGAGCTCTTGAGAAGGAGCTCTTGAGTGGAATCTCATTGTCATTAGGCATATGTATGTGTTGTATTAGGGGTGATTAGCAAGGGAACTCTATGCCATTGTAAGAGAGAGTGATCATTAAACTGAGAGTAGGAAATCTATCATTTCTCCTACTAGTGTAAGCCCAACATTTGCTGAATCGAGGAGGGTGAATTTGGACTAAGCATGGATACCTTGTCTCCCTTCCAACGTGAAGTCATGGACAATAATGATGTGTAAGTGTCTTGGTGTTTTATTTAAGTTCTTGATAGCTTGTCTCCGGGTATTGTTATCAATTTAGCCATAAATCCCACATGCTATAAGAGGGCGAGAGGGTGGAGAGGACTCCCCTGGCCTTAAGACAGTGATTGGGGTGGTTTTTTTCTTGTGATGTGTTGTGGTGTAATTTACTCAGGCTCTGTTGAACAAATACTAATCTCACTTTGATTGGTCATGACAGATTTGTAAGAAGGCATTAGCGCAACAAGCACCCCTTTCCCCTTCTCTCTCTTTCTTACATATATATATTTATGTTTGCTTGATCATTAACGATACACTTCAAAGCAGCCCGAGCACCATCTCTCTCTCTCTCTCTCTCTCTCTCTCTCTCTCTCTCTCTCTCTCTCTCTCTCTCTCCCCCTCGTGTTTTAGTGTGTGAGAGTGTTCCATTGGTGTTAGGGTTAGTGTAAATTCCTTGCTTGTTTGTGGGTTGCTCTAACGATTCTCCTCTTTTGCGTCCTAGTTCGCTCTTAAACTAGGTGGTGCCCCTTGTGTAGTTGGGATTTGGCTGGGGGTTTGTTGTTTTGGTTTGTGTTGTGTTGTGCCCCAGCCCCATTGAGCAGCACGGGAGCCTTGAAGGGTGTCTAGAGGTTGCTCTTCTTGTTGCCCGCCCCGGACCGCTTCACCATGTGAAAAACAGAGTAAGGCATACTTGAGCTTGACAGGGTTCCTTAAAGATAGCTTAATGGTAAAGTCGTGTGCATCATTAACTAGAGAACTTGAGCCTGGCAGGGTTCACTAAACATGTTATTCATAATTGAATGCTTCGAAGATACGACCGATGTGGTTCAAAGATTTTTTATGCGGTTCAGAGACAATTGATGTTAGGGTATATGCCTTCTTTCATTTTCTTTTCATAGGTTTACTAGTTACGTGAGTCTGATGATGGGTAAGGAGCTTAAGGGACCCGTAGCAGATGCAAATTGAAGTGCTGTTGGCACACACCGGAGGCTGTGCAAGTTCAGAGGGGGTGGATGTCGTGAAGCTCCGCTATCATGATGAGAAAAAGAGCAGATAAATGCAAGCTAAGCTTCTTTGAAGCCTACACATTTATTGAGCAGTGATCAGGGCTTGATAACAGGCCGAGTTTAATGATTAATGTATGCTAGATGCGGCTTTAAAGGGCCAACTGATTCCTTAATGATGGCAAAAATTCCTATGCTTGACGTGAGTGTAGAAAGGATATTATGATCTAGAACTGCAGTGCTTGAAGTGCTCTATGGGCCTGTCTTTACGGCTTGTCGATTGGAGCTACGGTGAAGAAGTTATGGCAGTTTAAAGTTCAAGTTGATTGCAGATCCGTACCGGATTGGGCAACTGTAGTTGAGGTGACAAAAATGAAATGAATGCTCGGGCCTAAAGTGCTCACTTTGTGGAGCGCGTCGGTCTTTTCAGATCAGTGATCGGCATCCCGGTCGCCAAGATATTTGCCATTAAAGATTCGCCGGGGGCCGACTCCGTACCAGTTCGGTCCGCTCGGTTAGGGTGCCATCCAAGAATTTTTTATCTTCATCCAGGTTGAAGTGCGAGAGCAGTAAGTTATTTGGGAGTATCATGTCCGGAATGACATCTTTTGGAATCCAATGATTGCGGGATATACCCAGTCGGAATGTGATCTCTTCGAATGCATTGACTACGAGATATACCCAACAAGGCAAGACCATCACCCTTGATGTGGAAAGTTATGACACCATCGACAATGTGAAGAAAAAAATACAATGGCCATAGCCGCCCACTGGAGATGCTTGACGGTGCCTTGGCCGAAATGTATACCAAATGTGGTGCCCTACAAGGGCATTAAGTCGGCCGCCCGCCCAAAGGCTCACTAAATGGCCGCACAATAACTTATTAAGGGGGTGAGTAAAAGAAAATGAAAAAGCATGGCGAGCATGGCAACGCGCAGAGGGCACAGGCAAGAGAGAGGAGCTCGCATAGGGCTGGGGAGTCCTCGGGTGCGCACGGGCAAGAAGACGAAGCTACTCACCTCGCCAAGGCGCAGAATTTTGGTGTTGAAGGCGGAAATTTCGGCATTGTTGGAAATCCGTGGATGCCACATCATAGGTACGACTCCCGCGCCACGTCAGTGATGGCGGGTGCCACTGCTTAGGGAAAAAGAGAGCTATTTCTAGGAATTTTTTTTTCATGAAGAGGGATTTTCGAGGCAAGAAGAAGAGAACGAGCAAGAGGGTAAGCAGGAGGAGGGAACTCTCTCTCTTTTGATTTCCAAGCCAAGGAAAGGAAAGGACGAAGTCTCTCTTTCTTGATCGGAAATTCAAGCCAAGAGGCAGAGGCGCTCTCTCTCTCTCTCTCATCCTCCGTGAGCATAGAAGCAAGAATTTTTCCCTCGTACTCGGCTAGCAAAACAAAACAAATCTCTCTTCTCGGCCCTTAAGAAACCTTTCAATCTCTCTCTCTTTGTCGACACATGAGGTGAAGCGAGGAAGGAGGAGGAAAGGGAGTCGGATCGTGGGAAAGGAGCTCGGCAAGAGTCGCAACTCAGCTTGGCAAAGGTGATGAGAAAAAGAAACAAAGAAAAGCAAGTTAAGATATTGTAATCGGCAAGCAAGGGATAGGGGTACAAAGGAAAAGAGCAATTTCTCTCTCTCGTGCTTGAGAAGGAGAGGATCTCTGAATTGCTGCAGGAAGGTGGCATGATCTGGAAAGAGGGAAAAACAAGGCAGGTTAGTCAAGTGTAGCGACCAAGCAAGGTCAAAGCTTTGGACATCAATTGAAGAGCATAATTAAAGCTTACGGAATCCATCGACAATCAAAGCAGATGAAGCGACATGAGGAAGTTACCATCATCGTCATCGACTAGAGATTGATTAAATAATTGTTAAGCCCTGGTGTCGTTAACGGCCCGGTTAATTTCGTAAAGCGGGAACTTAAACTCCTAGTTAGCAGATGATCCAAGTGACGGTGCTGTTAACAACCCGCCTTGGCTAAAGATTAAGTTGTACTCAAACATATTAATCAATTAATTGATGATTAAGGTGATTGCGAGAGTCAGTTGCATTTTTTTTTCTTGTTCTCTCTCTATCACACCTCCCACAGCCAGAGGCCCGACACCTGCCCGGCTCACGTAGCGAACACATATCCCCCGACACCGGACCTTTGGCTGTGAGAGGTGTGAGAGAGAACAAGAAAAACAAATGCATATGGCTTGGGCAACCACTGTATTCTTCAATTAATCAATTTAAGGTTTGAGTACATTCTACTCAATAGCCAAGGTGGGTTGTTAGCACCACCGACACTTGGGTTCACTCAAATCTAGGAGTTCAAGCTTCCTTTACAATTACACGGGTCGTTCACAGCTCTGTAATTTGTAAAAAAGGATTAACTAAATCTAAGATGTCGTCGATGATCAAAAATTTCCGCCGTGTCGAATTCCCCTGCTTTGAATGTTGTTAAACTCTGTATATTTTCACTGCTTTCTATTACTAAGCTCGAGAGAGTGAGATAGACCGTCCTTTCTTTCTCTTCTTGTTCTTTACCTACTCCCCTTTTTGCGCAACTCTCCTCGTTGCTTTCTCCTCTTTAGCTTGATGCACAAGGTTGAGAGCAAGAGAGCCTAAGATTTTGTATCCAAAGCTGATCCCTTCCCATTGTTTCCTTCATATCTTTGGCATCACAATTATTGTATCCATTGAGACAAGCAGTTAAGAATGATCCATTAGAGTGGACATGTTGTCGGGGGATATGGGTTCAAACGTGAGTCGAGTAGACACCGGGCCTCTGGCTGTTGTTAGAGGTGTCAGAGAGAACAAGAAAAATAGATGCATATGGATTTGGCAATCACCGTATTTTTCAATTAATCAATTTAAGCTCTGAGTACATTGGGCTCAATAGCCAAGGCGGGTTGTTAGTTCCAAGAGTGAGAGAGATTGGTACTTGAGAGAGAGAGAGAGAGAGAGAGAGAGAGATAGGGAGAGCGAGATCTCCCTTCCTTGCAAGCTTGAGAGACCTTGCTCCTCCTCATTACTCCTTCATGCTCCTCATCTTGGTCGAGAGCGAGAGATCGCACCTCCTTGAGGCCTTTGGCTTTCCCTCTTGCAAAATCCCCTCTTCTCTCGAATACTTGCCTCCCTCCCTTCATAGCACACCTTTTGTTTATACTTTTCTTTTATGCTCTCCATATTTTCTAAACATAAGCCCCCTCCACGCAGTCACAACGCGGTGACTGACGTGGCATGCACATTCACCAAAGCCGGCGTGGATGGAGCCAAATCTGAGCGCCTTGGGCTTCTGAACATTTTCATCTTCAATGTTGAACCCATCCAAGCTACAATGTGGCCTCTACAAGATCATCTCCTGTCAGGATAAGGGTCCTATGGCTAGGCCAAGGGCAAGGGCATATGGTTAAGGGGTCCTACTTGCATGAGCCAAGGGCTATAAGGAGGGAGGTTGGGAGGAGATCAATATGCCTAACCACCTATGGTCTTACATTGGTATGAGAGCCAGGGAAGAGGAGGCATGACAAAGCATGGCAAATCTCTTTCTCTCTCTTGGAATCCCCATATCTCTCATGGTGTCTTCCCTCAAATCAAGCATGGCGGAAGAAGCTTGGAAAAGCTCTCCATCTCTCTCTCTCTCTCATGGCGTCCTCAAGCATGGCGGAAGGAGGCATGGAGGTATCTCTCACATGGATCAAGGTGCTCTCCCTTTCCAGAGAGCATGGATAACGGTTAGTTCTCAAAGCCGTAGTGACATCTCTCTCTCTCTCTCTCTCTCTCTCTCTCTCTCTCTCTCTCGTGAAGCGTGGAAGAGGAGGAAGCCTCTCTGGCATGCAATTTCCGTGTTCACAAAAAAAGAAGCAACTTTGACATGATCAGCATGCAACTATAGGGTGTAGGTCTATCTCGTCATTCATCTCATAGGACCCAAGGCTATGAGGGACTCAATAGCGGTGAGGTCGGCAAGGGAAGGCTCCTTGCATGCATAAGAGCACCATGACAACCTACGCAATAGCTCTCGAGAGTAGGCTTAACAAGAGCGCGATGGCAAGCTAATCAAACTTCGTTTCTGCATCAAACATTTGGAGCGGCCCCTTGCCCGCCATGGACATAGAAAACCATGCGTAGGATGGCCGCCATCCCTGAAGAAACAACAATGTTTTCTTTTTCTCTTTTTATTTTATTTTTTGAGTTTGGTGTTCAAACATGGACACTCAAAGGAAAACCCTAAGGGCACCCTCCCATGCAAGGCTTGCATGCTTCTGGGCATGCAAAGCATGCATGGGCCTAAGGCGGTCCCCGCGGCATGCAAGGAATTCAGGGTCCTCAACACATAATCGATGCAGTAATTACAATCACCATGATTGTATCGATCGAGGCACGACAATCAAAACTTATGCATGGAACATTCTTCAAAGACTGAGGCAAGGGCAAAGAAAGAAGTGCTCCAGAGGGCGAGTGTTAGCAGCAAGCTAACGTAAACACCATTTTTCAGAGCTCTCCTTATAAAACAATTATTATTTTGATAAATCAAGAATATTCTAACTCCTATTTTCTTGGTAAACTTTGTAATTAATGAGCCGGGGCTACAAGCTTCCAGATTGTATCAACGAGTCAATTCCCAACTTTGGTAGAACTCCATATTATTACTTTTGACCACTCAAAAACCTTTGCTAAGGTATAAAAGCCAATTTTTTTAAGATTTATTTAAGTTTTTGGATAAGAAATACACAGCGTGAGCTAACGGCACTCACTTCTCTTCTTCTCGCGCTTCCTACTCCCTCTCCAGTTGTCACATTGCGAAAGCGCTTCTTGCATTGCAACCGCAGGTAAGAGCTCTACGCATTGACATAAGCCATTCATAGTATTTCATAGCTTTTGGCGTCGCTGACCCGCGGCCTAATTTCATCATAACTAGGAATTTACACTTTTAAAACGAAAATTAAGCATAGACAGGGCATTGGGGCATCATTGCTAAGCATTTAGATGCATTCTGGGTCGAAAACGACTAGGTCAAAATCCACTGTTGTTAATAATTGCGATTTTGGAACTTGACCTTAAGTGGGGTTTGAGGCCTTAGGCATGTGTGCTTAGGTCTTATAAACTTGTCCTAGAAGTTTTGTTACGTTTGGATGTCATTTAATGTTGTAACGGATGTGATTTGCTTGCCGATGAGCCATTGGCTTTTGGTGATTTCAGTCATTTGAGTATAGCTTGAGTTAGATGCGAGTTGTTATTTGTTTTCCGAGAGATTGACAACCTCTTGTAGCCTCTATGCACTAGTCGAGTCAGCTTCGTCCCATGGTTTGACAAATTAATCATGGTTCTTGCTAATACTGCAAAATAAGATAGGATGGTGAGGTTAGACATGCATCCCACATTTGGCGCCGTTGCCGGGGATTGAAGAGACCTAAACTAGGGATAAACATGAGCGTCTTGTGTAATTGTCCTTGAACTTTCTCTAGGTTCTCCTAGAGCTCAAAAATCTCTTTTAGAAACAGTATAGCTTAAAATTGTCGTCTTTTGCTGTGTAGAGGTAGCTTGGAAGTAATTGTACTTGCTGAGTACCTTTAGGACTATAGGATTGTAGATTTAGATTAGGATTTGGATAAGGATTGATAGAAGAGACAAGACTTAAGATCAAGACTCTGGAAAACATAAAAAACACAAGAAAACGAGTGTTCATGGACACTTTCCACAACCCCATTGCATGAGAAACTAGGAGTAGGGTAAGTAGGATCAAAGGTGGAAGTGAGAACTTTGCTCTCTCTGAAAGAATCAAGTGTGCGTTGTTATGTCAAGCTACAGAATTTCAGGTATACGGCTAGAAATAGCTTGAAAAGACTCGAATTCACTCAATCTGACTGGAGAGTAAGCCTAAGAGTTGTCCGAACCAGTGGGTAAGCTCAAAGACACTTCGAGGTAAAAATTTCAAGAAGTTTTCCAAAACTCAGATTATTTACTTTTTCTTGATATTTTAGGCCAAATTAAGTTTTGACTTGATTCAAAGGCTTAAAAAACATCATAAAAAGTCTGTCTTTGAGAAAATTGCAAAAAAGTGCTCATTTCAAGTCTCAAGTTAATAATCGCGATTATTAACTTTTTGCTCTAAATTGGCCAAGGTTCATGCCATTGACTCATTGCATGTGTACAAACAACTTTTGTAAAGGCCCAAAAGATTTGGATCACTAAACTGTCAAAAAACTAGGTAGAAACTAAAGTTTGTACTGACTTTTTGAATCTTGCTTGTAAATTGGATAACAATTTATCCAAACTTCTTGAAAATTGATCCATAGGCTTATATTGATGTGATAAACATGTGTATATACTCAGTTGACCAAAAAATTACAAAATTTTGTTAAATGTAAATAATCGCAATTATTTATATCTGTCCTATTTTTGAACTTTTTTGACCCAGTTGGCATACCAGTAGCTTTACCATGTTGTAATAAGTCCACAGACCAAATTTGGTCAGATTTGAATAATTGGATTGAAATTTATGACTAAAATTGTAAAGTTAGTCTTCGGACAGATAATTGATGACCATTTGATAAACACAAAAATTTACAAAAATTTATCAGGAGTAAATAATCGCGATTATTTATATATGCTTCAAAACTTGGTGATTTTGCAAATTTGAGTATACCACAAGGTCAAGCATATCAAGTAGACCCCACAAATCAATTTTGGTGAAATTTGGACCACAAAAGTGAGACTTAAGACAAATTCATCAGAGTCTGCGGACATGGAACAGTGGGTAAACTTGATCAAATTTTGTCCAAACTTGTTGAAACTTGCCCAAGGGCTTTAATAAGTTATATACTTGCCAAACCAATCCAAAAAGTGCCAGAACTTGACAAGAGTAAATAATAGTAAATATTTAATTCTATTATCCAAAGACTTCAATTTTGACTTTTTGGCTTATACAGTGTTAGACCAGCATAATATAAGGCCATAGAGCAATTTTGGGTTCAATCGGATCAAAATTGGTATAGATACACTCAATTCACAGGTTGCAGATTAGACCTTTGATTTTGCTAAGCTGAATCTGAAAGTCAAAATTTTGACTTCCGTAGCACGATTTGAAGTGATATATAGAGACCAATCACGAGAGTTCTCAAGAGCTCTACTGTCCTTATAGAAAAATAGCTAATTTGATTAATTTTGCACAGGAATCAGGTTGCAAACGTGGAATCAGTGGCTTGACAAAAAGTTGCAATTGAATCGAGTGGAAAGTGACGACAAGTCAATCCAAGGTGAGTACTCTATCGAGGGCTTCATAAGTCTATATGAATCTTAGATCCAGTTGTGTACTAGGAAATCAAGGGCTATTCGGAGAAACCACTAGTAGAGTATCCACCGAAGAAAGCGTAAATCAAGGCAATTCCTTGCACACAATTCCTTGCACACAATTCCTGAAGAAGTCTTTGACACTTTTTCAAATTCATCATCCGAAATGTCTTCTTACTCGACTCACTCGAAAATCGGAATGACAATGCACTATAAGCATATACTCTCTTTTTACAAGACTTACCGTCATGGAGCCCAGGTTTACTTGGATCCTAACGAAGAGTATGCTATTCGCATTGATGACCATGGTATTGAGTTCGAAGAAGAGGTTAGGGCAAACAAACAAGGAAAAATGTACATGGATCGAAACGGAACTCAATATGTACAAGTCAAAAATCCTGATGTGGTAGACAAATTGGGATTAGAAGTAAACACTATAATCCAAAATATGTCAGCAAAAGAAGGACCACGAACTTTGGAATTCGAGGGATACGATCAAGTAGACTTGAAGCCTTTGAAACGGCTTAGTACGGATAATCCTAGGATCAGAGTCTATTGTTGGGAAGATAGAAACATAAAAGATCTTTTGTGGACTTCTCATGCTAGACTAGGACAATTAACAGCCATGAAGATCATCTATATCTTCAAGATCAAAGATAAGGGATCTGCGGATCTACCAACTTACCTGTTTAGGGATTGTTATAACAACAACTTTGTTATGATGATTCTTGAGGAGGTAAAACAAACCAAATACCAAGGGTATTCCATATGGGATTGGATATTGGGTCAAGGACCAAAAACCACTCCTAGAGACAAACATTGTGAGAGATCATCTGAGAGTAATGTGAAGAAACCAGAAACCACCTCATCACGTAGAAAACCGGGTGACACTAAGGCCAGTCTAGGGCTATATGAGTCACTATTTCCGACAGATTGGTTTGAAGGACTCGGAACAGGACCAACTCCGAGAAGACCTGGAGTTGAGCCAAACAGATGTGTCAGACTAGCTGATTTTCACAAATGGGTCAGAAATACATTGGATCAGGGGATCCATATGACCACTTAGCAAGCTTTAAGCAAGTGCTAAGAGCAGAGCGTATATTTGATTTCCATACTCAATTTGAGGGGTTTGGAATGACATTAGAAGAAAAAGCTCTGACATGGTTCCAAAACATTCCACCAAGGTCAATCATGGACTTGAACACATTAGCTCAAGGATTTGTAGCTGCTTGTTCTTAAACAGGGATTAAACATAATACGGTAGCTCAAATCTACAGCTTTAAACAGAAACATGGTGAGTCTGTTAGGGATTGTGCAACTCGAATGAAACAATACATTGCCAGATGCCTAGAGATGGAGATACTTGCAGAAGAATGACCTGTATCCTTGTTTCTGAAGGGACTACTAAACAAAGAACTTCATGCTATACTCTATAGTAAAAAGCATACAACCTTAGAGGCGTGTGTGTCTGATGCTATTGACCTAGGAGACAATTGTGAGATCTTCAATGAAGAGGATGTCCCTAAGGATAACCAAAGCGAGAAGAAAGCATCCATAAAACCAGCACAAGTGGCAACAACTTCTACGGCACCACTCTCAGCCATAGAAGATATTCTAAAAAGGATGAATGACATGATGAACAATATGCAAAAAGCACCTATGAGAGGACCAGGATAAGGGATAACCCCACAGGGACAACCAATTAGGCCACAAAAATGGTGTGCAATCAAGGGTAAATGGACTAACCATGAGACCCACGAGTGCTACTTCAGACCAAACTATGATGGGAATGTTCAATACGTGCCCACGAGGCCCCAAGGACAACCCATGTACAGATATCAGCCTAATATTACTCAAGCTCAAAGACCATCAATGGGTATGGAAAGACATCAACCTGTGTTGGGACAAAAACCTCCGTATCTAGGACATAATGTGGTGTTTGTAAAGTACATGCACTCAGAAGGAGTCATACATGAACAAGCATTAGTGCATGTTACATCCTATGTAGAGCCTAGTCCATCTACAATAATGGTAGAGGGAGATTGGTATAGTCCACATCCACCACCAATGGAGGAAACCATGACTTATGCTCCACCAGAGGTCGCACCAATGTATTATGTAGCTAATCAAGGTGTCAGACCTCCCATGGGAAGACCCATGATGAAGCCCAGAACAGGAAACTATCATAACTGTGGTGTTGATGACCATTGGAAGAACGAACGTCTAGATCTTGACAAAAACCTCAAACCAATTGAAGTGTATTGCATGCAATGTTTCAAAAAGGGAGGACACTTTTAGGAAGATTGTCCTAAGAATCCTTTGAACAAGGAAAAAACTATAGTGAACATAGTCCAAGCGATGCCTAGTAGCTCATCAGAGAGCGAACCGATTGTTCCAATCAAGGTAATCACTAGAGCCCAAGCAAAGAAAAAGAAACACAATTCCTCTAATGATTCGGAGAACAAAAAAGTTTCTTCTCAAAGAGTCAAAAGAAGCAGAAGCAAAAGATATGAGATGAGAAAACAAAACCAACGGTGGAGAGGGGGAATGGGGACGACACCCGGCACGACCAGAAGTGCCTCTCTATAGCCCAGGGTCAACACAACACCCCAACCCACTCGAAAACACTTTCAAAATGACAATTTACACCTAATCCACTTCACCTGTACAGTTCCCAAGCACACACACGCTATCCAAGGCTGCAAAATGAGCCAACACCTCACTGCACCTGCTCTGCCTCCCAAGTGCACACACACTTACTCTCTCTCTCTCTCTCTCTCTCTCTCTCTCTCTCTCTCTCTCTCTCTCTCTCTCTCTCTCTCTCTCTCTCTCTCTCTCTCTCTCTCTCTCTCTCTCTCTCTCTTTTGCAAAGCACCAACGATCCGGGCGTACACACGCTTCACCAGCACCGCGGCTGGCAACAGACGAGACGGGGAAGAGAAAAGGGGAAGGGGGGAGCGACACGATGCCAAAGACGAAGAGGGTTGCCTATTGATAGCTTCAAAACATCCTTACACAGCTCCAATGAGCTCTCTCTTAAACTCTTGCCTGCTCCTCTTGAGCTCGCAGACCTAAAAAAACAAAGAGTCCCCTTTTTTCAAAAAAATTTGGCCTCTTTACAGGCTCGTTTTTGAGTTTTTTGGCAATTTTTGTGATCTGCCAAAATGTGGCACTCCTTTTGGGAGACTTGACCTGGATCTGACCTTTTTGAACATATCGCGAGGCTTTACTTGCACACCCACATGTGGGAGCCCTCTAGGAAGCAACGACGGTGCCGTCGTTGCTTCCAAGGGCGAGCTTGCCTTCAAAAATAGTTGGGCGGGGGGGACCCTGAGGTCCGCACAGTGGGAAACGTCCCTAGGCCCCTCGGCATGCCATGTCATCACCTTTCCCGCGCGGGCGGAGTTGCCCAAAACCACCGCACCGCCACCTGCAGCACCACCACTACAGCGCCATGCGCGGACGCCATGGCCACGAGCTCCCAAGGAGCCTCTCTCTCCCTTGTGACACTATGAGGGCCTCACGGCCCAGCTTAAGTAGCCTGAGCCCCCGGCCCCTCGCACCGCATGTGGGTTCATTCCCAGGCCACGTGGCATTCCCACAGCCCATGGCCATAAGCTCCAAAAACATTTCCCAACATATTTGTATAAAAAAACTTCTTTTCTGGCCTTCTTTTCCCAGCCTCTGCAATCTGTTCCTTGATCAGAGCCCCGTGCCATGAAGCCATGCCGAAACTCTATCATGCATGTCCAGTTCCATGCAGCCCTCCCCGCACTTTGACCTTCCTGAGTCCACCGTCCGAGGCCGCTAAAAACCGGGAAAAGCATTTGCAAGCATTCAACCGCCCAATGCTCTGTTTTTTCTCCACACTGTAACTCGATGCTCAGGGCTGATCAGAATCACGAACCGTCAACTTCTGCTTGACCCGCATGATGCATGCTTCTCTCTAAAACCCTGGTGAAGCCAAAAAACTGCCAGATGGCACATTTCCCCGTGCACTCAAATGAGCACAGACTTGGCCCCCGGAAAATCTTCAAATGACCATAACTTGCTATCCAGAGCTCCGATTCACAATCCGAGAAGACAGGCGTGCTCCATAACTCGAGCGCTAAACACATATGCCCTGCCCGTCGGGGATCCGCTACACACCCTTTCTTTAAACTGCAATATCTAGAGCCCCGTGGCTCCGTTTGACGAGCCATTTGAATCGGCTTCTGGAGCACACTAAGCACTACCTTTCAGGACACGGTTTTGGCATTTAGAACATCTTGAACTGTCATCTCATCTAGACCACTGCATAGAACTTTTGGCCTAAAAAGACGCTTCAAGCATACATTCCCGCTATCCTTTGGCTGCCTAGGGCCTTGGCACCTGCCCTAGCCTTGTGCACCGCACTCGACTGCGCCCTTTGCCTGGCATAGACCACTACTTAGCTCCGACCAACTTTAGATGCACCATCATTGCCCAACCCCCTCGTCAAACATTTATGTTCGACTACAAGCATATGTACAAAACTTTAAAATTGGCACACCAAACCGATGATAGAAAGCACTCATAAAACCATAACTATATGTACAGGCTATGTACAAAGCCTCATTTCCTTTATTTTCACACACTCCATGCTTTAGGTGGGTTGCCCACCCCCCTTGACTATAACTTGCTGCACTTCAGGCACTAGATCCCTCTCAAAATACAGTTTGAGCCGCACGCCATTTACCCTGTTCCTGAGAAGTTTGCCATTTGCCCTTACCAACTGATAGGTCCCATTCGGAAAGGCCTTCTTCACTTTATATGGACCCGTCCACTTCTTCTTGAATGTAAAATCTAGGTAGCTCTCGTACTTCATGACCAGGTCTCCTTCCTCTATCTTTTTGTCTGGCAGGTTCTGATTGAACTTGGCGACCCGCTTCTCTCTCTGCTTCACATAGTAGTCCGCCGCTGCCTCTCTGTCCATCTGAAAAGCCTCTAAGTTGGCTATCCGATCCCGTAGAACTCCTTGTTGAGTGGAATTGACACACCACATACCCTTTAAAGCACCTAACTGCGCATGCACTGGTAACACTACCTCCTTACCATAGACAAGCTCAAATGGAGTGAAGTTTGTAGCCACTTTATAGGACGTTCTGTATGCCCATAAACACTTCTCTAGATTTTCTTCCCACTCAGATTCCTGCTTATACACATACTTCGTTAGCATTTTGACAATTTGACCATTAGCACTCTCGACTAGACCATTGCATTGGGGGTGATAAGGCGAGGAAAACCTGTGCTGAATCTTTAACTTTTCCACTAGTGCGCTCATGAGCTTGCTTCTAAACCCCTGACCCCTATCAGAAACTAACACCCATGGAACACCAAAACGACAACATATGTTATCAAACACAAATTGAGCCACCACATTGGCATTTACTTCCTTCGCTGCTTTGGCCTCGACCCATCTTGTAAGGTAGTCAATGGCTACCACCACGTACTTCTTACCACTAGTAGACTTTGGGAGAGGGCCTATAGCATCCAGAACCCATTTTTTTAAAGAACTTTGTGCGATGATGACACTCTGTGACTCCGCTACCAGTCGTCATTCACCTATAGTCTGACATTCGTGGCACGTCTTGCACCAGTATTGTGCATCCTTCACCATGGAAGGCCACCAAAATCCTGCTCTAAGCACTCGAAACAGAACCTGATCTTTGCCCTGGTGCCCGCTCTCTTCATGGCATTGCTCCAGCACCATCCCTATTTCTTCTTTGTACAATACCCTTCTAAGCACTCCGTCACGCCCATAGTTCATGAGATCCTCACCCACCAGTGTAAATTTACGTGCCTTTTGCACTACTCTTCTCTTTTGTAGCTTGGACAAACCTGCTGAACATTGCCCTGTACCCAAAAAACCTTCAATTTCCTTTAGCGTCTCTCTACCTGCATAAGTGGCTGGGGCCACATATAGACCTGCAACATGCACTTGCACTTTGCTGCTTGCGAGCTGATCCGCCTCTTGATTCTTCTCTCTCCTCACGTGCTTGAATTGAACTTCTTCAAAAGACTTCAACATCTTCTTGATGGAAAAAAACCAATGCTTCAAAGAATCGTGCTTTACCTGCCATTGGCCTAGCAGTTGCTTGATGACTAGCAATGCATCTCCCTTCACCACCAACCTTGAAATGCCGAACTCTATGCACTGCTTTAAACCCAAATGCAGAGTGAGATACTCCGCCTCATTATTGGTGTGGACATCCTTTAAATCGTATGCCTTTGAAAATATAGTTTTGCCGGGTGGGTCGTGTATCACCACACCTCCTCCTGATTTTTGCACTACCCTTTGATATGCTCCATCGAACCACATAGTAAAAGCATCCCTCAAGTCGGGTTCTTCCTTAGCTTCATCTCGTACTACCCTTGGATAAGCCGGTAAATCGATGGCCTTACTGAAAAGAATGTCTTCTAGGTGAGACTGACTCGTGTGATCTACCTTGAACTCGAACTCGAACTCCTGTAGCTCCATCACCCACTTCATAATCCTCCTTCCTGGTTTCAAATGTAGCACTACCTCTGGCAATAGATTATTAGCCGTTAACACAAAAAACTTACGCACAATCAAATGGAATTTGAAATTCCTGCAAGCGAAGACGAGAGCCATCACCCACTGCTCTGCTTCGGTGTAGGTAGCCTCTCCTGGGCTAATCACCCTTCTCTTGAAGTATATCGGCTTGTAGCTTCTCCCTGCCTTTTGCAATAGAACCGCTCCAATAGAAATTGTGCCCACCGTCATAGACACATAGAAGTCATCCTCTCGATTGGGAGGACACACCGCTGGCAACTGACATAGAATCTCCTTGACCCTATCAAAAGCCTCCTGAGCTTCCCCATCCCACTCATAACCATGCACTTGCTGAGCCCTCTTTTGAAGAGGATGCACATATTGCGACAGCATCCAAAAGAAACGTGACAAATACTTCAACTTATGAACAAATGAAGCCAAAAATTGAGCATCTGATGGCGGTTCCATCAACACTAATGCCTTCACCTTCTCGGTATCCGCCTCTATACCGTTTTGCGACACCACATGACCTAACAAGTTTGGTCGAGGCTGCACTAGCTTGCACTTATTGGGATTCAGCTGACCTCCTTCTTCATCTAGCCTTTGAAAACATAATTGGAGCTTCGATAGGTGCTCCAACCTTGAACTGTAGCAGCCAATATCATCCATGAAAACCCTAATAAAACGGCCCAAGTATGGACCAAATACCTTGTTCATCCAATCTTGGAAGGTGGCATATGCATTCACTAAGCCGAATGGCATTCTACGGTAAGCAAAACAACCCCATGGAGATATGAACGTGGTCTTCAATTGGTCTTCAAGCACAATCCCTATCTGGAAGTACCCTGAAAAGCCATCCATAATTGAGTATCTCTCATGCCCAGCCACCCGGTTTAGGATTTCGTCTTGAAACGGCAAAGGGTAGTGATTCCTCTTGGTCGCGGCATTCAATGGCTTGTAGTCGACACACACTCTCCATTTCCCATTCTTCTTAGGAGTTATGACCACTGGCGAGACCCACTCTGACTCTTTCACAGGATATATGATGCCTGCATCAAATAGCTTATTGATTTCCTGCCAAAGGGCTTCTTTTTGGATTTCCCCTAATCTTCTCAGCTTCTTTGCTTTAGGCTTATGTCCCTCCTTAATAACAATCTTGTGCTCTTCTCCTTTTGCACCTCGCAAATGCGTGTACTCTGTAGCAAATAGATTTGGATAGGATTCACACAGTTGAACATAGCCCTCCTTTTCCCTTTTGGTAAGGTCTTCACTTATCATGCTCGAAACCTCCTCTATGCTTAAACCATGAGCTTGACACTGCATACCTTTTTCTTTAGGTGGAGAGTCGTCTACGGTGACCCCGAACAAGTCTGCATCTATATTTTACATGTCATCCTCGCTCTCCTCTTCCTCTGTGCTAGTATATCCTTCATCATAGCCCGTTTCGGTCTCGTACTCATAGCTCGTCGTGTCGCCCTCATCTTTAACTGCCATAGGACAAGAACTTCTCTCCTTGGTATTCAAATAAAGCACAATTTGTCTGCCTTTCTCTTTGTCAGGCAAAGTGAACACTTTGCTTTCCCAATCCTGCTTTGCTCCTATAGCCAAAAGCCATGGCCTACCCAAAATGATAGGGTAAGCATTATCCCCTGCTTTCATCACAAAGAAGTCAATCAGGCACTCTATGCCCATCACCTTGACCTTCACATCCTGCGCTACACCCAGACACCTCGCTTTAGTATGGTTAGCCATCCTCATGCGCACATTTGACCTGACTACTGCCTTGACCCCTGTCTCTTTCATGGTTGCTTCCGTCATAACACAAACCTGTGCTCCACCGTCTATGTAGGCTCGTACCTGCATCCTCTTCTCTATAATTGCATCCACCAATGGAAGAACATCAGTGGGGCTACCTACCCTTAAAGCCATGTTTTGCACTGCTTGGACATTTCCCTTAGCTCTTGGCAGCCTGGTGCTGACACTTGTAGACCACTGTCTCCTCAACTTTGGATTTAAAGCTAACAACTGACCAAATGTAATATTTGCTTTCTGATTTTGAACGTCACTCACCAGATTGTACTCGGGATAGCCTCGTCCTAGCTGGAAATCCGCTTGCTTTATCTTGCGACGCCTCCTCTTCTTGCTAGGCTTGGGTTGCTCTCTTCCTTCGTACACCTTCTCTTTGCCTTTGCGAGCTCTAGTTTCCCGTTCCGTCTCTGTCTCCCTCTCAGCTCTTGCCCTCTTATTGGCTAACACTTCGACATCCTGCTTGTCCACTCCTATATTGTTTACTCTTGGAACCTCACCTCCGTTTTGCGTAGCTGGCTGCATAGGATTCTCCACCGCTTGCTCTCTTAAGCCATTGTACTGTCCTTGCCCTCGACCTATACCAAAAAGCGGGTACATACCTCCTCGTTCTCTTTGTGGTTGAGGAAAATCAGGTGCATAGTGCCCTTCTTCCCCACAATTATAACACCTACCAGGCAGTGGCTGTGCCCTGCCCCTTGCTCCTCTTGGTTGTCCTCTATCCATGACACTGAGCTGCAACTCCTGCATTTTTTCAGAAAAATCTTGCACTGTGCGCACCCAATTTTGCGGCACAATAGCTACACCTCGAATTCCCTGATTTTCTTCATGTGCAGCCTCTCTCGGACTCTGCGGCTGAACATGGGCCATCGTCTTGTAGCCTAACACGCCCTGCTCTATCTTCTTCTTTATCTTTCTTCTCTTCGACCGTGCAATGGCTATCGCGTCATTATAATTTTTTAGACTCTCGAAATTGACCTTTTCTCTCACCTAGGGATGTAGACACGCCATGAATTTGTCGAGCTTAAAGTAGTCTCCATTAGCCAATTGCATGGCTGCCGCTAACTCTGCCCAACACTCCTCAAAATGACCCAAAAACAGATTGAATTCTTCACCTACATCCTGCTTTAGAGCCTTTAGCCTCGCATCCATCTCAACTGGAGAAGCTTCTTTATGAAAATCATGCAAAAATCTTGCCTTTAAAGCCGGCCATGCCTGTCTCGGCTCAATATCCAAAGCTTCGAACCACAGTTTGGCCTTTCTGCGCATCACCAACGGGAAGGTTTTCATTTTGCTATCCTCATTCGGCATACGCAACGATAGCATGTACAGCTCAAAATCTGACATCCACTCGTCAGGGCTCTCTTCTCCTGTAAAAATTGGTCCATAGCTTCTCGTTGCCATGGCTTCCAACGCAAAAAACCGCTTCCCTTCAATCAACCAGGAGCAATCAGTGTGCTCCTCAGTGGGGGCACCAGAAGATGGAGAGGGGGAATGGGGACGACACCCGGCACGACCAGAAGTGCCTCTCTATAGCCCAGGGTCAACACAACACCCCAATCCACTCGAAAACACTTTTAAAATGAGAATTTACACCTAATCCGCTTCACCTGCACAGTTCCCAAGTGCACACACGCTATCCAAGGCCGCAAAATGAGCCAACACCTCACTGCACCTGCTCTGCCTCCCAAGCGCGCACACACTTACTCTCTCTCTCTCTCTTTTTGCAAAGCACCAATGATCCAGGCGTACACGTGCTTCATCGGCACCGCGGCTGGCAATAGACGAGACGGGGAAGAGAAAAGGGGAAGGGGGGAGCGACACGATGCCAAAGACGAAGAGGGTTGCCCATTGATAGCTTCAAAACATCCTTACACAGCTCCAATGAGCTCTCTCTCAAAGTCTTGCCTGCTCCTCTTGAGCGCACAGACCCAAAAAAACAAACTGAGAGCCTCCTTTTTTTTTTAAACATTGGCCTCTTTACAGGCTCTTTTTTAAGTTTATTAGCGATTTTCGTGATATGCCAACATGTGGCACTCCTCTTGGGAGACTTGACCTGGCTCTGACCTTTTTGAACATATCCCGAGGCTTTACTTGCACACCCACATGTGGGAGCCCTCTAGGAAGCAACGACGGCACCGTCGTTGCTCCCAAGGGCGAGCTTGCCTTCAAAAATAGTTGGGTGGGGGGGACCTCGAGGTCTGCACAGTGGGAAACGACCCCAGGCCCCTCGGCATGCCACTTCATCACCTTTCCAGCGCGGGCGGAGCCGCCCAAAACCACGGCACCGCCGCCTGTAGCACCACCACTACAGTGCCATGCGCAGACGCCATGGCCACGAGCTCCCAGGGAGCCTCTCTTTCCCTTGTAACACTATGAGGGCCTCACGGCCCAGCTTAAGTAGCCTGAGCCCCCGACCCCTCGCACCGCATGTGGGTTCATTCCGAGGCGACGTGGCATTCCCATAGCCCATGGCCATAAGCTCCAAAAAAATTTCCCAACATATTTGTATAAAAAAACTTCTTTTCTGGCCTTCTTTTCCCAGCCTCTCCAATCTGTTCCTTGATCGGAACCTCGTGCCATGAAGCCATGTCGAAACTCTATCATGCATGTCCAGTGCCATGCAAGCGTCCCCGCACTTTGACCTTCCCGAGTCCACTGTCCGAGGCCACCAAAAACCGGGAAAAGCATCTGCAAGCATTCAACCGCCCAATGCTCCGTTTTTTCTCCACACTGTAACTCAATGCTTAGGGCTCAGAATCACGAACCATCAACTTCTCCTTGACCCGCATGATGCATGCTACTCTCTAAAACCCTGGCAAAGCCCAAGAACTGCCAGATGGAACATTTCCCCGTGCACTCAAATCAGCACAGACCTAGCCCCCGAAAAATCTTCAAATGACCATAACTTGCTATCCAGAGCTCCGATTCACAATCTGAGAAGACAGGCATGCTCCATAACTTGAGCACTACACACATATGCATTGACATCAACACGGGCCACCTGTCCCCATCTGCCTTGCCCGTCGGGAATCTGCTACACACCCTTTCTTTAAACTGCAATATCTAGAGCCCCGGGGCTCCGTTTGACGAGCCGTTTGAACTAGCTTCTGGAGCACACTAAGCACTACCTTTCTGGACATGGTTTTGGTATTTCGGACATCTTGAATTGTCATCTCATCTGGACCATTGCATAGAACTTTTGGCCTAAAAAGCCGTTTCAAGCATACATTCTCGCTATCTTTTGGCTGCCTAGGGCCTTGGCACCTGCCCTAGCCTTCTGCACCGCACTCGACTGCGCTCTTTTCCTGGCATAGACCACTACTTAGCTCTGACCAACTTTAGCTGCACCAACGGGTTGAAAACGAAGAGAAAGCAAAAATGCTAGCCCATAATAAGTTGAAAGAAACTGACAATGAATTCAAGGAAACAGCCGTGAAATGTGGAGGATCCAATCTAGTTGATACAATTTTTGAGCCTATTGATGCTGCCTTGGAAGCTTATTAAGCAGGACTTAAAGCAAGACAAAACATGAAAAACAAATGGAAAAACTATCCAGCTCTAGACATGGAAGTAGCGAAGCTGGAATCTTATCAAAACTTGGTAAGAATCACACAAGAAATACTGGATAAACAAAAACCTAAGCTTGAAAAGATTGCAAGACCGGAAGAGCTTGCGGTAGAAGAAATGAAATCAAAATCCGATGTGGCGGCAGAACCTCACGTTGAAACAAATTAACTAGAGCTCATAGTGTTGGACAACGAAGATGCCTTAGACGGAATTCCATCCATAGAGGAAGACTGGCCAGGACACTTATGGGAAAAGGTAAGAGAGATCAATGATGGGAGCCCGGGGAGGTCACCTAATAAAAATGTAGCCTATCACGTGAGTTCAACAGAAGGGTATTTAAAGTTCTTGAAACATACAAAAATATATATACAAAAGGGAATTATTTTATCAAATTTGAAAAAAGCTTATAGATTTTAAAAGAAAAGGGTACATTATATTCTTAACAAAATTCATAGATAAGGGGTTTTACAAACATGTCTTGAACACACGTGATATGGTATTTTTACACATAGTGAAGCCCCCAAGGATGGGAGCCTAACTTTAAAGTCAGCTCCTATAGAGGAAGTCTGGTTGGATAACCTACCATCTGATATGAACATGGATTTACAATCCTTGTACGGGGATTGCAGATCGGAGACTTCAGGAATATCTGAACCTGTGACATTAAAAACATTACATTCTTACTTGGGAGATAACGAAGATGAATCTATCATTTGCAAGACCACTCAAGTAAAAGGAGCCAAACAGACCCTAGAAGTAGACAACATTTATTCTATCACACTACAACATAACACCAAGATTTCGACGCAACAGATTTCGACGGCCATACCTTTCCACACATTTTTCAACGGACCTGCAGCCTATCGATATACACATGAAAAAGGCCGTCAAATTGCACATCGAAATACGCGTGGAAAGGTAAATATTACCACGCGTATTTCTACGCATATTGCGACGCAAAAAAATTGCCAGAAAAAAAGAAATCTGCGTGCAGGCGGTCATTTTCTACTTCGACACACTTAGATTTTCTCTTGGCCAAAACCTGCTGCGCACGTATTATGAGCTCTCCCCCCCCCCCAACCCTCTCTCTCTCTCTCTACATCGTGTGTGTGTGTGTAGGAAAGAGAGAGAGAGAGAGAGAGAGAGAGAGAGAGAGAGAGAGAAGTGTGTGTGTGTGTGTGTGTGTGTAGGAAAGAGAGAGAGAGAGAGAGAGAGAGAGAGAGAGAGAGAGAGAGAGAGAGAGAGAGAGAGAGAGAAAGTCGGCGTGAAAGAGTTAGGTTGGCTGACCAATTGTGTAAAAGGATAGAAACTCTCTCTATCTCTCTCTCTCCCTCTAGAAGAAACTATGGAACTAAAAGAGGCAAAGGGATTTTGCCCGCTACATGCATTGTCATGTACACCTGGGAGAGCACGTATGTGTCTACCCATATAGGATTTGACCAATAAAGACGAGATTTTGACCCAGTGATCCTGATCTCCGTACACCTCTGGACCGAGGTGTACAGAGATCGGGCAAGGCTAGAGAATGCGAGGTAGTTTACATTGTAAGGAGTATATATATTAAAACAACATTCATAATCATTGTAGATGGCAACGTTTTCAGGAGTTTTTTGGAGCAAGGGATTGCGCATATGTACATACACATTCATGGTGCATCGAATAAAGGATTTCCCATTTTCCAGAGCCAAGTGGTTACGTGGGACCCACATGTGTACAAGTAGGACAGCATATACATTGTGCATCGATTTTCACTATTACCAGTACTAGTGTGTTTTTTCTACAATAATGAGGAGTTGGTAGCGCTTAAAACTTCTCGAGGAAGCTATCCGCGGGCCGACGACATGAGGTAAGCAGGTGCGTCAGATGGCATCTAGTGGTGTCAGGAGGCCGAACGGGGTCAATACTTGCACGTGGATGAGTACGGACACAACGTGGGTGTTTCCTTGTGATAATTATGCAGAAAGGTCATCATGAGGATCACTTTTTGGGGCCACTTCACGTGGTGGCGAGATGCATTATTGGAAAAAAGCTGAGTGCCAGGTGTGCGAATGATGCAAAAAGGTGACAACTATGCACTGCGAGGTCCGTTTTGGGCCTGTTCGGGGTCCGTTTGAGGTCATCTAAAAGGCCAAGGGTGCCCAACTAATAAATCTAAGTGTGGGAACTGAAAAAACAGAGAGAAGACCAGAAAAAACGTGGAGAAGAGAGGAGGAACAGCCGCAGGTGTGTTTTTGGTGTTTTTGGAGCCTGTTTTGGCTGTAAACTGCTCATCCGAGGTCGGATTTGAGCACTTTGACATTGTAGACTGGGGTTTTGGGCCGTTCCGGACGCGATGGCGCTGGCCATTTTGCCAAATTCCTCACTCTTTTCCTGATTTTTTTCTGTGTAAGTTTCTCCTATGAGCGAAGTTTCTGCTCTAGTTTGTGATTGTATCTGGCTTATTTTACCTATATTGTGTGAGCTATTTGCCCCTTTGGTGTTGGCCCAAGCTCAATTTTATCTAAACATCAGAAATTCTCCTCTTTTGAGCTGAGTTTTTTGGGTGTGTGTGTGTGTGTGTGTGTGTCTCTGTGTGGAGTGGGCAAGTGGATAATCTCTCTCCTCTCACTCCACAGGTGTGTTTCCTGTCTCGGCCAGGTGTGTTGTGTAAGCCGAGTGGTGCCCCCTAGTGTGTGTGTGTATCTTCCCAAGAGTGTGTGTCGGGTCGTTATAGAGGCGCTGTGTGTGTTTTCATCCCGCTCACATTCTTTTGGCGCCCCCACAGAGGATCTTCTTCGAGTACCTTCTGCTTCGAGCTTCAAGCTTCGAGATTCGGGATTACATGTTGCAGGTTGTAGATTACAGGTTACAGGTTACAGGGACAGGTACAGGTACAGGTAGCTGGAGTACAGTTATATACTAGTAGTGGTGTCGCTTGCAGTTGTTGTGGGTATGCATCATTTGGCGCCTATTTGAGCACATTGTCTGTTGGATTGTACGTTACTTGTGGAAACTCCCATTGTACGCATTTGTGGAGCCATACGTAGGTTTTATTTGGCAGTCCCAGCCATTTCTGAGACTTGGTCTGGAGGATAGTCATTTCTGAGACTTGACTATACGCGATTTGCATTAGCCTTCGTGTGAGGGTCGATAGTGTGAGGTTTTATTGAGCTGGGGGATTCTCAAATGTGGAGATCCTTCCGGTGATACAGGTAGCTGGAGCACCCTTTTCGTGACCTCGCCATAGGCTATGTACTAATGAGTCCTATTTGATGCTCGGGTTCTATTGTTGGCAGCTTATGCATACATATACAATCTATATTTTGGGTTCACACTGCTCTACTTCTGGGGAAACTCTGCCAAAATTTTTCCAAGTTATGATGGCTGGTTTTTTGGTCTTTTGAGCCATTTATGCTGTTATGCTGCTGAAATTCTGGCAAAATCAGAGGATAAGACAGGTGTGCTTTCTTGGGAGTTGCATGGTTGGCTTTAATGGATGATCAAAATAGCCCTCAATTCACTCCATTTCATTTAACTCAGAGAATCCAGATAAATGTTCATGTGTCCAGGAAGATTTTTTTCCAGCAGCGCATAGTCTTTATGTTCGGGCCAAGAAGATTAAGAGAGATCCTGGAATGTCCTTTGCCTGTTGTAATTCCGATGATCAACTATGAAAACTCATTTGATGTGCATGTGTTTGTCCTTATCTAAAGCTGAGCTCCATTGAAGTTTCTGGGGATTGGGTAGTGAAAAGTTTTGGGTTCTTGCACATGTGTTCGAAGGGGTTCTCAAATCATTAAACTTGGGTAGCCATGGCTTTCTCTTATCCGGAGTTTCATGGAAGAAGTGGTGAAGATGCGGAAGACTTTCTGGAGCAAGTCGAGGTGGCATGCATAAGCAACAATATGTGTGATGAGGACAAGATTTTGAGGCTATTTGGATTGCTTTTGAAAGATGAGGCCCATGTTTGGTTCATGGATTTGGAAGCTAAAGAAGCAGTGGCTTCTTCTTATGGTTTGAGTCTTGACAAGTTTATAGAAGCTTTTTTAGAGCGTTTCCAGGTTGTTGAAGATGCAAATGCAGTATGGAATGAGCTCAATGCTCTTAAGCAAGGTTCTTGTCAAGGTGTTGATGCCTATGTACACGGTTTTACAGATTTATGGACTCGCTGGTGTGTTGCTCTTAACACTAGGTTGGTAATGGGACACTTTTATGTCCTGGGACACTTTTATGTCCTGTGAAGTGACCATTTTCCTTGAATTATGTCAAGAGTTTCAAAATGGATTTTGAGGTGCTATCTATCTAGAAAGTTGTCTCATGAGCTGAAAAAAACTCAACATTTTTTTGGAATATCAATTCCATCTTTAACATTGTCCTTGCACAACATTTCACAACCTAAACTGTGTGAAAAAACGGGTCCTGTTTTTGGCTTTTTTCAACTTTTTGCAACTATCCCACTCTAGAATTCATGTTTGTTAGGTCTATAATGCTAGAGAACTATCTTTAGTAGTTCGCAACATGTCCTGATGCTTCTAGGGAGAAATAAATATTAAAGTTCAAGTTATGACCAAATTACAAAAATTGTCAAATCTTGCTTTTTAGCCAATTTTAGCTCTTCTATGATTTTTTTGGTGGATTTCATGATATCCAAATTCATTTTTGATTTTCTATGTCGCATATTGTAACATAAAGCTAACATTCCTTGAGTTTTGGGGCACCTAATACCCTATTTTGCATAGTACACAACGATGGTTGATTGTTTCAATTATGGAAGAAAACGAAACATTCTAGTAGATCAAGTATAGCTTTTTCAATATTGTTAGTTTCTTGTGACAACTACATGCATTTTGTAGGTAGTAACCATATCTAGTCATAAGGGTCAAATTTGGCTAGATATTGAATAGTTTCCATGGGATTCTACAACTCATAATGTTCAACCCAGTTTTTTCATGTTTGTTGTATTTAACACTTCATCTTTGTCCCCAAGATTCCCCTTGGTAAGAGATGTATTATTCTTTTGACATGCTCCATGGCTCCTTATGAACATAAAGGACAATAGGGAACTAAGAAAACATGCATATATTATTTGTATTGAGCGTGGCTATAGAAAATTTGATGATAGGTTTGCAGAATGGTAAAAATTCAACCTTTTTGTACCTATTTATTTTGGCAAAACAAAAAATAGTGAGTGAGAAGCAATCATATGTTCTGATCACCAACCCATCGAAGTTAACTAGGGAATTTATCTCAAGTCCTACAAAAATCCATAATCTTATTTTTATGCAACAAAACGTAAGAAATGACTATTTTGTTGAAAATTCACTGGTCCATCAACTTTGGAGGCTTGGTGTGACCAAAAGATGAGAAATTTTACAAGTTTCTTAATTTTCTAATGTTTAGTAGGCCTTGAATTATAACCTCATGAAAGGATTTTACAAAATGAGTGGATCTACTATGGTTTTGGAGGTTTTTTCCAAAACCATGAAAGGACACTTTTATGTCCTGTTAGGTTACCAACCTAGTGTTAAGGATGAGACCCCCCCTTGTTCATTGAAGAAAAGTTTTTTTGTTGATGGTTTGTCACCTTGGTTGCGGTTCGAGGTTGAGTTGAAGAGGCCCGAGTCTTTTGAAGATGTGGTATGCATTGCAAAGCATAAGGAATGGAAGTTTAAGCGTCTTGAGGAACATGGTATCAGTACAGGTATGCATGTGCAAGATGGATTTGACATGGAAGATGAAGTTAAGCCTAAGCAGGTGAAAAGTAGCCTATCCTATGATGTTTCTCGTTTCTTCCCAAGGTCTATTGTGAAGCGTAAAGAGGTCTTGCAGGTTGACAGGTTTCTGGAAGAGCCTAAAGAGGTGAGTAATGCTTTGGATACAGGATTGAAAAGTCTTGAAGAGGATGCATTGGCTACTTGTGTACCTTGTGATTCTGGGTGTGAGTGTGAGGTTGAGGTTATTGATGATGAGCACGTATCTTTGGATACTAGTTCCTTGGAAATTAGGGAAGAGGGCAAGGTTGAGATCCATTTTGTGGATTTGTTAGATGTGGAGCCTGTTTTGAAGCCATATTTTGATGTATGTGCAGTGATTGAACCGATTTGTGAGCATGATTGTGGTTTAGAGCAGGGATCTGTATTCTTGGAGACTGATGAACCCATGCTAGAAGCTATGGATAGTGGTGCTAGCCATGATTATGATGTGGATAAAGTTATGTGTGATGATGAGTATGCTTATGATGATGAGAAGGGGTTTGGCATATATGAGTTCAATCTCAGCTATGTGGATGCCTATGCTAGGGATATGTGTGCTGCGGGGATACGTTTGTGCTGTGGATATCAACAACTTTACCTTCACACAATGCTTTTAGCTACTTGGGTGCATGATTTGCAGGTTGTTGCTATGGTTGGTGAAGGCAAGATGCCAGGTGATGAGTCACTTGAGTTGTCTCTATCGGTTGGGTTGAATGTGGCATGCAATATTTATGCTTTTGGCACTCTAGAGAGGGCGGATGTGTTAGTTGGATATGCCTATGGTGCATTTTGGTTGATTGTTGACAAATGTAGGTGTGGTGTTATGATGCTTCTTGTGAATCAGGCGATATGCCTTTGGCCTTTTGATCCAGGTGGAATGAGCATTTACTAGTGCTGCTGCTGAGCATGAATGCTCTAGCAGGCTAGGGGATGGGCAAATTATTTTAGGAGTTTTTTGGAGCAAGGGATTGCGCATATATACATACACATGCATGGTGCATCGAATAAAAGATTGCCCATTTTCCAGAGCCAAGTGGTTACGTGGGACCCACATGTGTACAGGTAGGACAGCATGTACATAGTGCATCGATTTTCACTATTACCAGTACCAGTGTGTTTTTTCTACAATAATGAGGAGTTGGTAGCGCTTAAAACTTCTCGAGGAAGCTATCCGCGGGCCGACGACATGAGGTAAGCAGGTGCGTCAGATGGCATCTAGTGGTGTCAGGAGGCCGAACGGGGTCAATACTTGCACGTGGATGAGTACGGACACAACGTGGGTGTTTCCTTGTGATAATTATGCAGAAAGGTCATCATGAGGATCACTTTTTGGGGCCACTTCACGTGGTGGCGAGATGAATTATTGGAAAAAAGCTGAGTGCCAGGTGTGCGAATGATGCAAAAAGGTGACAACTATGCACTGCGAGGTCAGTTTTTGGCCTGTTCGGGGTCCGTTTGAGGTCATCTAAAAGGCCAAGGGTGCCCAACTAATAAATCTAAGTGTGGGAACTGAAAAAACAGAGAGAAGACCAGAAAAAACGTGGAGAAGAGAGGAGGAACAGCCGCAGGTGTGTTTTTGGTGTTTTTGGAGCCTGTTTTGGCCGTAAACTGCTCATCCGAGGTCGGATTTGAGCACTTTGACATTGTAGACTGGCGCTGTCCATTTTTCCAAATTCCTCACTCTTTTCCTGCTGTTTTTCTGTGTAAGTTTCTCCTATGAGCGAAGTTTCTGCTCTAGTTTGTGATTGTATCTGGCTTATTTTACCTATATTGTGTGAGCTATTTGCCCCATTGGTGTTGGCCCAAGCTCTCAATTTTATCTAAACATCAGAAATTCTCCTCTTTTGAGCTGAGTTTTTTGGGTGTGTGTGTGTGTGTGTCTCTGTGTGGAGTGGGCAAGTGGATAATCTCTCTCCTCTCACTCCACAGGTGTGTTTCCTGTCTCGGCCAGGTGTGTTGTGTAAGCCGAGTGGTGCCCCCTAGTGTGTGTGTGTATCTTCCCAAGAGTGTGTGTCGGGTCGTTATAGAGGCGCTATGTGTGTTTTCATCACGCTTACAACGTCATCAACTAACATGGAGGAAAATATTGCATGCTCGTGCACGCTCTGCAAGTATCAAATCTTGCGCAAGCGTAGGATATGTAATGAGCATGTGCACAAGTACGGAGAGTTTGCTAGAGAAATCGCACAGAATCTACAATACGAATCCTATGGAACGGGCATTTATTTTCATGACATAACACCTACATCTGAGAGAGAGAGGAAAAGGATTAGGTCTAACCAATATAGAGCAAAGGATGGAAGCAGAAAAGGGATTACAGACAGAAGACGACGGCATGGAGGAGATGCTGGATGCCTTCTTCCAGACAAGCAAGGAGAACGCTAACGAAGCAGCACCAAAAGCCGTGCGTCTATCTCCTGAAGACATGTTGAGGAAGTTGGCACGTCAACCAATCTATGAAGGCGCCAAAATATATGTGCTTCGTACTTGTCTGACACTTTTGAATCTGCAGTCAGTGTACGGGTGGTCAGATGCAAGCGTCACTGCTTTGTTTAGGTACGTAACTTACAAAAGAGATTTTTTGATTGCAACGGTGACGTGCTTGGGGAGCTTTTTAATTTAATGTGGCTTAAACAGGTTGTTGCGGGAGAAAATTCTCCCAGCTAGCAATGAAATGCCCCCCTCCAGGCCAAACGCAAAGCGACTATTGACCTCAGTTGGCTTGTACTACAACAAGATTCATGCATGTCCAAATGATTGCATTCTTTTTCGGAATGAATTCGTAGATTTTCTGTCTTGTCCGGCTAAGTGCGGAGCAATGCGCTACAAACAAGATGCGGATGGCGAGAGTGCCAGCTAAAGTGTTGTGGCATTTCCCTATTATTCCGAGGATAAAAAGCATGTTTCGTTGTGGTTCTATTGCAAAGTTGATGCGGTGGCATTCTACGAATAGATTCACTGACGCAACATTTAGGGTGCCTACTGATTCAAAGGCTTGGAGGCACATTGAAGATACCTGGCCAGATTTTAAGAGTGAACCACACAATTTTCATTTGGGCATGGCAATGGATGGAGTCAATCCATTTGGCTTGAGAAGCTCATCATGGAGCAATTGGCCTGTGTGCCTTGTCAATTACAACCTCCCGCCGTGGCTTGCCATCAAGAAGGGTCATTTGATATTAGGCTTGATTGTACCTGGTAAGTTCAAGGAAAAAAACATGGATGTTTATCTAGAACCACTAGTTGACGAGCTCCACGAGTTATGGCATGGGATCGACATAGCAGATGCGGTTGAACCAGCAAGACAACAACATGCAAGAATCCATGGACTTCTTATGTGGACTATGCATGATTGGCTAGGATACGGTGAAGCTTCTGGTAATGGTTCTTGATTTACAAAATTCCTTTTATTCGCAATCACTTTGTGTAGTACTAAATCATTCTTTAATATATGCAGGGCTTACAACTTCGGGATACAATGCATGTCCAATTTGCAGACAGTCTTTGGATGTGCGCTATTCTGGCTCGCTTCAAAAGACAATTTATCAAGGCACCATCGTTATCTTCCAGATGGCCATCATTTGCGCGAAGGTCAGCTTGGTCACGTCAAATGTCGTCCTATGCATGTACAAATGGTGTCCTATGCATGTACAAGAGTGGCGTCGCCGATGGGAGCAACATGAGGGGCAACCTCTTCCATGAATGAAACGTTTGTCCATTCTCCATACGTTGCCGTACTGGGGTGATCTGCTAATTAACCATTTGCTAGATCCAATGCATATATTCAAGAATGTGGGAGATCTCCTCTGGAAGACAATCATGGGAATGAAAGACAAACAAGCTTCACGAGATGATTTGCAGTCAGTTGGAAAGATTCCAGAGCTGTGGCCTTTGACTAATGCAGCGGGCCAAACAAAGCTTCCAAGAGCACCATGGGTATTGCTAAAAAGCGAGGAACAACAAGTCAAAAGGGTGATTTCAGAGTTTAGGATGCCAACAGGATGCATGCGATGTCTCAAGACAGCATTCACCCGTGACGATCAATTGTCAGGACTGAAATCGCATGACTGGCATAAGTTCTTGCAATCTTTTCTTCCAATTGCGATCAAAGGGTGTTTAACGGAGGAAGTACGGTCCTATATATACAAGATCTCAGAGCTAGTGCGGTGGATCTCTTCAAAGGAGATACGAGAGGAATCCATTGCAGTCGAAGGGCTAACTCCATTGAGGCAGTTTTCATGATTGAGAAGTATCTAGCCACGAGCTGCCTAACTATCCAAATGCACTTGCTCATCCATGTAGTAGATGAGGTTGCAATGGCAGGTACAGTCCATAGCCATTGGATGTTCTTTCTAGAGCGGTTCATGAAAACACTTAAGGGTTTTGTTCGCCAAAAAGCATGTCCAGAGGGGAGCATGGCAGAAGGATGGCTGGTGCAAGAGTCTCTTGTCTTGACGACCAAATTTCTATCCGTTTCTGACCCAGAAATGCCTCGACTATGGAGCGATGAGGAGGATGCAAGATTGGTGGGAGAGGAGCCGCAGGGGCAAGGGGTGTCGAAGAAAATGAACACTGCCATGCGAGAAAAGATCATGAAGTTTTGTATACTAAATTCAGAGCTGACGCAAAAATGGCTTGAAAGGTACGAAGAAGAGAAAGAGAGACACAATGGGGAGGGACACGATTTCAGGCGAAGCCGAACAACTAGAGGATTACCCTTGCCAGACTGTCTTGCTCCTCTACATGAATTCCCTACAGTGGCATGGTTAGACAAGACAGTGAGAGCAGCTCGACAGATCGGAGAACCCATATCTCTAGAAGAGGAAAAGCTGGCTATTGGATGTGACTGGAGGTATCATACATACATGGCACTGTGGTCACATGGCAAGCATTGACAGCAGAAGAAACACGTTTGACAGTGGGCTAATGGTTAGTTTCATGCAAAAGAGTAGGGCTAGCGCCAGAGACACGAATGAGAGCACTAGCAACCTCGATTACTGTGGTCTGGTGTCAGATATCTTAAAAGTCATCTTCAGATGGTTTGAGATGTTTTTGTTGGATGTGAAGTGGTTCAAGGTGATTACTTCTGGTCGAAATGCAACGGTACGCAGAGATGCAAATAAGCTTGTACAAATAGATTCTACAAAGGTTTGGACAAATGCGAGCGACACGTTTGCTCTTCCCGAACATTGCAAGCAAGTAGTATTTGTAATGGACCCTCGAGAGCGACAATGGTGGTTTGTGGTTCAGGTTGCTCCAAGAAATAAACAAGTATTTGAAGGGCAAGAGCTCCTGGAGAAAATTCGGCCAGACGATGCAGATACTCATGTGACATTAGATGAGATGGACGAAGGTATGGCAGAGGAGGCTGACAGATATACAAGGGATGATGCAGACGAGGAAGGTATGACACTTGTAGATGAATATGCAATGGATGAAGACAATCTACGAGAATGAGTTGGAGCAGAGTTATGTCTGTAGTTAGATATAGACGATGATACGGCCCAAGATCTTATCGATGATGCCTCACTAGTCGAGGCCCGTAAGTGTTTGTGTGAAGACGTTGATTTAAAATTAAGCTCTTTATTAATTTAAACAAAGGTGTTCTGATGCTTTCTTTTACTTTCTTTGTGCGGGACTTTAGTATGGCAGACTAGTATCCAGATCCTGCTTCTATGAGTGCGGATGCATTTATGGGCTTCATCACACGGATGATGCCGAGTCAGATGGCAGATGCATCTTAGTATTGGGTAGCCAGAGGCACGGGTACCATGCCTCCAGGCTTCACACCCAAGGGTCCAACGCCTATGGGTACGACGCCTATGAGGTCTCCCATCATGACCGCTTCGACACCTAGGGGTACGGCAGAGGCGGGTATGTCATCATGATCTCCGCAGCATAGGCACACTCACCGATCTCGGTGATCGTCAGGTGGAAGTGGTGGTTGCTGTGGAGGAGGGTCCACACATGCTTCGACCCCTCCTTGCTCACTACCCCCGTCCTACCCAGGCACACCTCAGACACCTTGGCGGGCACACAATCCTAGTGTCTCCAAGGTCTATACTGTACGGGTAGATGGTTCTATTGACATGGATAGAGTTGGGACTGAGATGAGACAGTGGGTTCGCCAGCCATTAGACAAACGCAAATGAAATTGCAGTTGGCTGACCGTGAAACATTGAGAGACCACTAGGGCTACTAAAAAAATTGATAGTCAACTCCTGTGGAATTGAATATCAACACACTTTTGCCATAGTAGACTTTGAGAAAAAACTCAACTATAAAATCATATTGGGAAGACCTTTCATGCGACAGGTACAACTTATCCAAGATTGGGGAAACGACTATCTGTACTTGAAGCAGGTGGGATCTATAACAAGAGTTAATCTAAAAGATCACACTTATAGAGATGTCTTGAAAACACTCATCCAAGAATTTGATTCAGTCTCTTTGGATGTGTGGAGCTTCAGAAAATGGAAGCTTGAGACGAGAGGAATGTATCCTAGAAAGGGACTGTACAGACGAAGCCTACATACCTAAACCCTTTCCAGAGCATTTATTCAAACCATTCGAGTGGACTCAAATTTTAGCGACAATGGATGTGTGGAGAATATGTCTATGCCTACTCAATTTTTCAATGAGGATGGCTACGACATAATTCCCATCCAAATGATGTCAGCCCTTAACATTGAAAACAAAGATGAGGAAACAAAGGACTTGATGAAAGCTCAACAAGTCTTTTCTGACCCCTATTATGATGCAATTGATGAGTTAGATGAACACTCAGCTACATCAGAAGATTCGGGGTCAGAAAAAGAGCATACAAGAGCTCAGTTACTCTTAAAGGGAGGGGAGGAAAAGTTTTTTGACTTTCCAAACCGGATTTCAAGAAGACAAAAATGGTATAGAAGCAAGAGAGACACCAAAATCGTGAAAACACGACCTATGCCATCAGTCTCCATTAAATGATTGTGTCAAGGACAAAATAACGGGTAGTTATCCTTCAAACAGAAACTCAGAAATGTCTCAGACATCGAGAAAAACAAGGAAGGGTACTCATGAAGAACATCAAGATAAAAAAACACTCATGACCAGAGTCGAGCGGAAAAAGAAATATCAAAAGTTGAAAAAATCTCTAAAGGAGATATACACCACCAAAATGGAAACCCCGGAAGAGGAAGGTAAGGATGTAATGCATGTTCCATCCCATTACAAAAGGTATACTCTCCAAAATCAGAAAATCATAATCGAACAACCATTTAGGGAACTACGGAAACAAGGCGAGTCTTACGAAGGACCTGAAAACGCTAAAAGGGTAGACTTGGCTAAACCAGGAGAAGAGCCTAGACCGGCTTACATTGCAAATGACCTAACAGAAGAAGAAGAAAAGCTTCTGTTGAACTTGTTAACTTAAAGGAATACCGGGATATCTTCGCTTGGTCTTACAAGGATCTCAAGGGTGTTGATCTAGAAATCTGTCAACATACTATACTCATGAGAGGTGATGCGAAACCAAGTAGACAGAGACCATACACTTATAACGAAACATTTCCCAGAAAGATCAAAGAAGAGATTGAAAAATCGAAGGAAACCAAATTCATTTACAAAATTGAACACACAGATTAGGTGTCTCCAATTGTGGTAGTACCTAAGAAAAATGGGAAATTACGAGTGTGTGCTAATCTCAAAAAAGTGAATAGCTACCATTAGAGACAACTTTCCTCTTTCGATAACTGAGCATGTTTTAGAACAAGTGGCAGGAAAAGAAGCTTACAGCTTCTTAGATGGATTTTTGGGCTACAATCAACTTTTGGTTGACCCAAAAGATTAGCATAAAACTGCTTTTGCAACAAAATGGGGTATAGTTGCCTATAGGGTTATGCCGTTTGGGTTAACTAATACTCCAACCACATTTCAGAGATTAATCAGCCATGCTTTCAAAGAGTATCTTCGGAAATTCTTGGAAGTATACATGGATGATCTATGCATACATTCATCAATCCCGGATGATCATTTTGAACACCTCAAAAAGGTATTCGAGAAATGTAGAGTTTATAGGATTTGCTTAAACCCTAAAAAGTGCACATTCATGGGAATACAAGGGAAAACTCTTAGATATATAGTGTCTAAATATGGCATAGCTACCGATATTGAAAAGATTCATGTCATTGCTGATTTTCCTAGACCAACAACAGTCAAGGGGGCACAAGCCTTCATGGGACATTGTGGATATTACCGACGGTTCATCTACATGTATGCTATAATTGCAAAACCCATGTATAGCTTGAATACGCACTTTGAATGGAACGAGGCATGCGAAGAATCCTTCATGAAGCTTAAGCAAGCTCTCACCTTAGCTCCAATATTGAAAGTACCCGATTGGGATAAGGTATTCCACATACATGTAGATGCTTCAAACTTTGCTATTGGTTGTATACTAGTCCAACCATGAGATGGGAAAATTGACTTTCCTATTTGGAATTAGGGTTGCAGAGAAACACACACAGCTTGGAGAAGACGAAGGAAGCTCAAGGCACACAATGGAGAGTGTGTTTCTTAGTGTGAAATGGAAATATAGATAGCCCTAGAGTGATGGGCGTATATACAATGCACGGGGGAAAAAACCTCCTAAAGAGGGAAAAAATGCCCCGGCGGTCCTAGTGTGTTCACCCACATCACTACCACATGTATATGGTAACAAATCCCCCCTGGAGTGATGCGGTGAACGAGAGCTGGCACATGAGTAAAGGGAAATGCCATGCCCTGAGGACAGGATCAGTCCACAAAGGGGACTAAGCCCAAAGCTTTGCGGAAAGCTTCAAGATTCTCACGAGACAATGCCTTTGTGAAAAGATCTGCAAGGTTGTCCTGTGTTGGCACATAAGCCAAGATGATCTCTCCTGCTGAGAGCCTCTCCCTGACATAGTGGTAATGCACCTCAATGTGCTTTGTGCGAGCATGAAAAACTGGGTTCCTCGCAACTGCCAATGCGCTCTAACTGTCAGTGTAGATAGTGTTGGCAGTGTCCTGTCCAACACCCAAATCATCCATAAGGCGTCTGAGCCATACACACTCAACCGTAGCTGTGAAGACTGCCCTGTACTCAGCCTCACAACTCGAAGTGGCCACAATAGGTTGCTTCTTGCCAGGGATTTGAATTAGGCGATGACGCATTTTGTTAAATGTTAATTATTGTTGTTATTATCACTATTTTTTTCATGTTAATAACATATCTAATGTCATGACTTATGAAAACCGATAGAAAACGTAGAACCGGCGGGGCAACCACAAACCCCTGCAGGCCCGGCGGGCATATTATGAATCCCGGCGGGCCCGGCGGGCAAAGCAAGAATCCCGCCGGCCCCGTCATGTGCCCCCTCCATATTTGGCGGCTCTATATAACCCTGTAGTAGACATCACATCACATCACCGCTTCCTCTAAATTTGGTCATCCTTTAAAATTTAGAAGAAAAACTAAAGGTAAAAGAATGAATAGTCTTTAAAAAAAATTAAAACTTAATGAAACTCTGATCATGGATCATTAGTTCTTTTTTGGACTGAACTGATTCTTGAAAGGAGGTAGAAAGGTGAATCTTTGGATCGGTATCTCTACATTTGGGATGGACTAATCTCATGTTTGGTTCACCGTTATATTTGTTAAATTGATTGCTATATTGATTAGAACTTCTTTCATGGGTCATTAGTTCTTTTTTGGACTGAACTGATTCTTGAAAAGAGATAGAAAGGTGAATCTCTGGGTCGATATCTCTACTTTTGGGATGGACTGATCACATGTTTGATTCACCGTTGTATTTGCTTGCTATTCCGATTAGAGCTCCAACCATGGGTCATTAGTTCTTTTTTGGATTGGACTGATTCATGAAAGGAGGTAGGAAGGTGAATCTTTGGGTCGATATCTCTACTTTTGGGATGGACTGATCACATGTTTGATTCACCGCTGTATTTGCTTGCTATTTCGATTAGAGCTCCAATCATGGGTCATTAGTTCTTTTTTGGACTGGACTGATTCATGAAATGGGTAGGAAGGTGAATCTTTGGGTTGATATCTCTACTTTTGGGATGGACTGATCACATATTTGATTCACCGTTGTATTTGCTTGCTCATGTTTGAGTAGATTGAGGTTATTCCCTTCAGGCTTCACTAGTATGCTTGTGTGTGATATTGATTATAACACTAATGTTTGGTTTGAATAATACTTGAAAGAAGAGATAGCATATTGAGCTATGTTTATTGGTATTGCAGGCATCCAATAAGTATGTATTCCACCGAGAATGTCAGCGGTGGTGTTGGTGTCCCAAGCCTGGCTTCCTTGAGGAGACCTCCTACCTCGATGCCAGGTCCTGCTTCGCAGAGCACTACTTCGCAGGGCAAGCGAAAGGCAGGTGGAAAAAGTCCAGGACCCGAGTGGAATTTTGCCACAAATTTAAATAAGTATCAAGATTGGAAATGTAACTTTTGTGGCGAAGAGAAATCTAGAGGAGCACCAAGAATAAGGGATCATTTGCTAGGTGGCAATACCAGAATTCAAGGAGGAAAGTGCAAGGGCTTAGGTGCAGAAGAAGCATCTATGCGCTTAAAAGCTTTAATTGGTAAGCTAATTTCCACGAGAAAAAGATCAAAACTCTCTACTTTCGACCATCACACCCCCGTATCGATAAGATCAAACCAGTATGAGGGATCATTGGGTGTAACGCCCACCAATGGAAGCACTCAAAGTAGGGAACCAACTTCTCATATCGATGGAAGTACTCCTCCAAACCATGGATCTCCTGACTTTCAGGTAGGTTCATCAAAAAGTAGACAGGTTAGCTTACAGACGAGCTTCAAAACACTTGCCTTAGAAGAAGCACAACTTGCACTAGCTAAAGCCGTCTATTTCACTGGGGGATCATTGGCCATTGTCACCTGTGATGCATGGAAGTCAGCTTGGAAACGCATTGGGGAGTATGGTGCTGGATTTACCCCTCCAACATATCACCATATGAGAAACCAACTGTTGAATAAATGTTACACAAGCACACAACAGGATATTCAAAGGGTAATATTAAATGCAACAGAACAATCTGGATACACCATAGTTAGTGATGGTTGGTCCAACGTTCAAAGGCGTCCATTGATCAACATCATGCTTGTATGTCCTCGTGGTGAATGTTTATCAAAGCTGTGGATAGCTCTGGTCAAATAAAGTCTGACAGTTTTATAGCTGACATCATTGGCGACGCAATTGAGGAACTTGGAAAAGAAAATGTTGTCCAAGTAATCATGGACAATGCCAAAAATTGCAGGGCTGTAGGTAGAATACTTGAAAGTCGCTTCTCTCACCTATATAGTGTTGGTTGCAGTACACACAGCTTGAACTTGGTATCACAAGATTGGTACAAGAGGGAGGACACAGAGTGGTTCAAATGGATAGTAGACAATGCTCGCTTAATAGTCAAGTTTGTTTTGAAGCGTCAGAGGGTTCTTGACATGTACCGTCAGAGGATGTCTACTATGTTAAAACTGCCGTGCGAAACTAGATTTTGCACCAACTACTATACGGTAGAATCACTAATAAAAAATAAGAATGCTGTGATGGAGACATTTGTTTGTGCCACTTTTTCAGAATGTGAGGCTGGTCAAAGGGAGAAGATAAAAAGCAAAATAGGGGTGATCAAAGATCTACTAGCTGATCGCCACTTCTGGGATGATGTGGTGGATGTGCACAATGTCATGATGCCCATTATGCTCGCATTACGCCAACTGGATTCTGCCTTGCCTAACATAGGTAAGGTGTGGATGGCTTGGTGGACTGTTCAAGAAAACCTTGCAAATCCAGAGGAGCCCCAGGAGCCAATTGTGAAGCCTTGGAAGACACCATTCACTCAAAAGAGGAGAGAAATTTTGAGAAAGTATGTGCATGGTCGATGGGTTGGAGCACATAGTCCACTACACATACAGCGTAGCTTTCTTATTGGATCCAGAGTATTGGGCAATGGAAATAGACAAACTTGATGAGGAGGTGCTGGAAGACTTTTATGATGTGATAGGAAGGTTTTATGATGATCCTGATGAGCATGCATTAGCTATTACTGATCTTACGAAGTTTAAACTCAAAGAGGGTAAGTTTAGTACAGAATTTGTGCAAAAACTTTCCACAGAGCAACCAGCGTGGAAGTGGTGGATGATAAATGGTGGTAGTGCACCCACCCTTAAACGCCTAGCTATTAGAATCCTAGCCCAATGTGCATCCAATTCAAGTTCTGAGAGAAACTAGAGTACATATAAATATGTACATTCCACCATCAGAAACCGCCTTCTAAATTCAAGAGCTGAAAAATTGGTGTATATGTACTGCAACCATCGGCTATTGGCAAGAGTGCAAGCTGAGAACTACAAAGAGGAGATGCCGCGCTGGACTTATGATGTAACCAATGATGAGGTGGATGAAGACAGTGAGCTGCAAGGGGAATCTCATGAAGTAGAAACTACATGTACTTTAGAAGAGATTGAAGAGAATTTGGAAACTGGACCAACTTTGACCCGTCGCAGCAAGCGACGGTGGTTTAATTAATAGATTATCGAATCCATTAAGTGACTTCTGCTTAAGTTCAGAAACTGTTTATCTTATAAGCTTTTTTTTTATATTTAGTTTAAGGTTTAGACATTTTCTTAATAATAAACGAAGACCTTAAAAACCTTTACAAGGCCACAAATCACTATTAAAGCTTCATAATATACAAATCGTTGCATTATCACATATCATAATTGAAGCTGAAGAGAAGACAATTCACAATTCACTAATAAATTCTCGCAAGACAACGAGTCAATGTTATCAAATGTTACAAAAACTATCCAAGTGATAGTGAAATATTTGTGAGAATATCTTCATTCTCCTGTTCACGCTGACATTTAAGCTTATTATAGTCTTCGGACATTTTAAACATTGCATAGAGCTTTTTGGATATCTCAAGCTCACATATAGCACAATGAAAGTTATTCATCATGCTTTGCATCAAGCATGATATATGATACATATGTCCGCATGGCAAGCTGAAGTGACCACACCACTCGTGAAAGAATGATCTACATATGGGGCAAGGACCACCATGCTCACCAGAAGCTTGAGGGGCCTCAATAGATGTTGGGTGCTCAATCAATGTGGCAGCATTTGTTTTTTTATAGTCACCTCTAACTCTTTTACGTGGCGAGATAGCACATTTACCTCCCTTTGCAAGTCTCTATTTAGGGTTTCTTCTGCATGAGAGCCTTGTGTAGCTTGTGATGCTTGCCTGAGTTGAGTTTGAAGCTCCTCCTTAACTTGATGCACTTCCATTGATGCACCTTCTAGTGCCAATGACATCTCTTGCCGTGTGACGGTGATTGCAGTACTGCGAATGTCCTCAACCGTCATGTGAGGTGTCCTTGAGCTAAAGTCCACTGCTTCACCCAAGACATAATGTAAATATAACATCTTGGCAAACCACAATGGACAATCCATATGATGCATAGGATGACCCATAACATCGAGATATATGTTCTCTCCATTGTCTCGTATGTCTGCATTAATGCATTGTGATAGCTTGAGTCGGCCTTTCTTGATTTTGTCATCTGCAACGCCTGGCCATATGGATTTCACCATTTCTCGGTCAATCCTAGTGTTCACCTCTTTCCATTGTGTACCCACCGGGTTGGCCCACTGGGAGCAATGAGCAGCAATTCAAGCAGTGTCGTTCACTCCACTGCCTTGACACATGGATCTGAGACGCTCAAAAGCACGCTTAGCCCTTTGATTATCATTATCCATATCTTGATTAAACACTATACTTCAGTTACGGCATACAAACTTAATGATAATCAATTTCTATAAGAGTAACCACCATTTTACGACAATCAATTGCTATAATTTTAACCACCATTTTATGTCAATCAATTGATATTAGAATAACCACCATCTTACGACAATCAATTGATATAAGAGTAACCACCATTTTTTAAATCAATGAATGACAATCAGTGACTCCACGTGGCTTATTGCTTGAAACTTAAGAGAAAAAGCAAAACTCATAGAAAATTTGTTGTCTATTGAGATATAACAAAGTGTTTTTATTACTCATACATCATCCATTGCGCATAAAACCCAATTTTTAAAAGTGCTTTTATAAGTCACAAGTCTCAGAAAACACTGCTTATAAAAAGCACATCATATATCTATCAAAAAAAGGCTACACTCATTTCAGAGGGAGGGCATAAGCATCGTTCTGGCTGGGCTTCAAATCTTTCTAATTCTTCGTCCAAAAGTGCCAAGGTCTTTCTGTCTGTGGATTTCTTCCTCACCCAACCTTCCACAACAATCCTAGATATGGCTTGTACCTCCACTGAAACCTTATGTTTGAACCAATCTGTGTTGTAGTAGTCAGAGAACTCTCCACAAAACTTACAAAATTGCCATATCACCCATCTTATGGCGTACACATCTGTGGCCTTGGTCCATGGGCATAAATTCTTGCCATCTAGTAACTCAGGAGCTCGCCAAGGATGAAGCTTTTGCCAGTTTTCATCGGTATTGTTGGTCTTTTGTGTCTCTAAGCCAACACGCAGAGCCAATCCCCAATCAATTATTCCAATACGGGGAGTGAGATCCTTGGTTAAGTCCAACATGATGTTCCATGGATGGAGATCATTGTGGATCACTCCCTCGTCATGTGCGAATCGCAATGCCTTCACCAAGGCATGGATCAACGAGGGAGCATGATTGCACAGGCTCTTGATACGTTTTTTCTTGTCTTCAGAGGGCTGCTCCCATTTAAAGTCTTCAGGGATCTTTCCTTTCCCCTCTTGATGCGCTACAAGCGTCGTGAAAGAGCCATGTGGAAGGGGCACTGTCTCCATAAGATCACCTAAAGTCCCCCCATTGAAGTAGGGGAATATCAGAAACCATGGCAACGTTACAGAGTGGGAAATACTCCTCACAATCCCTCTATGGTTGAGATCTACTCCACTTTCTGATGCAAAGCTTTTCCACTGATGCTTGGCCTGTCCTTTGAACTCCTTGGCACAATAAGTATTCGTTGCAGGAAGGAAACTGATCCCTTTGATTTGAAATTGCCACCCTATGCCATAAGCCCCTGACCCAATTTTGTTGATCTTCTTAATGGACTTATTTGGAATGCCCAAAGTCATACTACATTCAGAATTGTATATACTGCTCTCCAGGTGACTGGCAGAAGCAATAGCACCCGATGTTCCCTCAATGGCAGCCTCCTCAATAAACGGTTCTCCAACTTGGCTGCTCCCCATAACTCTCGTGATATCCATTCGCATTTTCTTGCTTAGGCCAAACTGTGTGTCTATGTGGGATGCTCTCCTTGACCTCTCCTTTTCAGCTCTCCATATCGCGTTCCAATGCTCTAGCTTACCCTTGTCTACTTCTTGAGGGCATTCCTCTTTCAAATCAGAGGCCACCTTGAGTAAATTGCCCACCCAACTGCTCAGTAATGAGATTATTGATTCGGTTGTTTTGTCTGGATATAATAACAAAATTTTGTGGGCAATCTCACTGTATAATGATTGCAATCTAGACTCATCTGCAACAATCTGCGCTATTTCGTCGGGATCTAGTGCACTGACGATTGTAATCAACAATTGTCTAATTTTCTTTTTGAACTCTATCACTGAAGTAGCAGAAGGATCCATTTTGCCTGCAATGGTATTATTGCAAACAACACATTGTGAAATATAACTATGTGCCACTCCATTTGGATCTTTTCTACGTGAAAAAAAAAGTGCAGTATGCCTCACCGTACAACAACTTACAAACAGATGCTCCTGTCATTCTAGCAGCAACACACCTAGTCGCAATTGCAACCATGTGCCGAAGCATGAATGACTGGGAGCAACATAAAACATAGTCACCCTACGCTTTTGCAATGACACACCTAGTCGCAATTGCAACCATGTGCCAATGCATCCACGCACGATGTCTTCTTTCAAGATTCAAGCATATGAAACATTATGAAATTATTTGAGCACACATTCATGCATTAGATGCTACCGTCATTCTAGCAGCAACACACCTAGTCGCAATTGCAACCATGTGCCGAAGCATGAATGACGGGAAGCAACATAAAACATAGTCATCTTGCATTTTTGCAATGACACACCTAGCCGCAATTGCAACCATGCACCAGTGCATCCAGGAATGGTGAGTTCTTTCTAACAGATGCTCCTGTCATTCTAGCAGCAACACACCTAGTCGCAATTGCAACCATGTGCCGAAGCATGAATGACTGGGAGCAATATAAAACATAATCATCGTACGCTTTTGCAATGACACACCTAGCCGCAATTGCAACCATATGCCAGTGCATCCACGTACGATGATTTGATAAAAGAAATTTTATACCTTTGAATTTTAACGCAAAAAACTCAAAAAAACATCAATAAAATAAGGAAGGGATTAAAAAATTACCGCTACATTGCTTTGAGAATGTGGAAAGCTGCCAGAAAGTTTGGTGAAGAAGACTTTTCAATGTACCTCTCTTGTGAAAAAGACAAGCACTGGCGTCGTCTTTATATAGCCACCGCGGGCCCGGCGAGGAAGTGGCTTTACCAGATGGGCCCGGCGGGTTAACTACTTAGCCCGGCGGGCCTTTAGCCGGTCTCCAAGTCTCCTTGCAGGTCAAAAAAGATGAATGTCAATTAACATAATATTTGTTATTTTGCATTTCTATTGTTATTAACCTGAAATTATAGTGTGATCACGTCATTTTGAAATCCCTGCTTCTTGCTCAACCATGATATACATGAACTGCCAAGCATGAAACAAAAACCACTTGTGGACACTCGCGTGTCAAAACAACCAGCCCAATCTGAGTCCGAAAAACCATGTAAGTCTGGCGGCAAAGATCCCCCCTTGGGATAAAACAAGCCAAGATGTAAAGTGCCACTAAGGTAGCGGAAAATCCTTTTGACAGCCTGCCAATGCTTAGACCCTGGGCTATGCATAAATCTGCTGACCTGTGAGACTGCAAACTGAATATCCGGCCTCGTTGCATACATAACTGAGGCATCCAACAGTAGTTTGGTAAAGAGTGACATCAACAGGATCGCCAGCATCATGTAGACTCAACTTCAAACCTGTTTCAATGGGAGTGGCAATAGGTTTGCAATCCTCAAGTCCAAACTTACATAGCAATGTCTCTATGTAACTTTTTTGACACAAGGCAATACCACCATCACATTGCTTAAACTGTATACCCAAGTAATGATGCAACAACCCCAAATCTTTCATCTTGAAAGTAGCATTCAAATCAGCCTTAAATTTAGCAGTATGTCTCTCATTTGGTCCAATGATCAGCAAATCATCAACATAAAGAACCACAATGAGAAGTACATCACCCTCACGCTTTACATGCAATGTGCTTTCTGTTAGACTGTTACGAAAGCCTTGTTTGACCAAATGAGTGTCAGCTTTCTCATACCAAGCACGAGGAGATTGCTTCAACCCATACAAAGCCTTGTTACATTCGCACACTTTGTCCTCTTCTGTGATTGGGATTAATTGTGTGTACAAATCCTCTTGGTTCATAGCAAGATAACTACGCTTACATCAAAAGAAAAATTATAGTCTATGAGAGGTAGTATGATGGGATCCGGTGATAGAAGTATTTCATTGAGCCTTTCAGGGCCGAAGAGAAACACTATACGTTGTTGAAAGTGTATTTTACGGCTAATCCATACGTTAATTCTAATAGATCGTACAGAGTGAAAGCGATAGAAATGATCATCATGTGGGTTATTCATCTAGGATAGTATGTGAGAAATGTAGATATGAGAGAAGTGAAGAGATGAGAAGTTTCCCTCCCAAGCCCTATTCTTGCCCGTAGGCAATAAGGATACTGCGGGGAGAGATGTACCTGTAGCAAGAGAACCTAGAGAGGATGAATTACTAAGAATGAGAGAGATAGGTTTGGTTAAGGAGATGAGACTAGATACACACACACATATATATATATATATATATATATATGTTGGATTAGAGATGAAACTGAAAACAACAAGAAATCAAGAAAACATCAATGTAGAACACATCTTACTTGAAACCCTTCGGCACCATTATTGATGGGAGAGAGAAGAAGAGTGGATAATTCCACTTTGATTGATACACCAAGTGCAAGACCTTCTTTGATTAGAGTTGATCTTCCAAGGTTAGCTTGTTGCAAGAATGGCTAGTCTCCCTCTAGGAGAAAGTGTAGGCTTAGGCTTATGTTAATGGCTATGTACAATTAGGCATTACTACTCACTCCCTCGAGAATTCCTCTCATCAATGGCTTGAATGCTTGAGTTCCTTCCAAGGAAGAAGAGGTCCCCTTTTATAGGTGAAGGGAACCCCCAAGGGTTTACACAAGAAGAGAGGAGCCAGTGTGAACAGGAATTGGAAAAGTTGGAAATGAGCTACCCCTGCATGATGTGGGCAGACTGGGGTCCAATATTTTGATCATATCTCCTCAACCGTGGCTCCAAATAAAAAAGTAAAAATATGGGCAAAAATTTCAGCTCATTAGCTATGATTTTCAGTTTAAAATTGTTTTCCAATTCGGATTGGAACCTTGTGTAAAAAATTCATCAAAATAGGGTCCGTTTATGGCAGCAAAAGTCTTCATGTGGTCTCCTTAGCCTAGACTTTCATTTAATTCCAAAGGACACCTCATGCCATATGAAAGCATGACATTGATCCTTGACAAAGTTTTGTAATCATGCTTGCAATAATGCATTAAAATAAGTGTATCTTTGAAATCATGCCACCTAGTGTCCCACTAGGATTTGATTCTCTTCTAGTAGCTATTTAAAAAGAAATATAAGAAAAGTATAAAAAATACATAGAATATATATATATTGGAGTTTACCCTAGATATAGGAACTAGCTAGGGTGTGAGATGATAATGAAATAGTAGAAATAAAGAATCAATGCTTTTTGCCCCAAGTTAAATAGGCGGAGCTATTGATGCTTTTCCCATAGTATTTTCTGATGGTAAAGTAAGGATATGTTACCCTTGAGAAAAATAATAGGATGAGATAGAAGGCTTATTATTATACTTAAATATGCATATGTACACTATAGGAAATATAATTATGTATCTAAAAAAATACAAGATAGATCTTGTAGCATGCGTTCCCACTATGTACGTGTCACAGCACGACATCCACCCCCTCTAAACCTGCACATCCTCCGGTATGTGCCACATTGTCTCTTTGTAAGATTAGACCTCTTGTACATCTTCCTTGTCTTCTTCTTCACTAGATGATTCCAGAGCTTCATGTTCACTTTGATCTTCACCTGTGTTTTTCTCTTCTTCCTTATCCATATCTTCTAGATCATTGTCTCCTCTTCTCTTAAACATTTTAATCCTTTTTCCTGCAATGGGAATCTTTACTTCTGTACCATCTAGTTCAGACAAGCTGTAAGTAGCATTTTCATGCACATGCTTTACAACATACGGTCGAAACCATCCTTTTGAGAACTTACGCATGACTGTGTGCTGGTTATCAAGGCTACTATCATACACTAAAACCCAATCACCTTTGTCAATTGCTTTGCTCCTGAGTCGATGTCGCTTATCAAAATAGTCCTTGTTTTTCAACGTTGCATTTTTGAGTCATTCTTTTGCAGCTTCAATGTCTCCAGGTCTTCTCTCTAGCTGCCTTATACGCAGTGCAAGGAGATCTTCCCTACTAAGCCCCTCTTGCCAAGGTAGTACATTCCATGTGAGAATTGTATCCTCAATCGGCATCACTGGCTTTTGACCATGCATTAGCTCTGCAGGCATGTAGCCAGTTACTGAGCTATGTGTTGTACGATCAACCCATAAAGCATATGGTAACAATTTTGGCCACTCACCAACTCTTCCTTCGCAAGCCTTGGCCAAAGCTTTGATGATAGGAGGATGCCCTCTTTCACTCTTTCCATTGCCTTCAGGGTTGTAAGCTGCAGTAAGAGAAAGCTTGATCCCTAATCTAGAAAATAACTCCCTTGCTTCTTCGGCATCCAGTTCACCTCAATCTGCAGTGATTTTTCCCACACAACCATAACGGCAAATCACCTCATCAAGAAGGAATTTGCACACAGCTTCTGTGGTCTTAGCTCTTAATGCTCTTCCTTCAACCTGGTTAGTTAGGTCCTCTCGTGCAAGAACCAAGTATCTCATCTGCCAGAGTCCTAAAGGCATCGTGACTAGATCCACAACCCATTTATAGTGCATGGCTAGTGGATATGTAGGGTGTAATCCATCACGATGTCGAACATTTGAATACATTTGACAAGTTACACATGACTCTACAAACTGAGATACATCTTTATACATACCCTTCCACCAGTATTTTTCTTTCAACTTGGAGAAGGTTTCCCACACACCCCTGTGTCCAGCCCATAGACTCTCATGAAACTCTTGCATGAGCTTTACTTGAGTCTCTTTTTTACATATAACCCGTTGTGGTGTAGCACCCTTTTGCTTAGGATGCTTCCACAAGTAAACATCCCTTAAAAAGTACCCATATGCTTTCCTGCGTATCCTCTTGAATTCTTGTTCAAACCAATCATCCTGTTTTGTTAGAGTACTCAAGTACCTTCCAATAGAAAGCCAATCACCTTCATAAAGATCTTTCAAGAACAATTCAAGTGAATTAGTCATGCAGACATTGTTACCTTTGACATGAGAGTTATAATAGAATTTTGTGCCTACATCATCTCCCTCATCAATCATTTGTGACTCATCTTCATACCTTGCCCTTGATAGCATATCTGCCACTGTATTGTCTTTACCTGCAATGTGCTTAAACTCGGGATTTAAGGACTTAATGTAGGCAATCCACCGCAACATAGCAATGTCTGGTGTTGAGCAGCTTGTAATCATCCCAAGAAGTGGTAGACAATCTGTTTCTACAACTACACATGCACCAATTAGGTACTCTTTCCCACTTTTCAAGGCTGTAACCATACCCCATAACTCTCTCTTTATCTGTGGATAGTTTTTTTGGCGAGCACTTAGTACCTTTGCTCCAAATCTTACCACATACCTGTGTCCTTCTTTGTCATCGTGCCCTATTGCCCATCCAATCCCTGTAGGACTGGTATCTACTGTCACAATCACTGGCCTTTGACACTCATAGTCTACCTTTTTCAAAGTCGTTGCTGACTGGAGTAACTCCTTTAGCTTTTTCATGGATTTTACATGTGCTTCTGTCCATTTAAACTTTTGATTCTTTCTAAGCAGCTGATAAAGAGGATCAACTACATGTGCATAATGTGGAATCCAAATAACATAGAAGACACATGCTCCCAGAAACCTTCTAACCTCAGTGATGCCAGTGCATGTTTCTTTCATTCTTTGGATGGCATCTACCTTTGATGGACAAGGTTTCCTACCATATGGCCCGCACATGTGCCCCACAATGAGCACTTCTTTGACACCAAACATAGACTTTTTCCCTGACAATGTAAGATTCACTTCTTCCAACCTAGACAAAATTTTATCACAATCATTTATGTGATTTACCACAAACGTGCGACATCCCTTGAGATCCAAAGCTTCATCTTTGTCACTTTCTTCACATCCTTTGATAGGCAAATCATCAATGAAAGGCATTGTGATTTGAGGAATAAAGTCACGTAAGACCTTATTCATCCCATTCATCATATGTGCAACCGAGTTGGTTGCTCCCTGTGGCAAGGTACACATCCTTACCAAGCCCAAAGGTGTCCTCATGGTTGTCAAGTCTCTGCTTTCGATTGCAAGCTGCAATTGATCATACCTTGAGTAGAGATCCCCCATTGAGTAGATTGCGCTCCCTGCAAACGCCTCTGCAAATTCATCCACAATTGGACCTGTACCTACATTTCTAATTGTCACCTTGTTCACTGGTTGCATATCTTGGATGAAGCGTAGAGAACCATTCTTCTTTGGAACTGTGAACCACCTGTTTGAGTATGGAGCACAAGAAGGCTCCAAGATTCCCATTTTGATTTTCTCATTCAGTAGCTCTACTAACTTTGGCAAATGAGCCTTTGGAACCGGAATAGGCCGCAGATTCCAAGGCACATGAGGTATTGTGAAAATTACCATAGGAGCTACAATATAAGGATCAACACATCCTATCTCATGTGGCTCAAATGCAAAAGCCTTACCATGCTTTGAAAGCATTTCTTTGAAGCATTTTGTCTCCTCCTGTGTTAGCAACTCCTCGCAACCAATCTGCAACTCTTGAAAAGACTCCTTTGTGAAGGTATGCCCGATCTTTTTAGGATTCCGCAAACTTGGTTGTAAAGAAGCCTGTTCAATCTTTTCCCTGTTTTTGGGTGGTAAGGGTGAAGCTACTGGTTTCACCTTCTTTCCTACACTCTTGTATTTAGTTTCAACATGGACTTCTGGGTCAACTGCTTGGCTTTCTTTAAAGGCTTCTATTACTTGATACATTTCCATAGAGCAAACTTCCACAACTTCAGTTTCAAGATGCAAACTAGACCTCATTATAGCATCAAGCTCACCCATAGTATCTACAAAAAAAACTTGTTCACACAAACCCAAAACATTTTCAGTAGGCTTTAGCAACCCACTCTTTTTCATGCCTATTTGTACATTATGCACATATTGCCTCTCATATCTCTTCAAATCTTCAAGTTTTGTAAAACATACTAATCCATTCCTTGTTACCAAGGAGCTCATCGAGAAAGTTTCACCTATTTTTTTATCAAGCGAGACCCTTTTTCTTTCTATACCACTGCAATCCCGCTTTACAATGGTACTTGGCCAAAACCCATCATTTCTCTATGATCATGAAACTCTTTGCTTACCTTTGGTAGAGGATGTTCTCTGAGATTGTCACGATTTCTTTCATGGTGTGAGAAATTTGACAGCTCGTTTACCATCTTTGCTACGTATTCTAGCATATGCTGAACCATCGTCTATTACCTTTGTTTCCATTCGAACTCCCACAATGTAGGGTTGTCCAAGGATGAGATGATATGAAGATGTATCCTGTACAAAGAAGTTTTGGTCAATCTTTACATCACCTATTGTTACCTTCACACCTGGACATGCTGCATACAATTCACCAGATGAATTGTTTGCCACTTTTACCATCCAGCCATGATCTGTGTCCATCGGCCATTTGCACTTGTTGTAGAGACTCTTTGACATTATGTTTATTTCTAAACCATGGTCAATCAAGGCAACAAATGGCTCTTCAAGATCACCTACCTTGACCAAAGTTTCTGTAGTAGCCCTTGTCCAATGACTTTGTGAATAGTAACTCCTAGGAATATCTTCAACTTCTTCATCATCATTTGAGAAATCCACTTGCTTCACTCTCCCACTAGATTGGTAGCATCCTACCACAGCTCCATCATTTTCCTTATTTTGCAGTTGCATCCCTTGTGTCTTTGAGGTTTCCCCTTCAATCTGTGGACGAGAAACTTCAGCAAGGGTTTGCCTCTTTCTCTTGATGATGTCAATGATCTCCTCATGGAATTCACGCTTTGCAATGCCAAGAACTTCTCCCAGAGTAAACTCAATCTTGCTATTCAAGATCCTTTCCTCCAAGACTTTCTTTAAATCTGTAGCAACCTCAATATCAGATTGTAGTTTATAAGTTGGGCCTTTTGTCTTACCTTTCGTTGGCTCTTTCTTCTTTCCTGTTGTAGACTCCTCCATGAGTACTTCAGGTGGAGATGCTCCTTGTGTTGAGGGTGTTTGAGAAGGCATTGAGTCGCTTCTTCCCCCACTTCTAGAAGCTCTTTTTGATGTTCCTTCATCAGCATTCTCACGTCTACGCTTCTTTTCTACAATTGCCTCATTTTGTTGGCATTTTGTAATGTAGGCATGCACTGACAATGAGTCCACTGGATCATTCCATCCTGTTTCTAGACGTATACAATCACCTGCTTCATGTAGAATCTCTTTTGTAAGCTTTCCCTTTTTAGCTAATTGCATGACATTTGGCCAAATTTGACCATGATGGTCACTCACCTCTTCATCACAAAAATGTTCAATTTTTACTCCATAAGTAGCTGCCTCAACTGAAGAGGTGGCATGCTTGGTTGCCATATCTTCAACTAAGGTTTGCATTCCCCCCTTCCCAAAGTTAGTTCTCAAGGGTAGACCTGTCTCTCTTAAGTGGATTTTACCATCCTTAAAAAAGACAACATCTTTTGACAAAGCATCACTAAAATCATCACAATCCCTTCTTACATGGTCTGTACCATCACACCAAATACATCTATTAACAAACCCTTCTTTGGGCTGTTGTCTTTGCCTAGGAAGTGGCCCTGATGGTTGGCCTTTTTCTTCAAGCTTTGCAAACTTCACCTTCAAGTCACACATTCCCTTCACAAGCTCATCTAGCATGGACTCATCAAACTTAGGAGCGATAAAAGTAGGCTTTACCATTTTGTCAGAAGTTGAGGTGGAAGGACTTGTAGTGTTTACTACCATCTTGTCCCTTCTTCTTTGTCGTTTGGCAAGCAGTGAGACAGCACCTTCAACCTCATTCCAGTCGGTCTTTAGTCCTTGCTCAGCATCTTTATCTTCAAGAAGAAGCTCCAAATTTTCTTGAAACTCTTTACCTGCAGCTTGTAAGAAAAGATCTGTCTTCTCTGCATCTAGTGTGGCCCTTTCTGTCCTAGTGAGTTGTGCATAGCGCCGCTCAAATTCCCTAAGTAGCTCTGTTATTGATAGTCCTTGCTTTGTCTTGACTACCCATTCTAAGAATGTCCTTTTGGTCACTCTCTCCGAGTCCTCCATGAAATATTCCTCCTTTAAAGCTACTTTGAGTTCTTCCCAATTTCTCCCATGCCCATCTTTAATTGTCCTAACATGCTCCCTAATTTCTGGAGCAACAACTAGCTCAAAGCTTTGAATCATCTCACCTTCTGACACACGATGCAGCTCCATCTCCTTCACATACTCGCGTAAGTACTTGGTTACATCTTTGCCATTGAACTGATCCATTCTGTTGACGACCGCTTGTATGGCCTTCGTTGCTGAAATCTCCCTTCTTTCAGTAGCATGTTGTTGTTGCATGAACATTGCAAATGCTTGAACATTTGCATTGTTGCTGGGTCAAAATGCATACCCTGTTGCTCAACATGATCACCCATGGTTACCCACAAACTCTCACCCTAGCAGATTTGCGTTGGGTTAACCAAAAATATGTCGAGAAATTTGCGGTCTTGCCAGGAAAGCACCGGGCTTATGGCTGTGAGAGTTTGTGAGAGAACTCAACAAAAACTATATGAAGGAGTTAAACCATAGATGCCATGAAGAATAGGGTTTGGAAATAAGTGCAATCAAAGAAGACTCACTCTTTCTCTCTTGCACTCACACACACAAAGAAAGAACGCAAAAGAGAATGTCAAAACAATACGAAGATGAAAACATCAAGGCTATGGTCATATCGTATCATGGGTAATATGAAAGGGTTAATGGATGAGTTAATGGCATTCAATCTTGGCTGACAATCTTGGCTGACCAAATAGGCTACGAATTGTTCTTTGGAATTGTAGTTTTGTGCTTATTATAATATATATATTTTGTCTAGTGATTGGGATTAATTGTGTGTACAAATCCTCTTGGTTCATAGCAAGATAACTACGTTTACATCAAAAGAAAAATTATAGTCTATGAGAGGTAGTATGATGGAATCCGGTGATAGAAGTATTTCATTGAGCCTTTCAGGGCCGAAGAGAAACACTATACGTTGTTGAAAGTGTATTTTACGGCTAATCCATACGTTAATTCTAATAGATCGTACAGAGTGAAAGCGATAGAAATGATCATCATGTGGGTTATTCATCTAGGATAGTATGTGAGAAATGTAGACATGAGAGCAGTGAAGAGATGAGAAGTTTCCCTCCCAAGCCCTATTCTTGCCCGTAGGCAATAAGGATACTGCGAGGAGAGATGTACCTGTAGCAAGAGAACCTAGAGAGGATGAATTACTAAGAATGAGAGAGATAGGTTTGGTTAAGGAGATGAGACTAGATACATATATATATATATATATATGTTGGATTAGAGATGAAAATGAAAACAACAAGAAATCAAGAAAACATCAATGTAGAACACATCTTACTTGAAACCCTTCGGCACCATTATTGATGGGAGAGAGAAGAAGAGTGGATAATTCCACTTTGATTGATACACCAAGTGCAAGACCTTCTTTGATTAGAGTTGATCTTCCAAGGTTAGCTTGTTGCAAGAATGGCTAGTCTCCCTCTAGGAGAAAGTGTAGGCTTGGGCTTAAGTTAATGGCTAAGTAGAATTAGGCATTACTACTCACTCCCTCGAGAATTCCTCTCATCAATGGCTTGAATGCTTGAGTTCCTTCCAAGGAAGAAGAGGTCCCCTTTTATAGGTGAAGGGAACCCCCAAGGGTTTACACAAGAAGAGAGGAGCCAGTGTGAACAAGAATTGGAAAAGTTGGAAATGAGCTGCCCCTTCATGATGTGGGCAGACTGGGGTCCAATATTTTGATCATATCTCCTCAACCGTGGCTCCAAATAAAAAAGTAAAAATATGGGAAAAAACGTCAGCTCATTAGCTACGATTTTCATTTTAAAATCATTTTCCAATTCAGATTGGAACCTTGTGTAAAAAATTCATCAAAATAAGGTCCATTTATGGCAGCAAAAGTCTTCATGTGGTCTCCTTAGCTTAAACTTTCATTTAATTCCAAAGGACACTTTATGCCATATGAAAGCATGACATTGCTCCTTGACAAATTTTTGTAATCATGCTTGCAATAATGCATTAAAATAAGTGTATCTTTGAAATCATGCCACCTAGTGTCCCACTAGGATTTGATTCTCTCCTAGTAGCTATTTAAAAAGAAATATAAGAAAAGTATAAAAAATACATAGAATATATATATATTGGAGTTTACCCTAGATATAGGATCTAGCTAGGGTGTGAGATGATAATGAAATAGTAGAAATAAAGAATCAATGCTTTTTGCCCCAAGTTAAAGAGGCGGAGCTATTGATGCTTTTCCCATAGTATTTTCTGATGGTAAAGTAAGAATATGTTACCCTTGAGAAAAATAATAGGATGAGATAGAAGGCTTATTATTATACTTAAATATGCATATGTACACTATAGGAAATATAATTATGTATCTAAAAAAATACAAGATAGATCTTGTAGCATGCGTTCCCACTATGTACGTGTCATAGCACAACAACGTGTAGGATATCTTTTTCATCAGAATTTGGTAATACTTGTCATACTCGTGGTCCTTGGCTTGTATGACATAGCTATGTGCTTGAATTTGAATTTGGGCATCAAAAAGTGGATTTTTGGACTGATTCAGGCTTCAGGCTCACAAATGGGTGAAAGTCCACAATAGGTTTTAAATATCTAAATGGGTTGAAAATTGATATATGGGCTCCTTGCACCATGGTAATGGCTCCCACGATGTCATTCTTTGCACAGAAAGTAAAAAACATGCTAGAAACATCCTACGCGTAGGATGTCTATTTTATCAAAATGGCCTGAGATTTGTTTTGTGGGTAGTCCTTGGCATGTGGAACATGGCCATGCTCTTGGATTTTGATTTGGACAACATTTGATGTTGGTAAGACTCTGTGTAGTGTTTGTGGGCTCAAAAAGTGTATCTTGAAGGTGTTGGGGGTCAAAAATGATTAGAATGGCTTCAAACTTGATATATGAGCTCTTGAAGATGATAAGAAGAGATCTGGAATGTAAAAATACCCTCTGTAGGCTAAAAATGTCAAATAGACATCCTACGCGTAGGATGTCTACTTCATCAATTTTTGCAAATAACCACACAAATTGGTTGGCTATGTGCTCATGAATGTGTTGTGCAAGTTTCATATGATTTGGACAAGTTTTGGTTGGTCTATGGCCCATTATTGCCTCTATGACCTAACTTTCCGTTTTTTCCTGCATATGAGGTCAATATTGGTCCAAATGTGATGGAACTTGGTTGCTAGCATGTAAACGCTATTCAAAAAATGTGTGTGATGAGAAATTTTGGGTTCTGTGCCCATAAATGCCGTTGAGACATCCTACGCGTAGGATGTCTATTGATGATTTTTTCATGGAAACTGTTACTAGTGCCTACCCTTAGTCCCCCTGAGTCCCTGTTAAGCCTAATTTCAACAAAAAAGTCAAATGGATAGAAAGTAACTCCTTGTGTGGATTTCAGAGCCTCCGTGCCATTTTCTGACTTTTGGAGTGCTTTTCGGCAATGAGATTTTTTGATGTTGGTCTCCATAGCTTCCGGATCCCTTGGGGATCCTTGCCGTATGGTTTTTGTCGACTTTGGCTTCACCGGAGCTCCATTTGGCAATTTGTCGCTCTAGCCATGCCTGTGGTTGCGTTTACATGTCCTCGATGACTTGTGGTGGTCTACCACAATAGGACTTGGTTGTTGATGGTCTAGGAAAGCTGTTCGTGAAGTTTGGTGGAAAACGGACATGCGGTTTGGCCACAAGAGCTATTTGACGCTTTGTGTGTTTAATGTCGTTTCTGAAGTGTAGTTCCGCTTCGGGTCACCTTTTGGTCATGTGGGCTACATAGACTTGTCGAGCAATTCAAGATGCTCCTACCCATGAATTTTGGTAGCATTTGGGCGCCTCTTCGCCAATTTCCCATTTGGTGGCCTCTTGCATGATTCTAGGAATTAGGGGTTTTCCCGATGGTTTTCTACTGCCTTTGGACATCCAAGACTCGTCTCTTATGCTAGGGTAAGCTTCCGATGAAGTCTTGTTGCTTTTGGGTTAGCCGTTAGGTGGCCATTTCTAGTTGTAGGTCTCTACTGCCCACTTTCTATGTGAACCCTACACTAGTTTTCACGACAAAACGACAAACATGCGCGAAAATCTCAAGGTGGTGAGTCTACCTCTCATGTCTGAAGCCCGTTGGGTAGTCGTGCGCATTGCAGAAGCAGCTTGAAATTCCGCTCGCTCTAGGTGGCAGAAGCTCTCTCTCAACTGTCAATAGTGGAAATGAGCTAAAAATGAAGTGAAAATTTCTTATAATGAGGCTCCCCGAACCATTTTTCATGAAATTTAATGTGTGCCCCCAAATTCTTGCGAGATGTGGTTTAGGCTCAAAAATTTCTTGATTTGGACTCCATTTGCCTTGTTTACCATAAATTTGGCATTTCGGTCAAAATCTGGCCAAAACATGCTTTTCGCTCTAGTCTCATAATTGCACCCCCACTGTACCATGGGTTGTTCTATAGTCACTGATCATCCCCATATTTTGTGTTTTTCATTACGACCATTTTCACTTGCTTTTTGTATTTTTGAAGTTTTTCTGCCAAAAAATTAGCAAAATTTAAAATAAAAATAGCAAATCAAATCCAAAAAATCCCTAAAAATCATAATAAATAAAAAACATCATCGCAAAACATTATATACACTTACATGCAATTTTTATGGCCGGATTTCTCCGTTTTACCAATATTTTGTCCGAAAAATGGCAATTTCTACTTATATACACACACCTAGGGCCTTGATTTGGTGTTTTGGCCCCACATACCTGTAGATTCATGCTGTATAAGGTCATATGTACTTGGGCTAGTCCAGAAAGTTTTGCAATCAAACAACAACCCGTAAAAATAGTCAAAAATCATGCCCTTTTTTGCTCTTTTTGCTCTTTGGTTCCGCATTTGGGAATGCTTCCCCCCCTCCTAACCGGAGTCCTCTCGAACGACAAGGTATCGCCTTGGAGTATGTGCCGTGCATGGGTTGAAAATATTTATGCTAATGCTTGGCCTTGTAATGTGGCCCTATTTTATGCATACTCGGTCAATGCATTGAAAATTTATGTTGTGCGAGAGAAGGGTATAAGCAAGATGCTTATTGGCATTCGCCGTCGAGGTTCCCTGTTTTCTTTGCAAGTAAAATCTGTAACTCTACTTCTCTTTATTTGATTGTCTTTCTTTCAAAAGTCATTTGTTTTGCTGCTACTGTTGATTTGGCCGTGGTCATCACCTTGGAGAGAATTTTCGTGGCATACTTGGCCGTAGACATTGTCTCTTTTGCTTTCCGTTGGTAGCGTTTCCTTGCTGGTATTTGTAGGTTTCTTGCTACTTCCATAGTTTCCATTGTGTCGCTGCTGATGGGCATCCACATAAATCGGTTTGTTGGTCTCTTATGCAGTTGTCTGCGTTCCGATGTTGCTTGTACTGAAGGGAGTTCCTTTTGCTTCGGTTTCGGGATCCAGATGCGAGTCGCATTTGAGTCATTGCTGAGCCTATTCTTTGGGAGCCATATTTGTTTTATCCTTTGCTTTTTGGTTGAACTATCTACTTTGGTTGAATTCTTCCGTTGTCTTGTTTTTTGTCTGCCATGTCATTTGTATCCTTCCGCACACATATTTGTTTTTGTCTTGTTGGTAACTCGGATCTTTTTATTGCGGTTGTCGACTTCTTATGCCCGTTGTGAACATTGTTGGCAGATTCCTTTTTGTTAGCCTCGGGTATATTTTTGTCCTTTAGTGGCACCCTTCCTTTTGGTTCTTTATCCAGTGATTTAATTGCTAGAAGTAGCTGATTATTCCAGGGCTGCTGAGCAAAAGCTACCACCTGTTGTTCTTGTGCCTGTTGAATTTTGAATGCATTCACATTCCAATCTATTTGCACATTGTACTCTTTTTGCCAAGGTTGTCCCAACAACATGGAGTGTTGTGTGCTTTCATCCTCAACGACATAAAATTTTTGTGGGTAGATATATTGATGTACTTGTACATGCAATACAGTCCAGCCCAATGTTTTCAACGAATGTGCTGTACTACTTTCTAGCACTTGTAGAGTAAGATGAATTTGACCTGTGGACTTGAGCTGTTTGTATAATCCGTAAGAGATTAAATTTGCTTGATCTCCCGAATCAAGCAATGCCGTCGATTCAACTTGATTGCTACCTACTTTGACTGCAATTATTGGCTCCACTATGTCTTCTTCAAACTTCATTAGTCGGATGGCATTGATTCGCAATGGTGATCCACATTGTTGTTGTTGTCGCAGAAGTCTTCTTTTGGCAATGCATTCTTTTGCTTCTTCTCGTACCCTCTACTTCTCCTTCATTCTTTGTTTTCCTTGATGGATTTGTTGAAGCATATCCTGTGTTAGTAGTAAATGATATTTCTTTAATCAACACCCACTAATCCAGTTTGGCATTTCTTCACCTATTAATGTAGCAAGCTTGAGAGCTCCGCTTTGTGATAGGTCACTAATCACAAAGGGTCCCATCCCTTGCTTTTTAAGTTTCTTGGCATGTTGCTTCAAGGTATAAACAAGTACATAATCACCAGTTTTTAACTCTTTTGTGCGCACTTGTTTGTCAAAAAACTCCTTTTGCCTTCTATTTTTAGCATAAATCAAAGTGACAGCTCTCAAGCGAAGTTCATCTAGCTTTTCAAGATCATCTATTCTTGAAGAGAGCTGATGCCCTGCCCATTATAAGCGTTTCGCAACTCGTACAGTTGGAATTAAAAACTATGTGGGTAATATAGCATTTAGACCAAACACCATGTTGTACATTGTCGTTCCTACCGATTTTTTGTAAGCTACCCTGTATGCCCATAGTGTTGAGTGTAGCTGCTGATCCCAATCCGTTCTTGATTCTGACACAATTTTAGTGAGAACCGTGCATAGTGTTTTATTTGTGGCCTCAGGTTGTCCATTTGCTTGTGGATGATATGGAGTAGATTTTCTATGTATGACCATGAACTCCTCTAGCAGATATTCAATGACTTCATTAAGAAAATGTGTTCCACGATCATTGAGAATTTCTATTAGTAAACCGTATTGTACAAAAACATTTTCGTACAAAAATTGTGTGGTGGTTCGTGCATCTGCTTTTTGTGTTGCCTTGGCTTCCGCCCATTTTATGAGATAGTCCGTAGCCACAATGATATATTGGGTATGGGTGCGATATGCAGGGGGTGAAATAGGTCCCACAAAATCAATGCCCCATTTTGCAAATTCCCTTGCTCCCATCATTGGCTGTAGTGGCATCTCATCTCTCTTTATCGGTACCTTGGTGCGCTGACAAGCGTCACAACGCTTTAAAAATTCATTAGCATCCATATGCAGTGTGGGACACCATATTCCTGTGGTTAAGACAATTTTTGTCGTCTTATCGCCTGAAGAATGGCCTTCGCTTATTCCTCCATGTGCGTGTGCTAGAATCAGCAGGTATTCACTTTCACTTGCACAATCAAATTCTAAGTTGATTGTTCCCAATTAACTGAAAGTCTTGAGCCTCCAGCTCTATAGCCCTTTTCCGTACTCTTGTTATGTTTTCCTTGTGATTAAGAAATCAGTGATATATTGACTCCATGTAGGTACAATGTTTACCTAAAACAATGTCGCGTGATCCCCTGGTCTTTTGGTACTACATATAGTACAGTTGTTAACATAAGCATGTGTGTCTACGTACATTGTTGGCCAATAAACCCATAACTGTTTCACTCTCTAGTGCGTTTTCATGTTGAACAATGAAATGCACAATCCTGGACATGCGCTTCTTCAAGGTAACACTCGAATTCTTCCGGATTTATACATAATCGTAGAATTTGGTCCAATCCTAGATGATATAGTTGTCCTGCAATCAACTGAAAGTGTTTTGTTTGTCTAATTGTTTGTTACTTGGATCTGTCGTTGGTGTTATCAAACCTACCTCCAAAGGAAAGAATGCTAACTATTTCTTGAGACCATTTGGGTATCATTTCAATATTGAAAAGATAATCATCTGGTATGTCATCATCTACTTCTTCAGGAGCTTCCCCGTTGTGTATCCTCGAAAGATGATCCGCCCGTAGATGAGTATTACCCTTTTTGACCACCACTGTGAAATCAAACTCTAGCAATATAATAAACCAGCGTACAATCCTCCCTCTATTGCATGGTTTATTTACCAGATACAAAAGAGCTTGATGATCTGTGAAGAACACAAATTTGTTTGTGAGCAAATAATGCCGAAATTTCTTTACAACATAAATCATTCCTAACCCCTCTCTTTTAGTGGTTGTGTAGTTCTTTTCTGCACTGTTTAACTATCGGCTTGCATAACAAACTGGAAAATCCATTGTTCCGTCTCTTGGTTGAGCTAGAATACTCCCGATTGCATATGCAGAAGCATCAGTATGAACATGGAATATCTTTTCCCAATCCGGTGCTTTAAGTATAGGTGTTGATACAAGGTTTTGTTTCAGATTTTGGAATGAAGTTTCACACTCCTCAGTCCAGTCAAAACTGACTAACAGACGATAAAGAGGCTGTGCGATGCTTGCATACATATATATGAATCTTCGATAATATCCGCAATGTCCCATGAAGGATTGCACTTGTTTTGCATTAGTTGGCCTTCGTAGGTCTATTATGACTTTGATTTTTTCTAGGTCAGTGGTTATTCCATTTCTTAAGACAATGTGTCCGAAGATGCGGCCTTGCCTAACCATAAAAATACACTTTTTTGGGTTAAGACAGATTCGATAAGTTCTGCATTTTTCAAATACCTTTTGCAAATGGTCAATATGTTCCTCTCGTAGAAGGGAGTGTACACAAAGATCATCCATGTATATTTCTAAGAATATTCTCAGGTATTCTTTGAAAGCGTGAGTCATTAAGCTTTGAAAGGTAGTTGGGGCATTAGTTAAGCCAAAAGACATAACACGATACGCATAAATTTCCCATTCTGTGGCAAACGCTATCTTCTGTTGATCCTCTATTGCAATCGGCAGTTGGTTGTATCCTGAAAACCCATCTAGAAAGGAATAAGCCTGTTTCCCGGCCACCCTCTGAAGTACATGTTCTGTGATCGGCAAGGGATAAGTATCCCTTATGGTGGCGGCATTTACCTTTTTGAGGTTTACACAAACTCGCAGTTTTCCGTTTTTCTTGGGGACAACCACAATGGGTGACACCCAATCTATATGTTTGATTTCATAATTGAATTCAACATCCATCAGCTTGTCAATCTCCTATTTTATTCGTTTAGCAAATGTGTCATTATATGTATAAGGACGCTGTTTGCTAGGTTTTGCATCTGATTTTAAAGGAATTGTATGTTGACATATCGATGGATCAACTCCTTCGAGGTCTTTGTAGGACCATGCAAACACATCTTTATACTTCTTGAGAAGTTGTGTGAGCCGTTCTTCTTCTTCAGGCTCTAAATTGGTTTCGATATAGACGGGCTGAGGCTTCTCCCCTGGTTCCGCGAGGTCTATTATTTTTGCATTTTCCGGCCCATCGTAAGATTCCTGGTTGGTCCTTTCCTTGACTGGTGGTGTCATTATGATTTTTCTATCTTGGATGGTGAATTTCCGATAGTGTGATGGTGCATTCATGTTTTCTTTTTCTGACTTCCCTTTACCATCACTATCTTCCTCAGTTATCCACACCTCTCGTAAAGACCGTTTCAGTTCTTGGTATTTCTGTTTACGCTCCTATTTGGTCCACTCTTGGTCTTTCGTTGTTTTTGTTTGTGATTTTTGAGATTTTTGTGATTTTGATTTTGTTTTAGATTTCCATACTTGTCTTATTTGCTCTCTCGTTCCTTCTCATCGAACTTTTGAGAATCTTCCTGCTATTTGATCTTTTACACAATCCCCTGCTTTTACGAGCATTAGATAGTGAGTTTTATCTTTTATCCTGGGCATCAGGTTCCCTCTTGCTTTATTTCTTGCTCATCTTCTCCTACAGCGTTCCTGGCGTCTAGGGTGTTGATTCGCAAAATCATAAAACTTGATATTCTCTGTTTTCTCCCCACGCTCACTTGAGTTGTCTAAACCCTCATTGTCTGCATCGTTATTTACTTCCAGATGCTCAGAGAAGTTATAAAACTCTTCTTGTTCTGGTGGTTCTACCATCTCATCTCCTCTTGGTATAATGCTTACCATGTAATAGGGTATCACATCATAGCTATCCTTATCGCAAAATTTTGTTGTGGGATTATCTTTAATGGTACAGACATCCAATGTTGCTAGTATGTGTTCCCATTCTAGAGGTTCCAAAGCATTTTCAGGGAAAAACACTATATTAGAGAGTTTGAGACTTTAGATCCAATTTGGGAATCACCAATGTCTTGAAGATTTGGCCATATGGACAAATCTCAAACTATTTTGTTATGCCAAATCCTCCCACAAGGTAGTACTTAAAAATCTCTTCCAAGCCATCCTCTTGAATCATGATGTCCAACTTACTCTACTCCTACTCATCATATGAAATTGTGATAATGGTGTTCTAGTTGCTTTTTGGCCTCTCCGGACTCTCAAGCTCTCCTCTCACCGCTTCTACCACTCCAACTCCTACTCTTCTAATACCTAAAACTATCTCAGTCTACCTAAATCTACCTAAGTCAAAGGATCTAGGCCAGACACTCGCTCCCTAGACTCCCTCTAAGACTTAGAGAGTCCTCCAACCTCTGATCCTTTCTAAATGTAATAGGAGACTTTTGGCAAGCCAAAGAATCCCTATCCTCAAGGACTAGTCTCGGTCACCTACCTAAGGTTTTCATCCCCGGCAGCGGCGCCAATGTTGGACGGATACGCCGCGACGGACGTCAGCACAGAGAGAACTCACCTAACAAGATTTGTCAGTTAAGGACGAAGCTTGACCCGCAGGCACGTGGAAGCAAGCATAGGGTGTCAACCTACAGTCGACCGACTCCTAACTAATTCCTACAGAGGTCTCTACCCAATGTCTAAGTCACAACCTTCAGGAGTGCATAAGAGGAAACTTCCTACAACGCTTTCAAGAGCCGAATACCCATCAAAATTTCTCAAAACACCAGAGAACTTGAAGGAGACCCTACTAAAACCAATAGGTCGCTCTTCCTAATGTCTATGAACCAAAATCCCAACCCAAAACACCTAGTACAGAATCGCGTAGGATGTCTGGCCGAAATTTACAGGTCATCGTTTCCAAAATCTAGAGTGCCTAATGTGTATCTGTACTCAATGCGGACGCGTGGATATGTTTCAATGCAAAATTGGACAACGTATTCTCACCGAATCACCAGATGAAGCTCATAGATGGAGCTCGCAGAACCGGACCGTACGCACACAATGTAGGTATCGGCGCGTAGCTCTCGTTGGGGGCAACATGCTGCACTTCTCGACACTCGATTCCGACCACCGGTGCTCGCGTAGCGTCAAGATGAAGCTCTCACTCTCTCTCGTACACACTACGCTCACTCATAGACCTTTTTAAACTTGACAAAAGATTTTTCATTAAGGTCAAAAAGTGGTATAAATATCTTACAATTATCCAACCCTAAAGTTCCAATTTAACCATCTACTCAATTTAAATGTCAAAACTGGGATACAATCTAGAAACTTCTGTAAGCCCCAATATTTACAAGGTGAAATGTCGGGTTTTCTCAATAAATGAATAATTACAAAAAATAACAATCTACCGAGCAGTCATTTTCCGTAGGGTGTGTCCAGATTCTAACACCTACATACAAGGTCACATAGCCTTATATTTGCATAACCTTGTGACTACTCCATATACACAACTTCCTCCAAGTCTCCATTCAAATATGCATTCTTTACATCCATTTGCTTCAACACCCATTTTAACACAACATCCAATGTAATAAACACACAAACTATAGCCATCTTGTCTACGAGAGTGAATGTCTCCTCATAATCAATCCCATAGTTATGTGCATAACCTCTAGCTACAAGCCTTGCCTTGTACCTAGTCACACTACCATCATCATTGTGCTTTGTTTTGTAAACCCATTTACATACAGTTTCCTTTTTGCCTTTTGGTAAAGGCAGCAGTTCCCAGGCTCCATTTGGATCAAGTGTCACCATCTCTTCATCCTTAGATTGCAACCATTTTTCATCTTTGATAGTATCCTCAGAACATGTGGATTCTACCTCCTCTGTAATCTTCACCATATATGCATAATGGCGAGCCACATAACTATCATATGACAATCTGTGCATAGGATTAATTCATCTCTCAGATCTGCATGGTCTAGGATCACTTCCAGGTGTCTTGTTCCTTGATTTCATCTTTCTTGCACCCGAAGTTTTCACACAGTCTATGCCAAACTCCTTATCCAACTCTACTCAAATCCACTACTATCTCCATCATCATGACCAACACTCAAATTTGGCAACTTAGGGGTATCATCAAATTTTTCCTTCCCTTTCCTTGATACATTTTAAGATTTAGTAAGACTCACTCTTTCATGTAACTTGCCACTCCATGGATTCTCACCATGACCTGCACTAGATGACCCTTGCAGCCCACTCAAGACTTGTGATTGTGTACCTATATTTTTTACAACCAAATTCTCTCTTACATCATCCCCCAAACCATATTTTATATCAGCATACCAACTTGTCATTTCATTAAAAACAACATACTTGCTCAACCTCACTTTACTTATGACACGATTGTAACAGTTGTATCCTTTTTGCTCAAGGGAATAGACAATGAACACACATGTTTCTGCTTTCGAATCAAGCTTACTTCTTAGCTCATCTAGCACATGCACATAAGAAATATATCCGAATGCTTTAAAATCTGATACTTCCAAGTTTTCACCACTAAATTTATGTTTAAGTCTCATATTATGTACTGCACTAGTAGGGGTCCTGCTCATAATGTAAATACATGTAGTAGCAGCCTCAACCCAATAACAATGAGCCTTGTTCTTCTCATTCATCAATCCTCTAGTAGCCTATGTAATGTACCCGTTCTTCCACTCAACAACACCATTTTGTTGCAGAATATACCTGCATGAAGATTGCCTTTTAACTTCATGCTTTTTCAGAAAACCATTGAATTCATTGGAGAATAATTCTCCCCCTCCATATGACCTTAGACACTTTACATGTTTCTAGATTTTTTTTCAACCATAACTTTGATATTCACGAAGTGCATAAACACCACACTTTTCTACTTCATGAAATAGACCCATAACTTCCTTGTATGTCATCAATGAAACTCACATAGTATCTACATCCGCCCATAGATGTAGTGTTTGTTGGATGCCATACATATGTATGCACTAAATCCAATGCATCCATGCTTACATGCTTATCATAAGGAAAGGATTATTTTACTTGGTTTCCAGATTAACAAACCTCACAAACTTTCTACATCTCATCAATTTTTAATAATCGCAAACATGTAACCATCTCTTTAGCTTGCATCATATTCAATCTCTCCAAATTTACATCACCAATATGTTTTTGTCAAATCTCTATATATAGAACAACACTTGCACCTCATGCAAACATGGCTGCATTCCCATCGGCACATCTACATTCAATGTAAACATTCTACCCACTTACATTTACATTCACCTCAAGCACATTTACATCCAAACTAAACATTCCGTCCACTTTCTTTCCTTTCCCAACCAACCTTCCATTCTTCTTGGACTCCCCTTGCCTTCAAAGTTTCCTTGAACACCTACGTTGTGACCTTGATTGTTTTTGTTAGGGCTGGGTGATTGCCTCTACCATGGCCTCGTCCACGACCTATACCGCGTCCTCTTCTTCTTTCTCTGCTATTGAAAAGGACCTATTTAGAATTGTTTCTACCTTGCATAGAGGAGAATTTCTCAAGTTCCTTCTCTTCCTCAATCAGTAAGGACACCAAATTTGTGTGAATGAGGGAATGTTCTCTCAAAGATGGATGCCAATTTTGAATTGTTTGTATTCTGGACCCAAACCTCGCAGAGAGACATCAACCTTATCATCATTATCTTGTAACTCCAATCAATATGAAAGTGACTCACATATGTTCTCTATCTTTAGATAAGAATTATTAATGCACATGTTTTCCTTTTGCACAATATTCAGCTCAGTCTTCAACTACAACTCTCTTGCCTTTTTGTTGGTCACATCCAATGATAGTAAAATGTCCCAAGCCTCCTTAAGGGTATGATCATCTTGTATATTCCCAATCATAGTGTCCTATAAAATCACAAAAAGCGAGTTCATGAGCTCCCAAGCTCCCTGGTTCCAATCTTTAAATGTCTTATTTAAACAACACTCGTACCTTTGCTTGGTAATGGTGGTGCTATCTCATGCTCTCCATCAATGTAGTCCTAATAACCTTTGCCCATAAGGAAATTGGTAATTTTGAACTTCCAAGAATGGAAGTGGTTCTTGTCCAGATTCTCACTGACAATTTGGCTAAGACCATCATTGTTGGACGACATGTTTCCAACCCTTCACTAAGTTTCTAAGTTGTCTACTAAAAGAAGTCAGTTACAACTTGCAACCACAATTTGCGTACATACACTTGTTTCAATGTGCTAAATAGTATCTATGCACACTACAACCAAGACAAATCTTTCTGCTCCTCTACTATGAGTGTCAATTTTTTGAAAGCTTTTCATTTGGAGCTTTCTCACATAGTTTAGGTCTTCCTAAGTTGCATGCTCAAACTAGAGTGTTCACTTAGATGTTTCTAAGTTTTATCTATCTTTGTAAGTTTGATACATGTACAATCCCTTCAGAACAATAGCATTAGTGTATAAAAAAAAAGTACAACCCAACAAGAACTTCTATGTATGTCATTCTTGTAGAGAAACCTACAAGGCTACAACCAAAATAGTACTATTTTTGCACATGTCAAAGTTAAATACTCAAAACAATTTTGCACATGCTACAAGCACTACCATCATTTCAAATAAAGATTCGCCAAAAGCAATAATATTTAGGGTCCCAAATAGAACAAGGCAAAAAGAATGCCATCGAGGAGATTGTTTTACTAGGAAATTCCAAAATGGAGCCTCACAAAGTGTACGATCTCCCACCAAAATGTCAAAACAAATTGTGCAAACTACTGGGCACTTCTATCTTCTCTACTTCTTTGAAGGCGTATACCGTCGGGGCTGATTCAAGATGAAAGTGAGATCTCTTTCACGTAGTGTTGGTTGATGTATAATCATATGTTGCTTACCATCCAACCCAAGAATCTGTGTGTAGACAAAGTATAAATGCTTACAAGCTATGTAAGATTTTGTTGCTTTCTCTCGTGCTTGAAAATCAGGGCATGTACAATAGGGATCCATAGCCACATGCACATCATATACATCTTGCGTTAATATCTTGAACACGGCATGACAATCAGGCACCATAATTATCTCTTGTACAAAACAAGCTTCCATACATGCTCCTATTTCCATGCGCTTATTTGCCTCCTTAGAGACACCGGACCTCCATTTTTTACTGCGCTTGCTAGAGCTTCCCATTGTCTCCCCTTTCTTGAAAACCTTTGGAGAAGGAGCTCTAATAAAAAAACCTGCCCCTAGCAAACCAGTATACTCCTCCTTTGATACACTTGTTCCAGTCTCTACTAGCCAAGTTGTTGGCCTTTCCGGTGGTGAAAATACTTGTTTGGCCACAACTTCAGTGTGCTGCACATCATGGCCACAAAACCACATCCATTGGTGTTGCCTCTGGTCTTTGTAAGTTCTCTCTCCCCAAAAGCATGGGGCCACAAGTCCTGGAGACCTACTTTGCATGACATTCTCACATCTTCTCCCTTCAAGCACACCAAAGCACTTACGAGAGACATTTTGAGGCATTCGTCTGATTGCCCAATGACCCCTTGGCACAGCAATCTCAAAACCACATATAGCATATTCACTAATAGAGGGTGCGGTGTCATATCTTATGTCATTATCTGCATGAATCTCCTCATCTGTGGAATCTGCATTCACATCAAATTTATGTCCCTCTTTCTTCATTTCCGTATCAAACAAAATCTTTCGTGGTCGTCCGTGCTCTTTTCGTTTTCTAGACTCCATCACATAACCAGGCTTAAGAAGCTGTTTTTGCAAACCCTCTTGCCTTCTTTCTTTGCACGGTTTCCCTGTCTCCATGCAATAAAGGTTGCCCATAAAATGGTGTGCCTGCGACTGCTCCTTGGAGAGCATGTGCCAGTGCAAGTGGGCTGAGAGTTTTCTCTTTATTTCTTGATCTCTCTAGATACGTTTGCATATCCGGACCAAGCCCTATGTATCTACCAGTCAGATAGCCATGTTGCTTTGTGCATTGAATGTAAGCATTGATGACATCAGTGACACATGCATCATACAAGGAAATCTTTTTGCTACCCCCTTCACCAGCAAGCCAAGATGCATGAATGGTCTCTGACAAATTGGTACTAGGAATTTGAGCTTTTTCCCAAGGACTCATAGATATCTGCATTCCACCAACACAAAACTTTGAATCAGTGAAACAAAAAATAGAGAAGGTCAAAGTTACGCTCATCATTGTATCATACTTCATTGTGTAGGCTACCCCAATGAGATATCCTTGTCTCCCACCACTTGAACCATTTCTCCAGTGACTTGATATTCTCACTTGCAACATTATTTGACCACCATCTTCTAATTGCTTCTGCTTACTTCATTGCTAGACCCATTGTCCTTGATTTGCGCCAAGTCTCACACATGTCTTTGTGGATACTAAACTTTTATTTGGCTATATATTTTTTAGTATGTTTCTATAGAATTTTCTCCCAATGGAAGAGACAGTACCTTTCCCTTCCAATCATGATGTTATTTGGCCCTCCATTGAAAATTGTACGCATGGCAGCCCAATTTGCTCCAGCCTCATCAGCCATAAACCCTGCAAAGTCTGCTGATGGATAACCTTCTTGAGCCAAAACATCATTAAGAGATCTCCAAAACAAGACTTGTGTTTCTGTATCCTCGTCTTTGGTGTCACAAACCGCTATAACCATCAATCCCTTCAAACTAAAGAAAATAACAAATCAGATCCACAACAAGTATGCAAATGATGCAATGACAAAATGCTGCAAACCATTAAAAAATTACCTTGCATCATAGACAGAGCATGACATAGTTGCCCATCCATCTATTCTGTGTGTGTGATCAAAATGCACCCAAGAAGCACTCAAATCTCCATTTCCTCCTCGACGCATGCGATTGACAAGGTCTATACCAGACCCTAGACCTTTTGTTGACATCTTAAAGATGTAGCACTTATCATTTGGGCCACCTTGTCTAGGGAAACGACTCCCATGAAAGTAAGGAAAGTGACATTTTCTCTTCAAAACCATGATGTGGTCAAACCCATCCCCAACAATCGAGTATTGTTGTCTTTTCTCAGTAGCTACCATTACCTTAAATCTATACAAAACAAGTCAAAAATTGAAATAACCTTATTGCACTGAAAAATCTAAATGTCAAATGTTTTACCTTTGATTCTGAACCAGTAGAATCATTTCTTCCAGTATATTTGAGAGCTCTGACTCCCCCATTTTTAGTTCATCTGAACCAACAATAGCGTCAACCAATAATTGTCTAGCGACAATCATCTGAACTCTTCTTGGTCCACTGCTTCTATCCACCTTCAAGACACTTGCAACCATCTTCCGTATTCTCTCTATTGTGGCTCTTGACGTACCTGCTTGAACTTCATGCAAGTGATGACCTATGTGAATCATCATTCTTGTAAGCTTTGGATCTGAGGGCAAAATGTAGTACACTTTACAAGAACAAGGACTCTCACAGAAAACAACTTTTTTGCAATAATGACAAGTGATACGTAGGTTTTCATCTTCACATAGAAGCCCTTTGCTTACTTGCTTATCCAAGTAACCATGAAAGAAGGATACATTGAACTTGGTGTTGTTCAAATAATACAGGCAAAGAACTCTATGACAAACTAATGAGCCCAAGTAATAACTAAGCCTAACAGTACAATTTATGGACATGTTAGTTTTATGCGGCCTAGTCCAAAGATGACCATCAAATTTTTGCTCCATCCCTTCCATCCTCTTACAACCTTCTTCAACGGGGGGTAGCTCAAAGGAAATGTCACCATCATAAACTTGTGGAAGTTCAGTCACCTGTTTGATTTGCTTACTATTGTTTATCAGATGTTGTAGTTTGAAACATGTTTTGCTACCTAAAATCCAAGGGATAATGGAGTTTTTTGTTAAATCATGCACGTCATCATCACTGGAGTCCAGTCTTTGTTTTTTATCAACAGGCTTTGTTTCCTCTTGCATTGGTGGATTGTTTATCTCAAAACAATCTTCTTTTGCACATGGACTGTTGTTGATGCTTGTTATGCCTGGCTTAGCACCAAAATCACTCTCGCCACTATCTGTAATATAGAGCATATCACTAGAATGTTCAATGAAATACTCAGAAGAGAGAGTAGAGTCTAGTAAAAAGTGCTCATTTTCATCAATATCCCACTCTGAAGGGGTTTCGATATACATTTTTTCCAACCCGATGTAAACTATTGCTTTCAAACAGATAAATTTGTAGGTTGGAGGAAGAAGACATTGAAGATAATATCTGTTGAGCAAGAGTTTGTTGTGTTGAAGCTCTACTTCTCTAGTGTGAGTCTCTTTTCCAAGTGTCCAAGAGATAGTTACTCTGTCCATCTCCATAGCAAGACAAAGGAAGCGGCTGCTTGTCTAGACCTAATACAAATTTCTTACCAAAATATAAAACATAATGTTAAAAGAGAATGCATATATTTTTACTAATGTAATATTCTTCACAGAATCAGTGACTGCCGCGTCATAAATGACGACGGCTACAATCATAATTTAATATTCTCTCATGGTTGATTTTTAAATAATACCGACGGCTACAATCATACTTTAATATCCTCTCTCCAATCATAACGTTAGGTAAAAATCATATATTTACGAGGTAAAAGAGACTCGCAATCATTAGACATGCAGATCATTCCACAAAATACACCTATTTTCAAGAATATAAACACAAAAACCAAGAGGTTTTTTTTGGATAAGTTTCGTAGGTATTACGAAAAAAATCCACTAAATTTCACAAAAACCAAGGTTTTTTTGACCATCTAAAATTTGATAATAAAATCAATGATAAATTACCAAAATACCTCTCTAATTTGTGGAATATCCAAAAATATCCTTCAAATTTTTCATAATTCTCAAAATACCCCTGTTTGTGAGAGTAAATTTATCCAAAGATTAAAAAAATTGTAGCTTTTCATAAGAAGACTGATTGTCAAAAACTAAAATTCAAGCTGGTTATTTACGCTTTGGAGATGAATTGAGTCATTATTTTTAGACATAATTCTTTTTTTTTGGGAGGTGAGCACTAAAAATCGGATCTCGATTGTCAAAAATTAATAAAGATAGAAAATCGTGAGCAAGCGTATTTTGGGAAATTTTGAAATTTGAGAGTTATTTTTGGAATTTGCACAAATTAGAAGGGTATTTTGGTAATTTTTCTCAAATTAAGAAGATCCTCAAGTTTTAAAACCCTAAAATTATTAATAACCCTTAACTTTACAAAGCTTCTTATTTGTGGAAAAAATGGCGAAGCAGAGCAACGAGCAGACCAGGTACATCCCATTTTTGCTCTCTTCCTCCATCTCTCCCTCCACGCCTTCTCCCCACTCATTGAGCACGCTATCCGTCTGCGCGCGCGCAGACGGATAGCGTGCTCAATGAGTGGGGAGAAGGCGTGGAGGGAGAGATGGAGGAAGAGAGGTAAGAAGCATTTTGACTGTGTTCTGCCCAAGCTCTGCTTGGTTTGTGAAACTTCACCCTCTCCGGTGCGAGCTCGCTGTCCGTCTGCGCGCGCACGGACAGATAGCGTGCTTGTGCACCTGCGTCGTCATCATCAGACCTGCATCGTCAGACCCTACATCGTCATCGTCAGACCCTGCGTCGTCGTTGTCAGACCCATAGCCAGAGGTTCAGTATCGTGCAGGAGAACGCTGCTGCAGTTTACGCGAGCTCAGGTGAACGTTGTAGGTTTCGTTTACCGTTTCCATTCGCTGCACTGTTCTGGCTTTGAAGACGGCAGATGTTGGAGATTCCCTGGCGTGGCGTGGCGTGCCTTGTACATGGTGAACTGGTTTTAGAATACCCAAGTGCAGGTGGGAGTAGTTTGGGATGTATCATCCCCCAAGCACCGTCCGCAGGTGGGAGTAGCTTTTAGACACCAGTGAAATGCACCATAGTTTGGGATGGGGCAAAGTTGAGGCTGTAGGTCTTCGGATCAGGAAAAAATTATCTGCACATGTGGCCGCCTTGCACCCAAAAAAACAGAGCAAACATAATGAATTCAGATCCCAGACCTCATAGAAGCTCATGATGTTGAGGTAAGCCACAATGTGTGAATTATTGTGATAATTTGTTCAAAACGTCTTGTGCTGGTTTCCTTTCAAGCGAGCTCAATCCTTCAATAATGAGCACAAGTTATGCTATAAGTTGGCTTTGTCTCCATCCATTCTGGTCATTCATGGCTTATCTCTTGCTTACTGTCAAGTGAAGGTCGCCATGCACTTACGAACTCTAAGAAGGAGATAACTTTCCAATTTGCATAACTCACAAAGTTTCCAACATGCAATGCATTATTCACGAGAGCACGGAGGTAAGTGTTTTGACAATAAGCGCTACACACATGTAGCAAGCCATTTCTTTTGATGTAGATGTGCTACACAATTGAGTATTGCACATGCAGACACATTCATGGATGGTCTCTCTTGTTTCTTTGAGCTTGTGTCGCCTCTTAGCGTTGTAATCAGTAGTGCCGAATTTACGAGGGATAAAAGATGCACTAGTGTGTACCATGTACCATCGGCCTTATCACCACATGTGCTAGTGCGCCCTCCACTCTCAACAGCGAGTAGCTACTTCACCAGGCCAGCACCAACACCAGCTTGTTGCACTTTCAAACCTAAAATATATATACAACCTTGATGCCTCCTCCTTACCCTTTGGAATATTGCTTTGATTAAGGGTTCAAATCATGCCATTGACATGGCCAATGTATGCTTAATCATTAAGCCACAGGAGCACTGCAAGCCACTTAATCCAAAATTAAGAGGTGATTAGCAAAGTCGTTCCATTACTCAAAATCATGGCATGCTTAGTTGCAAGTTATTGGAGGCCAAAACAAATTAGTGTCTTTTGATGTTTCTCAAGGTATGTATATGAGTATACGATACCTCAAGTCCACTTCAAAATCTTAATGGAGAATTGTTCCATTGAGAAAATTTTGGTGCTAGTTATTGGTTTTGACATGTTGCTATTTGGTTATTGGTTTTGACAGGTTTTGACGTGCAATTTTTATGACTTGAAACCATCTTGAAGGATCATTTTTATCAGGTATTTATCTTATGTTCATTGTAATGGAATTTGCCTATTCAATTTGAGAATAGCGGAATTTAATGAGAGTACTTTCAAGAAATGATTTTGTGAGCATAGCGGGTAGACATAATTGAAGATAGCAACATAATCATAGCAATTAGTTAACTTGGCATAGACAATACTTTTGCAAGAGAGAGAGTTTAGAGAACATGACAGCAATTGAGGACCGGATTTATGTGGATCCGGTCCCCCCTCCAATAGGCATTTGTATTATGATTTCTCCCATAAAGAGAGACTTGTTACAATACAGTCTTTGTGTTCCTTGTGACCTAGGTGATGCCATGAAGATGGAAGGCTTCATGCACCACAAACATAACATAAACTTGAAGAAAGCTTTAACTATCCCAAGCCTCAGTCCCAAGACCTCAAACACCTTCGAAGGTGGAGAGAGCTAGCAGGGAATGAGGGTAGGGAAGAGGAAGAAGAAACATTTCGTAGGAGAAAGAATTAGTTCCTCACTTATCATACTCTTGTTGCTAGCATACATAATAGAATAGTAATGAAGAAGAAGGAGATGGCAAGCTTAAGCATTGAAGCATGGCTCTTGGTTGGATTTGCACTCCATAGCCAAGAGTGTTGGTGTAGGCTCTCAACCTCTACTTGCTTCGAGAGGGAGCTCTTGCACTTTGCATAGCACACAATGAGAGTGATTGTGAGTGTGTGTGGGTGAGTATACCCCCTAGGCACCCCCCTAGCTTGCTTGGGTCGACCCCCCCTTGTAGCTCATGCCTGAAGCTCATTGGACCCCTCCAGGCCTAGCCAATCACAAGCAGGAGCCATTACAAGCAACATGGGTAGCCTTGGGACAAGTGTCCCCCTTTCCCCTTTGAGAGAGAGGACTTGATAAATGCTAAAACAATTAGATAATTCATGTAATTTATCATTGGACCCCTTTGAAGCTTAGCCAATAGGCTTCAAGCAACACATGAAGGTAACATGGGTAGGGGCCTGACATGTGTCCTTGCTGCCTCTTCAAGTTGGGGCTTCCCTTGTGTGTGTGAGTGGGTGTTCTCTCTCTAGCTCCTAGGAAAAGGGCTCGCCCCCCCTCTTGTAGGAATGATTTTGACTTTAGGTGATCAAGCACCTTACTCATCAAGCATGACAAAGCACTTGAACTAGGGGGTGTTCCCACAAGCATCTCAGGCAAGCTTCTCAAGGCACCTCAAGTACCTTAATCATGCAGCAAGTCAAGCACCTCAAGCATGGAGCCAATCAAGCACCTCAAGCATCTTAATCAAGCACCTCAAGCATGAAAAACACCTCAAGCATGACAAGCACCTCAAGCAGGACAAGCACCTCGAGCTTGGGCCGGGTTCCCACCTCAGCCCTAGCTTGCTTAAGGTCAAAAGGACTTTTACACACATTTATTGGAGGTCTTCAATGAAGCTAACCCTAAGGTCTTATGCTCCATTGGTTAGCCTTGCTCTTTGATAGACCATCTCCCTTTTGGGCCCCTTTACATTGGCCCCGTGTTGAGATAGATCTAAAAGCACATACCTATATCTTAACACTTGTTCCCGTTTATTCTCCCACATTAAGTGATCAATTTAATATGAGAAAATCATTTGGGTTAGTTAGATATTAGATTTTATGACATTCATTTTTTAGCAGAAGGTCAAGCTTTTCTTCTTCTTCTTTGTCCTTTGGTATTTATATATTTGTTATGGTTTTTTTGCACTTGCAGTATTTTAAGAGAGAGTTAGTAATTGTAAACAAAGTTTTGATTATGTTATTTATTTTCTTTATAGAGATTTAATATATTTACCATGGCTCCTAAACGCTCCATGAGAAAACGAGAAGCGAAATGTTCAGGGGGTATGACTCTACGGTCTGGGACTGTTCAAGGAAGGCAAGTTACACTTGAGGATGGTTCCTCAAGGATTCTACCAATGAGTCCACCAAAGAAGTCTGTGAAAAGAAGAAATCAATATGTGTATGTTGATGATGAAGCGTGGTCCTTGGACAGGTCTATAGATGGAGCTTCTAACAGCACTGCTATCACTCCAAATACTGTTGGTCCATCTTTTGCTCCCACTCCACAAACTATTCACACAAAGAACAATAACCAGGATGAAGAAGATGAATTTTCAAAGCATGACAGGGTTTTTGGGGAGAATGTGTCTCTAGGGTTGATGAATGAAGTCATAAGTCAATTTCATATCAAAAGAAAGTCAGAACCCCCTTTTGTTCCCTTATGTAGATTAATAGCTACAGATGCTATTCGATGTGCAATTTCGGATGCACCTTGGTTGACATCCACGTTTGATAGGGTTGGCTATGTCTCTTCAATGGGTTCTTTTATTGTTTCACTTAAAGGACGACATGGAGAAACAAAACATTTGACAGAGGACACGATTGAGAAGTGGGATCCAATATGGCAAAGACTCAATGTAGAATTTGAAAAGAATCTTGTGGGTGATTGGGTAGATCTTCGAGGCAAACTGTTTTTTGTGTGGGATGGTAACCACAGGTTAAAAACTTGGATACGACAAATTGAAGAAGGCAAGTGCTTCTTTTCTCTTGTGTTTGAGTTTGAATATACATTGTTGCACTTGAAATTTTATTTTGGATGATGTTTCTTTTGTAGAGCACTCTGAGGATGAAAAATATCATGTGCAAGTTCGTTGTGAATTTATTGAGATAGATAAAAAGAAGGAAGCAGAGTTGATTTTGAGTCTTGATACAACAAATGAGTAAGAATTATATGGATTATTGTTGTTCAATTCTCTGGTTGTAATGTGCTTTTTCATTTGATTATCCTTCAACTCTTGCTTTTAGAATCTCGCGGGCTACAGCTCCACCCAACTTGGCACATGAAGTATTTATGTTTCAGAAGTTTGGTATAGCAAATAAGTCGAGCATAATGGAATATCTCACTCCTGAGCAGAGATCTTGGATGGAGGTTGAGCTTAAATTGGAGGCAAGACATAACCAAGGGATTGTGCCATGGTACTCAACGCCATGCATTTTGATTGCTCAGCTTGTTTGGAAGGTATGTAATGATGCTCAACTTGTTTGGAATAATAAATACATTTCTTTAAAAAATTTAAATTGCAAGTACTTTGAGAATGAGTATGTCTTCAACTACTTTACTTTGAAGGTGCCTTAGCTGAAGGTTACAAGATATGCATGACTCCATGTTATCAAATAAGCCTTTAATTTTCATGTGGGAAGTCTATTCAAATTATGGATTGGGTTACGATTTGTATAATGCCCTAAATTCCCACGTGGGAAGCCTTTGCAGAGGTGGCAAGTTATGGATGGAATTTTGGCTTGAAATATGCCTTGAATTCCCATGTGGGAAGCCTTTGCAGAGGTGGCAAGTTATGGGTGAATTTTGGCTTGAAATATGTCTTGAATTCCCATGTGGGAAGCCTTTGCAGAGGTGGCAAGTTATGGGTGAATTTTGGCTTGAAATATTCCTTGAATTCTCATGTGGGAAGCTTTTGCATAGGTGGCAAGTTATGGATGAATTTTGACTTGAAATATGCCTTGAATTCCCATGTGGGAAGCTTTTGCGGCGGTGGCAAGATATGGAGGGAGTGATGGTTTGAAATATACCTTGAATTCTTGCATGGGAAGCTTATGTGCAGTCATGGATTTGTTTGTGTTGTGTTGCTAATGGCTCATGAAAACATTGCTAAATAATTGTTTTGCTTTGAAGGGGAGATGGGAGTCCTTTTTGGCTGATGAAAAGAGAAGGCTTAGAACTTTAGGTCTTCTTGGGGAGGATTTAAAAAAGAAGATGAATGAAGCTTTAAAGAAGGAAGAAGAAAAAATGAGGGATAGCGGATATAAGTACCTTTCTATTGCAAATCCTGCACATGGTGAAGAGTTTTTTACTATGCTATTTGACAAGGATTGGCATGACAAAACAATGGTAGGGATCACTCGTGATAAATTATACAGCTTGTGCGCCGCAAAGATCACAATAGAGAGGTATGTTTTATTTCATCTTAAACTTTGATTTATTATTTTTATGTGCAATGTAATTAGTAACATTAATTTTTGGATCAACGATTGTAATTCAATAGACGCAAAGAACTTCTTCACATGATGATTTTGACCAAAGTTAAGGACTCCAAAGGAGGTCATTTTGCAGACTATAAGAAACTTAGAGCTTACATGAGGCAAGAGACCTATTGGCAGGGAATGTTTGGTGAAGCTACAATTATTATTGCTAAGTTTGAGGTGGAGGGTCCTTTGTTGCCAAAAACATTTGAGGCCTTCTTTAAGGCATCTAGGAAGACACATGTTTCATTGGCTTATACTCATGTTATGGCAAACATGAAGAGTTCTTCAGATTATGTCTCTTTACCCGAAGTGATGCATGCAAGCAAACGTCTTGTGTACAAGTATTGGATTTCTTGAATACTAATTTCGTTTCATGATGATGTATTTTATTGTCTCATTTTTATATTGAATTTTCATTTAGATGGCTATTGAATTGTATGCGGCTAAAGATGATAGAGTCTATGCCGGAGGATGTACAAGAATGGTTAGATAAAGAGGACGAGAATACTATGTTCTCGTCAACACTCTTGGAAAAGGGTATTACACCTTGGGAGTGCTCTCACTGTCCATGGTGGTTGGAGTATCCCCTAGGTGTTATCCCAAAGAGCGAGCAAGAGATTCATGCTCGTAAGTGAACTACAATCTCTTGTATGAAGTACTATATTTTAGTTAAAATAGAATTTCGTTGATCTTTTTTTTTGTGAACTTTTGTATGGAAAGGTTTTTTGGAAGAGAGTCCCATCTCTAATGACGGTGTAATCTCACCCCAAGCTACATACATTGAGCCATCCACCAAGCCACCCTCACGTGCAAGAAAAGGTAAAAAAAGTATAGAAAAAACCCCCCAATGTGTGCCTGTAGATGTTGATGTTGAGGAGGAGAGCTTTCCAACTTCTCTTCTACCAAAAAGATCCACCTTAGCATCAAAGTCTTGCTTCTCCGAGACTATTATGAGTCGTTCTCTAAATGAGCGGATGCCAACAAAACGTACCATAGGTAGACGTTCTTTGCTTGTTTATTTGATTTTTATTACTCTAATTAATTATTACTTGCGTTAACCATTGACATGTCCTATGGTTTTCTAAGCATTCTTTGAGATTCTAATTAAGCAATTGAAAATTGCATTTTCATGTTTAGGAGGGGAGTTTATTACATGTGTGGATGCTTTGTTATTGGATGTGGAAGCAATTGATGACCTAGCATGGCATAGGTAAGACTTACATATTTCTCTAAAAAGTTATATTACCATAATGTACTCTTATCATAATCATTTGTTTTGTGTTAGTATTGAAATGTGGTTCAAGAAAACACCAATCTATGATGGGCGCGAGTATGCATTGAAGGGGGAAATCTCCCAATATGTGGCAAGATTGATCTTTGCAGACTTCCCTACGTCCATGTTAGTTGATGGTATTCACAATCACACTATAGGTGAACTTTTTTTATGTCATCTGGGAGGCTTCGTGCTCGTTATAGAATGCATATATGTTATGATGTAATTTTTCATTTTAACTTGCGTGTGTAGGTAATGTAAAAGTTGTTCCTGAGTGGAACCACTTTTCCACTGCCTTGGCAACTGGTGTCATGGAGATTGCTGATGTTCACTTGGCAGACGAGGGTTTCTTGGTGACTTTGTCTCTTGCACAACATTTGGGAGATCTTGTCATGCAAGCTAATAGATTTAGCTTACAGCTCCATCGCTCGTGGACTTTGATGTGTGATGGGGGATATTTACACCCAGAGACTGATGAGCAGGTGAGGTTGCCTTCTCTATCTAAAGCTTGCGTATGAATTTAGAGTTCTTCTTATTAAGTGATTTGTTCTCTCCTTTCACAGGTGATGGATCTCACTTTTGGTCTATTTTATCGTAAGAATTCTCAAAGCATTACACCTCATTATGATAGAAAGGCTGGGGAGGATGTTTCTCCTGAGTTCTTTCCGGCCTCAAGAAGCTACCTCACAGATTCTCCTCCTCGTTCATGTAATGATTATACAAGTTTAGCTGGAGATTTGATTCGAGGCGGAGCAGAGCGTACTGAGACTTTTTATAGGTAACTTTCTAGCCATGAACTCTTGTGAATCAGGACACACATGTTGATAGTTCTATGCAATCTCTTGTCGTTAAACTTTGATTATTATGTTTAACACAGTTGGTTGCTAGAAACATTCACATATGAGGACGACCATGTTATGGACATCTTTGCCGGGTGTGGTGGTTTGGGGCTTGCTTGCACAAAGGAGATACGTCACTGTCTAATGTTACAGGGTGATTTCTTTGTCTTCTCTGAGTGTTTAGAGAAGAAAGTTTGTGGTCCTCCTCCTGAGGAGGAAAACTAGTAGATTAGCTACTTCCATTGGTGGACAATTATTTTTGTGGCTTGAATCTATGTATTGTTTGAGATAGTATTTTTTTAATGCAACAACGAGCAACATATGGAGATTGTGGGTTTTTCCCTTGTCCCCACAAGGGTTTTTTCATCCACAATCATGGTGCCTTGACTTGAAAATCGAGGCTCAATCTATATGTTGTTCAATTATGGGGAAAATGTTGTGTTTCTCATGTCATTATCTTGTTCTTGTTGTTCTTATTGGGGTTAGGGTAATGCAAGCAAATGCCTACTCAATTATCATCATGTGTGTGTGTGTGTGTGGGGGTGGGGGGGGGGGGGGGGGTGGGGGGGGGTTCTCTCTTATTCTCTCTAATTGCTTATAGCATGAACAAGATAAAGACTCATTACTAGAGTAGACTTCAATTTTCCTCATACCAAAATTCAAAGATTTCACTTTGTTCTCTCTCTCTCTCTCTCTCTCTCTCTCTCTCTCTCTCTCTCTCTCTCTCTCTCTCTCTCTCATATTCTCTCTAATTGCTTGTAGAGAAAACAAGATAGAGACTTGTTGCCAGGGTAGACTTCAACTTATCTCATGCAAGAAATTTAAATATTTCACTTTTCTCTCTCTCTCTCTCTCTCTCTCTCTCTCTCTCTCTCTCTCTCTCTCTCTCTCTCTCTACTTGACTTATAATGCGAACAAGATAAAGACTCGTTGTGCTAGAGTAGACTTCAACTTACCTCATACCAAAAATTCAAATATTTTACTTTGTACTAAAATTCTTGTGGATCATAAACATAGACTTTGTGACGATCTTTCTTATAAATACTACGTATATGACATTGCAGTATCAATATATTGACATTGATATGGTTATTTTTTTAAAAATCAAATCTATGTTGTATTACGATGGCCCTTAATTGTGTCACAAACATGTAGAGCACAAATTTTTTACTATGCACTTTATCGACCTAGTTCAAAAGCTATATACCTTAGTATGCGCAAAAGGTTACATCTGATTTTTCTACCCACAAAAAGCTCTAACTTTGTAGAGAAAGCTCTAAATGAAAAGCTCCTATATTTAATATCCCCCTCTACTATGCAGATATGCACAATCTTGAGCCTTAGCGTTTTTGCATGCGAACACACTCTAACTCCAAAATCGGGGTCAAAACACGCTCAAATTGGAAATCCAATTTCACGATTAAAGTCCAAAGGACTATATAGAATCATGAGATGCAAAATATCCAAACAGTAATCACCTCAATCAAACATCATTTGAAGATGGCTCTTGGGGAAACGAAAGCCACTTCCTAGGTTGCTCATGATTCTGGTCGTAGCTCCTTAGACACAACCAAGCTTTATACCATGTCTAGAGATATACAAGTAGAGATTTTGAGTTCTTTCAAGTACATACACAAAGATATAGGCAAAAGAGTGTACTTCTTCTTCCTCACCAACTCAATATAAAGAGGTCCTTAAAACAAAAGGGAAAATACAACATGGAACTAGTACTAGGGTATATTCTAAATTGCTAGTGAGTGAAATGAGTATATAAGTGTGCCATCACTTTGGTAGGTGAATCAGCTTGGTGTAGTACAACTATACATCATTGGTGAAGATGTGTGTATCTACCAAGGCACCCGAGTGATGATGAATGTCAGTGGTAGTCATCCAAGAGTCATACATGTTGAGCTTGACATCTCAATAGATTCTTGCAAGATTTTTGCAAGAAGGCATCACTGGTCGACATGGATGCAAAATTGATGGCTTTAAAGTAGGATCTAATTACAAATTTTTGTGTTTTCTTTATTTTTTTGAAGAATTTTGGAGAGTATTGGCAATTTCTATGAAATTGACCAATGGATAATACTTCAAATTGGAGAAACTCATGGCGTGTTTGCATCCTAAAGTGTGAGAAAATTTGGATTTTGAGAGCCCAAATAATTACAACGGTGCAATTGCAATTACATGAGCAAGGTGCACTAGGGTACAAAGAAATGTCTTGGAGTCCGCTCCAAAGTCCAAGAGATAAAGCCCAAGCAAATCAAGATGTAACAACCAATGCTCATTATCGGATATGTATTCTCTAAGATCTACCTGAGTAAATGCAAGAGATTCATTTGAGTGTAATGGACAGGGGACAATCAAGGTTTGGTAGAGGTAGAGATAGGACGTTGCCTAGAAAGTGCTAAAATTGCATGGAAGAAGACCACTATGGTCCAGATTGCTTCTGCCTACCCAAGGAGAGAGAGGGTTGCCACAATGGCACATCTACAACATAGTTGTCTAGCACTAACATAATGTCAATACTCGAGGAAGTGACTCAGATGGGGAACTGAGGCTCTTTGAGGGTGTCAACCTCAAGAAGTGGACCTAGTGAACCAAGCCATCATGAGCACTAGCAAACTATCACTCTCGAATATAGGAAATATAAATATGTCCTGTCTCATGACTGTAGGTCATCATGCCACGTCATCAAGCAAATGAACTCAAAATGCAATGAAAATTTAGAAGGATCTATATCAGGTATAGGTGTACTATCCTACAAAGTCTGGAGGTCATCTTACAAGGTACCAAAATCTCGATCCATCATGTTCCAGGTCTTGAAAACTACAACAAAATGGTCTAGATAAGTCACCCAATGTTCTTGGTTCAAGTCTTCAAACCTACAACAAAATGTTTTAGATAAGTCAACCTATGGTCTAGGAACACTTTCCTATAGTCAAAATGTCAAAAAATAACCATTTTTGCACTCAAAACTGTAAATTTAGCTCATAGAAAAACAGTCGGAGAAGTTGAGGCTCGTGAGCGGCAAATAAGGCAGTGCAAAGCGCACAAATCAGCAAACTTCAAGATAATTGATAATAACTGAATCGTGATGATTGAGGCAGTGAACAGAATTAAAGCTTTCAAAATCCATGGGGTAGTTGAAGCAGTTAAAGTGGCAGAGGAAAATTTCCATCACCGTCATCAACTAGAGATTGATTAAACATTGTGTTAAGCCCAGTGTCGTTAATGGCCCGGTTAATCCTATAAAACGGGAGCTTAAACTCCTAAATAGCAGATGATCCAAGTGACGGTGCTATTCACAATCTGTCTTGGCTAAGAATTAAGATGTACTAAAGTATTATTCAATTAATTGATGATTGTGGTGATTGCCAGAGTTGTCAGTGTCTCTTATTCTCTCTCTTGACACCTCTCACACCCAAAGGCCTGACGCCTATGTGGCTCACATTTTGAACACATATCCCAAGACAATGTGGTGTGCTTGGCTAGGTGGGTATCCGTCCATTGCATCCGCCAAGCATTTTTTCCTTCCTAGCCATTGCCCATCCTCATGCAATCTCTCTCGGCTGGTCTTCAATAGTCAAACTGCCACCTTTCCAATATTTGTGTGATTCAAGTAAATTTGGTAGCCCGAGCTACTATGTTTTCTTGTATTGAGAGATCCTTGAATGGGTTGTTGAGTGAAGCAGTTTCATATGTTATTGTAGATATTTTGTGAGGGGATTGAACATGGAAGATGGTAAGTCCATCTCAAAGAACCCTATCATAAATGCCTATGAATCCCTATTTCATCTTTGGTGCATCAATAGGTTGAAGCCTACCAGGGTATCAAGCTTGCTTTGATTTGATACTTTGACATGATAAATATCTTGTAGCATAGTTTAACACATCACACTTTAATCTAAGCCAAAAGAAACTCTTTCTTATAGTAGCGTAAGTTTTAATGTAACATGGATGTCTTGCAATAGGTATATTGTGAGCTTTCTGTAGTATTTGAATTGTGATCTCATCATTATTTGGAATACAAAGAGGATTGTCAAAATAGAGATTTATGTCTTCAACATGGAAGCCTTTGACTAGTTATTTGATTTCATTAAGTACAAATTTTTTGTGTAATATGTATCATGAGGGATACCTTCACGAATAAGGTCAATTAAAGAGGTAGTAGGAATTGTAATATTTGCTATAGTACTCTTCCTACTTAAAGCATCATCCACTAACAGCTGCATCCACCTCCATTATTGTATATTAGGATCGGGTTGAGTTCAAATCCACTTGAGCTTCTTATGATCTATATGTAATTCAAATCTACTTTGAATAAGATAATGCTGCCATACTTTAAGAGCATGTACAATGGTCAACAAATCCAAATTATGCATAGGGTAATTTAACTCATGAGTACATAACTTACAAGATTTATAAGCTACACCACTAAACACATATCCACTTGCATTAATGACTTCAATGAATATCTTTGAGAATTCTAAAAGGCATAGTAATGGAGCATTCACCAAAGCTTATTTGAGTTTCTCAAAGATAACTTGAGCATGTTCCAAGTAAACACTTTATCCTTCTTAAGGGTATTAGTAGATGGAGATGCAATATTAGCATATCCTTCAATAAAAGTATAATACCATCCTATTAAGCAAAGAAATCCACGTGCTTCTTTCACAGATTCTGGTGTAGGCTAAGCTACAACATCTTCAATCTTACTTGGATCAATAGAAGCGCCATCCTTGGATACAATAAATCCCAAGCTAAGCTACAAAATCTTCTATCTTACTTGGATTAGTAGAAGCACCATCCTTGGATACAATAGATCCCAAGTAGCCCACTTTGTCAGTGAAGAAGGTGCATGTACTATGCTTAGCATAAAATTGATTCTGACATAGAAGTTCAAGTACTCATCGCACATGTTGCTCATGTTCCTCCTTGTTCTTTGAATAAATCAAAATATCATCAAAGAAGACAAGAAAAAATTCATCAAGGTGTTCTCTAAACAAATTGGTCATGAGTTGACTAAAAGTTTCAAGAGCATTTGTAATTCCAAAAGACACGACAATAAATTCATAATGTTGAAAGCCAGTATTGAATTCAGCCTTTGGTATATTCTCCTCCTTTTCATTTGGAATTGATAATACCCAAATTTAAGATCAATTTTTTGTGAAAATAGCAGCTCCATGTAATTGATCAAGTAAACTATCAATCCTTGGTATTGCATGCGTATTCTTGGTTGTTACCTGATTTAATCCACAATAATCAAGGCAGTAATAGAGTACCATGCTTCTTTTGATTAAAAAGAATGGAAGTACTCTATGGAGAAACATCGGATCGAATGAAGCCTTGATCAAGAAGTTGAGTAAGTTGCTCTTTGAGTATCAAGAATTGACATCTTGTATGGTATACAAGAAACTGGTTGAGCTCCCAGAACAAGATCTATTGCATGTTTAACTTCATGCTTGGGTGGTAATTGTGAAAGTTTTTTAAAAATTAGATCATCAAATTCTATTAGCCAGTCAACTTTAGGTGTGTCTGGTCTTTTCTCTACAAGGTTAGGCTTTACTACATAAATCCTTTCATTCTTTTTATAGCCCTTAATTAGTTTGGTAAAGTTCACTAGCTGAATGTTTTTCCTGCTTCTTGGTAGATACAGCTTTGGATTTTTTCTCATTTACGAAAGTCAATGAAGCATTTTTACAATGCATTTGAGCATCATTGGTAATCCATTCCTAGAATTTCATCATAGACTCCTATGGGTAAGACGCTAAAGTGATTTGAAGTGTTGTGACCATCCAAAACAAAATTCAAGTTATGCATTGATGTAAAAGTTTTAACCTTCCTACCCGTAGCTAATTCTACCGTGAGGTTCACACAAAATGAGGTTTCTAATGCATCTAGGAGAGATGAAAGAATGTGTACTCCCAAAATCAACCAATAAGGTAAAATGATGATCTTGATATTCTGAGGTTACCAAAAAAGAAATAGTGCCACTTTGATTTCCTAAGTCATTTTTGTTGGATCATATTTGACAAGGGTCAAGAAATGAAGATAGTCTGACTCTAGGTCTCTAGTTCCTTGAGTACAATCACGAAACTCATTCATATAGTCCGCATGGTATACTTTGTTTTGATAATTCTTCCCTATTTGAGTCCTCAGATAATCCCAAGTTGTTGCATCAAGGTTGACATTTTTCTCAGTACATTGACCTCTCCACCAATGGTTGGCTGCGTGTTTTAGTTTGAAATTAGTAATAATATTCTTGTTCTCTCTAGATGAATGATCCAATACAAAGTAATTATCGATACACTCAATCCAATCTTCAAGAACTTTGTCTACATCTTTGCCTTCTCCTCTAAAGTTTCCAAGTTGAGACTTGTGATGCATAGCATCGATGTCCCTATCAATAATGGTTTGTTGAGGTGCAATTGATCCGTTGGTGTTTGTAACGACTGCATTTCCTCTTAGAGGCATGGTAACTTACTACAGCATATCAACCAAGATTGGTCTTAGTACAATATATCCTATTTTGCTTTAAGTCCCTCTTAGTAAAATAAAGTTGAGAATTGAGAAGTAGAGAAGAGAGTGAAAGAAAGAATAATAAAAAAATTTAAATCAGGTCTACATTACAAAAGTTTTGTGGGTCAAAAATTCACAATGTGTTTTGAAAGTTTATCAATAAATTCTAATGGCCCCGACATAGGGGACAAGGGCATTCAAGAAGCTAGTTTTGAGTAGACTTTTCTAGCCTTTTTTTTTAAACACATGTAACTTGTGGCTCTAAGAGGTTACTTTCTCTCTCTAGCTTTTTGAAAGTGAAGGGAGTAAAGGGGTGTGGTCACATCAGCAAAAACGTGGTCACTAAGAGCCAAAATTTGACTTTTTTTTCAAAGAACTTGTTTTCACATATTTTTGGCTTAAAACTCTTCCCCAACATATATACATATCCAAAAATCATTTTTTGACCTTTAGATCCATCCTTCAATAGCCTTTTGACATTTCTTGAATATCTTGGGAGGGGAGAAGCAGGTTTGCTAAGCTATTGCAAGCGGTTGTTCATGTGCTTCTTTGCATGTGTGGATGCACAAATGTCAAGCACTTTAGCTCAAGATAGTAGAATTTCAAGAAAGTATTAAGATAGTGGCATTTCAAGAAAGTATTGCCTCTTTGGAGAGGGAGGTCGAAACTCTTCAACAACAAATGTAGGAAAATGATGCCCACATTGAAGCTTTCCAACACCATCACATATTTGAAAGAAACACCCCTTGGTGCAAGGGAGCGCAAGCGCACATTTTCATCCATTGAAACCCTTGTACATTAGGGTGGAGCATGCAAACAATGAGTGACAGCCAGAAGGTGATTTGTTCTTTACTTTGCTAGATACATTTTTACTTCACACTATTTTCTAACATTTATCTTTTTGGTTGCTAGAAACTTCATCAGGCAGGCATGTGGTGGAAAAAGCCAAGATGATCATGTCAATGCGGGACTTTGAGCATTAGCTGAAGTTACACCTCACTTTTTGAATTGACTCCTTGCTTTTGTATTCAAATGATTTTGCAATGAAAAATTGATTGAGAGTTTTTTATCTACTGTCTCCAAATTCATTTTCCTTTTCTGCTTCTTCCTGTGTATCAAGTTAAGTGATTTTGTGCATGAACAATTATATTTAAACTAAATATTAACATTTTTTGGTGTCCTAGAGGGCATACGAGGCCAAGAAAAGCCAGAAAGGGGGTGGCCACAAGGGCACGGAAATGGGCCAAACAAAAGTCCTATTTAGCTCATCTACACGCCCTTGTGGCCATCCCCTTTTTGGACTTATCTTACCATGTATGCCCTCTAGGATACCAAAAAATGTTAATGTTTAGTGAAAGTAGATTTTTATGCAACATGACAGTGTCAATTCCACTTCTTTTCACTTATATGATTTCTATATTGTCCCTAAAATGATTTACATTTTTGGCATCTTAATGTATTAAGTTAAGTGGAAGGGAGTGATCATGTGCATTAACAGTTAAATTTAAGCTGTATCTCACCATTTTTGGGGTCCTTGAGTGAAGGCCAAAAAATGCCAAAAAGGGGGTGGCCACAAGGGTGTGCAGACGGGCCAGTTAGGACCCCTATCCTCTGGGCCATCTATGCGCCCTTGTGGCCACCCCCTTTTTGGAATTATGTGTCCTTGTTTGCACTCTAAGACCCCATAAATGGTGAGATGGTCCCAAGGGGGGGGGGGGGGGGGGTTGGGGGGTTGGATAGTAAAAAATGATGTCACGTTTTGACTTTTGGAGGTCAAAAAATGCTTTTTGACCATAAAATAGGGTAAGTAGGGTTTTAAGAAGATACAATTTGAGTTTTGAAATTTTTATTTTTATTTTTTTTTGGGATTTCACCATAACCTGATCAGAAAGGCGGGAAGCTGGAGGTTATTTCTCCCCCTACACCCTCCCCTCACCTTCTCACTAGGTAAGAGGCCATTAAGTGTAAGACTACTTTGTCCCCCTACTTTTTTGAGGGCATAAAGTGTATCCACCACCCTCTTTTCATTGACTTGCCTCTAATTAACCTTAATCCCAAAGGGACCCTAGAGGGTTCATATTTTTCCAAAAGTATGAAAGTATGTCTAGTGGGTTATCCGAGTAATCCTTCACGATCTTTAGTTGAAATATCACTTTGGTGATGTGCGAGTTGTACCACTCCTGTGTGACTTAACGGTTGGTCATAGGTACTCGCATTTTGTCATGAAACATTTCATTCTTGTTATTGAAGCACTCATTAAAAAACCAAAATCCTTAGGAAACTCGTATGGTGTGGGTTGTGGATTGTGGATTTCCCAATTAGCTCAAAGAATAACTGTCAACGCACTAATCTAAAGGATTTTTTGTCATTGGCTAAACACTTCCAACCCCAAATATTAATCATGACAATATTGAAGCATCCTGTTGCCATTACTAAATGAAGTATATTCTCGGCTATCCATGTCCTCTTAGTTGGTCTCAGGGTAAGTTTATGGGAATCTATATACATTAATTAGTTAGTAGCAATGATTTATTCTTCTAACTTGGATTGTACCCATATGATGCTCCCCATTTGTGAAGGTTTATGTCTTGGCCATTTGAATTTTGGGTTTCTTGTAGCATAATGGTATCATGATCAGAATGTATTCGGCCCAATACAATCCATCAATGTAGTCTCTCCTTTTTCATCCCCACTTGTGTGGCCATGATAAGCCATTGAAACTCCACTCCCATCTGAAGATACTTTTCACTGTGAGAGTATATACATATTTCCAAGTAGTAGTCCATATCCTCTAGACCTAGCCACATCCTACGTTGAAGTAGCCTGAGGTTGGCAAATCAATCTCCTAGAATATCTTTGATGTAAATTAATAATTAATAGAAGATCTCTTGATGACAAGGTAGCTACGATCAACACTCTTCCGACAAGTCATGACTCCTAACATTGCAAAGACTTTGGTCCTGATCTCTAGATAAAAGAGTTCCCTTGCACCCCTTGGTAACCGTGTTTTCATATTGTTGAACACTATGGCCAAAATTGTGTTCCCCTTGCTAAAGAATTCAAAAATATCATGAAAATACTAGAGGCAATGTCCAAAGCTTACACTATCCTATACACATCAGGGGGGTCAAAGCGGTACAAGTACCCCTCCTAAGATACAAGGTAGTTGGTAAAGTACAAGGAAATATCATCCTCAACATCAAACAAGGGTGTGTAGTGGTTGTAAGAAGTGGGGAAATTCCCATCTAGCCACCCATAGATCCATGGAAAATGATCTCCATAAGATAATTTTACTTTTTTGGGTCATAATATTTTGGCTCATATGATTGAATGTAGAAGCATGAGTTGTAATCATTCTTCAAGGACTTGTATCTCATGTCATCCACAAGGAGGGTGCTCATTTCATTGAACTACATATGCTTGCACCACACTCTTCTTAGGATATTTAGAAAAATAGACTTGTCACCAAAATCCTCCAAAATTGCTTGCATATCTCTAAGTGTGGAACCCACATCTCACATTGAGACTGGTGAAAAATACATGTGATACAGAAGCTAAGTAGCTAGAGAAACTATACAAATAAGAGTATCAAAGAAACAAACACACAATACCAAATGAGCAAAGAACCAAAGGAGAAAGCGGTAGGAAATTGTGTACACAGTATCAAAGTACCATAGAACCAGAAAACCAAAGACACAAGAAGTACCAAATTTTTTACACAACAGAAGTTAGTACCAAAAGTACCAAAGTACCAAAGTACCATATAGTACTAGAATGTGTACAAATCATGAGAAAAGTGTGAGATAGTAGCAAAATCAATAAAGACAGTTTGAAAGTTAAGGGATATATACCTAAAAAGAGGTTTTTTTATCCTCATCAATTTAGGGAAGCACGCATTCATTATGATCATCAAATTCTTTCTTTGGCTACATGACCAAAGCATCACTTCCTCAAGTTGATGATGAAATCCTATGCATCAGGTCCCACACAATATTTGTATCGAGAGACTTGCACACCTCCGGGCTTACATCCTGTTGGGAATGGGATATTCCACATATATTTGGGTTCTTTAACACAATCCTTGAGTAGCATTCCATTGGCATCCAAAATAACAAGGCACATATCGCTCTCCAGTCGTTCTTCATTTAGCCACCAACTATCCCTAGCTATAGTACCATTAAACTATATGAGTAGAAGAACACAACCTTTTTACAATAGCAAAGTTGGACATTAGGCACCATAAAAAATTGTCAATTTTTACATTAGGACATGAAAATTTACAAACACCTTGACATCTTTCAAGAGTAGAGTGACATGACACCAAATGCATTGGCATAAGCAAAATGGGTTGATATTTCATATTAAACTAGAAGCAAGTATAAAATGTTATCACAACAACTAATTCTTGCAGGTTTACGATGGAGAGGGTGAATGCGGAACACACCTAGCACATAATCTACTACCTCCCTATAGCTTAGGGTATTCACAACACCCCTAACCTCTTAGAAAACACCTTCAAATTGACAAATTTTCACTAATGGAACAACGCTTGCACACAAAACGATACTCATCCACTTAGCAGAACCATCACAACTCAACACCTCATGTCCAAATCACACCACACCAATTCTGATCTCTTTGCACCACACATCCATCCGTGGGCACACAATTCTGCAGGCAGCATAGAGAGAGTACAATCATCATCCAATCAAAATGGCAAGATTCAAGCAGGAAAAAACTCCACAATTCACTTCTACCAGCCTCTAGAGAGCAAAAGAACCCCTCAAATGGGCAAAAAATATGGCTTTATAGAGCCTCGTAGGCTATTTTTAGAAATACATGCATAACGGAACACTTGTCCATTCTCTTTTGGAAAGATTGCATGTGAACCAACTGAATTGTGGATGGTTTGAAGATGAAAATTTGTGTTGGATACCCAATTTTTCCACTAGTACATGTACCATCTTAATTCTAAATCCTTGTCCTCAATAAGAAATGAGCACCCAAGGCACTCCAAAATGGCAACATATGCAATAAAAAACAGATTGAGCAATTGTATGAGAATTTACCTCTTTCACTACTTTAGCCTCAACCCACCTTGTGAGATAATCTATGGCCATCACAATGTACCTCTTACCACTTGATGACTTGGGCAATGAACCAATAGCATCCATACCTCATTTCTCAAAGGAATCTTGAGCTATGATAGCCCCTTGTGGTTGGGTACTATTTGTCTTTCACCCATTGTCTAACATTGATGGCATGTTTTACACTGGTAGTGCACATCTCGCACAATACAAGGACACCAAAAAACAGCTCTCAAAATATGAAATAGTACATGATCCTTGCCTTCATGTCCACTCTCCTTGTGGCACTACTCCTACACCATACCAATATCCTCTTTGCAAAGGACTCTTTGTAGCACTCCATCTCAACTCTACGTTGTCAGGAAATTTTTGGATGAGCATAAAGTCACTAAGTCATACCAAAAATCTTGCCCACTAGCCTCATGTATATATGTGTACATAGCCCTGCAAGTTTTGGAAGTGGCCTTGTAAAAATTCATGTACAAAGGTGTGATTTTTCCAAGATTGGGTGCTGATGTTCTGGGTTTTTCAAGTCGCCAAAACATGGTTTTTAATAAGTATTTTCAGCCATGCTTTATAGCTCGTGAATTGGACTTTTACATCATGAGTTATGGGCATCCGAAGTTGGAGGGCTCAACTTAGAAGGTGATGGCAAGTGCATGTGACAATATAAATTGGGCCAACTTGAGGGTCTAAGATTAGAAATTTAGAAATTTTACGTTTCTGGAGATAGCCAAGGGAATGGGCTTCAAGGATGTGTTACAGTGCGTCATTCAATGATCAGAGCAGCAAGTTATGCCGCGGAGGAAGTTGACAAAGAAGCTCTTATGCTTGGGGAGAGAGTCGGAATATTTTGGCCTGGGAGGAATGAGGAGGAGGCTGCCATGTGGTGGGGAGATTACCCCACATGAGAAGAGAAAAAGGGAAAGTGGAGGGTATATAGGGCACATTGGGTGCCCACTATAGGTGTATAGAAGGGAGAGGAGCTCTCTCAAGGCTTGGATGGGCTCATGGGGAGGGAGATGGCGCATTTTGGGGGTTCACACTACCTGGAGAGGCACCTGGCCACTCATTTTGATCCCCAACCACTTGCTCCCACCCCATTCCTTGGTCAAAGGGTCACCAACATCTCATTATTTACCCATAAAAGGCCTATGCCTGAAGAGAGAACCTTGTTGGCTAAGAAGAGAGAGAAAAATATTGGGGATAAAAGGTAATTAAGCCCCCATTTTAACAACTACACAAATTCCAGAGAGCTCATTTTTGAGCAAGAAAGAGTGTACCCCCGAATTTGAGTGAGCATAACACTTTCACCAAGGTTTGCAACCTATCGAGGCCATCATAGACCTTGCTCAAATGGAGGGAGCAGAAGTTGTAGATGTAGAAATCATCTATGAAAACCCGTATTGACTTACCAAAGTATGGCTGGAAGACAAAAGTTAAATATCGTTGGAATGTGGCCATAGCATTGGTGAGGCCAAAAGGCATCACTCTATAAGGAAAAAATCCCCATGGTGTTATGAAGGTTGTATTTTTTTGGTCTTCTTCTACAATGCTAATTTGGAATTAGCCTAAGTAGCCATCACACAATGTGTAGCACTCATGACCTGCTTCCTCATTGAGAATCTCGTCTGGGAATGGGAGGGGAAATTGATCCCTCTTTGTTGCTGCATTGGGAGATTTGTAGTCTACACAATCTCTCCACTTACCATTCTTCTTTGGAGTGACCATCACTGGAGATACCCACTCTGAGTGTTCGACGGGGTAAATGAAACATGCTTGTATCAAATTCCTTAGCTCTTTGAGCAATGCCTCTTGTTGAACTACCCCAAGCCTTCTGAGCTTTTGCACCACAGGCTTACTTCCTTCCCTGAGTCTTATGCGATGTTGCACCACTGTGATTCCTATGATCTTGTTGTAACCATCAATGAAAAGTGTCATGACATTACCAAGGATATACATGTACTCTTCTCTCTCTTCATTAGCTAACTCATTGGAGAGCATCCGATGTAGCTTACTTGTATCCACCAAGGGTTGCGTACCTGATGGTCCCTCTCGGTTCTCTCGTGGTGCTTTAGATTGTGGCAATCTCTTTGGATCTCTGAGGATGTCTCCCATCACTTTGATGCTACTGTCGCTCTCCTCTGTTGTTGTCTCTTCTCCCAAGGTGGTCGAAGAGTCATTGGTAAATTCATCTTCCACTTCCTCCAAGATCATGTTGCATTGTTTACCAATCTGCATGTCATAGAATATGGGCTTTCCCTTAGGATCCTTCATCTAGATCATTTTGGTGCTCCAGTCTTGCTTAGCCTCCATAGCCATGAGCCATGGTCTTCGGAGAATCATAGGGTAGCCCTTTCCATGACAAAAATTTCTACCTCCACTTTTGTGTTGAATTCCTTCACCTTGACTGCATTCACAATGCCTACGTATTTCACTTTGACAGCATTTGCCATTTTAGCTCAGCAGGATGCCGGCCTACTATAAAGTGTGAGTTTTTTCCTAAAGTGTGAGTCAAGGAGAGAAGAGTGGAATTATCCCACACACTATGGAGCAAGGCTGTAGATATTTTGTTCGGTGAGTATGCTAAACCATATGACCTAGTTCAAGATGTTTTGATGCAGGGTCTAAAAATAACTTGGTCCCAATTGCTCTATCTTGCACCAAGGATGAGGAGACAATAAACGAAGATGGTAAGTACTAGAAAATCAAGACCAAGGATAGATGGGGCTATCTATGAGAGGAATCTAGACGAGATCCTACCGATCATGGATGCCCACATCAAGGGGAAACGGATCTCAAACATCTTTGACATCCTTCCAACCTCCTTGCTGCCCTCTTCCTTGGTTTGGATTTTTGGTAGGTGCATGCACTTGTTGCACCAAATGTACTGAAAGATTATCTAACTGGTTGGTGATTCGGTTAAGTAGGTCTTTTTAATCTTCAACTGCAACTCCTATGGATGATTCCTCTGAACTACTACTTCAGGTGCGGCTGGGTGTGGTTGGGTCCTACCCGTTTCCTCTTCCTTGGTAGTTCTGGCTAGTACACACAATTTCTTATCTTTAAGATGGGCTACTTCAACTGCTACCTCATACATAGCAGGAAACCTTCCCTTCACCTTCTCTTAAAGAATTGGCCATAAACCACCGACACATCGATCTTTATTTAGGAAATCGGGTGCCCCTTTGCCCTCCCTCAACGACACAACCCATCATCCCCTTATATCCACAAACTTCAATTTGTATGCTGCATATTCAACCATACTTCCTTGCTTCAACTCCATCATCAATTGCCACAATTTCTCCAATATGGTGCCTTCTCCAAAGTGCCTTAGAAATGCTTCTCTTAGCAAATCCCACATCTCCTTGGTGGATTGCACCAAGGAGTTGTACCATGATCTTGCTTCCACTTTCATTAACAGTGGAAAAATACGTAGATGTGAAGTATCGTCATCCCTTCTAGAGACGACACATGCTATTTCAAGATTATCTAGGAAATCGGAAGCATCTTCCCCCACCTTACTCGTGAAGGTTGGGAAGGAAACGTTTGCCATTGCAAAACACAGTTTTCAAACTCTTTTTTTCTCTCTTAAACACAGGTAGCTTAGCGGCTTATAGCAACGTCTTTACAAGGTTGGGTGGATAGATCAAAGCAGGATAAAAATTGAAACATTAACGGAGTTATGGTAATCCAACACAAAGAGGATAATGGGATTTGGGGAGCTAAGGATCTCCTAGCACCGCAGCACTAATAAAAAACAAAATCTTCTACTGATAGAAGATTTTCTTGTCTACATATATATGTACATGCATGTGTTGCAAGAATATAAATGGAAAAGCGATTCGTCCGTTATCCATGATGTAGAGTGTGTAGTAGAGTACTCACTTATGCCCTTACCATCCCAATGTGGACAAGTCGGCACATCCACAGGAGGTCATCTCCCTTCATAGGCTCCACCTTCCCTTCATTGCTCAACATGTATGGAGTGATGGCGACATGTTTGACCACTACTAGCCTTTCTTATAGCAACAATTGCAAGTAGTTACTGTAATGGGCTCTTTGTATGAATTCCACACCATTTAATTGTAGCTCATCTCTGGCCGACTGGGTTTCACCCATGGTAGACAATTTCTTCAGGATGAGTCATACTGGGAGAGGAGGAAGACCCTCTACCTACCTTCCAAAACAACGAGGACAGTATAATAACCACTCCTCTCTAGGGCATGGAAACCTCCTTATCACCTCCGCTTCGGGGTTGTCAAAGTGAATTGACAGCGCTTGCATTAGCGCCATGAATCAATAGGCAATCTTTCACTACTTGACCTTGTTTTTGGTAGCCTAGGCATGATTCTACTTTCTAGAGCCAAACTCAAAGCACTCACATGGCCAGGTGTTTCTTCTTCCTTGGGGGTCATGTGATTTAGGATTGGCCTAGCCCTCTTTTTCCCTTGGCACGAGTAGCCCCTTTGGGCCACTTAGGAGCAGAGGCTACACTTCTGTTTTCAGATTCCTTAGGGAAGAGAGGCTTTACTAATCTCTTTCTTTCCTTAATATGTATGATTTATTCTTTGTGGACATGGATGTAGAGGATTTCCGCTTCTCCTTTACTTCCATTGATGGCACTCATTGATAGAGTGCGGTGGGTGATGGCAATGAGAGTAGCCTTCTACCCTCCCTCTGGTGGCTCTTGATTCTTGGTTAGAAAGAGAGATGCGAGATGGAGAACTTACTTCCTGGATGTTGACGATGGTGCATTTCAACACTAACACTTTGATGAAGGCTCTTAGTGCTTCTTCAATTTCTTTCTCCTCCATCCTCCAATTGGAGAATTCTCACAGTCACTCCTCCATGGTCGACGACGTGCATCCTTTTCAGCATTGTAAACTGAAGGATTTTGAGAATCCCTCCTCCGTGGGGGAACCAAATGACATACACAAGTGAAAAATGGACCCAAGCGGCCTCTACGTCAGGCCCATGCATGCAGGACTCATCACAAGGAGTGAACAAGGAGCACAACCTAGCTTTGAGCGGCTAGGGGACTCTAGGGATATTCCATGCATGCAAAGATCCTACTCCTGCGCGTAGTGACCCTTGGAGCTTTGTTATGTTTGATATGCACTTGCTATTGCTTGATCTGCTTTAAGATCTTCTAAAGTTTTGTTCAATGGAGATGAATCATATTCAATAAGATCCGCTTTGATATAAGTCTCCATTTTAACTATGCTTGAGGAACTTGTGTTGTCGTTCGCGGGTGACCAATCTTGCTCTTCATTCTTTGTTCTCTGAAGACTGCATCTTCTTTACATTGTGTATCTCCAACATCTTCTAGGCCATTGGCATTCCCATTATGATGTCGCGGTTGGCATATCTTTTGTTGTGATCATGTGCAATTGAACTATGATGATCTATGAACTTACTTCAATGGTCGTGGAGATGATTCCCCAGCATTTTGCTAACACCATATTAGGTATTATGGTAAAAATCCCTCATTATGGGAATCTCCAAATTGACTCAATTCATGTAATTTGGGAATTTTCCATTTAAAGTGGAAAAAATGTTGATATACTTGATGATGGGGTAGAGTGAAATGTTAAAGAATTGTGGTGTTGACAAACACCAAAATTTGAGGATGCACAAAGCATGAATTTGAATAAATACTAGTAATGAAATAAAAGAGAGAAAGATCACTACAATCAAAAACTTGTTTACAACCATTATAGTAACAGTAGAAGCTCCATATAATCTACTGCAAATTGGATGCCATGTCCAAACTTTGATCCAAGTGTCGTTGATGATGTGCATGAGCAAGGACAATTTTAGCTTCTAGAGCATGCCTTTCTGGAATCTTAATCCTTGAAAATGGACCTTCTTTGTTAGGTCTCCAAGACCAAACAATCGCATGCACAGATTCCCACACTTGCGGGAACTTATAGTTGACAACCCAAAAACCCTTCTAAAAATTAGTGTAAGCTTGAGTATCTGTCATCCCACTCTTTCTTGCATAAGGTGCCCAATTTTGAATCAAAAATTTTATGTAGTTTGGTGATGTAGGCTTGTTGTGAATGTTTGATAAAACGGTTGCAAGCCAAACTGGATCCATGTCACTTGGAAGTAGCATAACAAAGTCACCTTGGTGCACATCAGATACATGGTCAAAATTTTTCCTTGGTCTATCTCATTGAGGACCAAAAAAATGATCATTTAGCTCGTCAAGACCTAGGAATCTTTTGGCTCCTTGTTGTAAGCTCATTGTGGTGCATTGTTCGTGACAAGATTCTTGCGTTTTTTGCCAAAATTGTTCGTACAAGACTCCCTCTAATATGATTGCTCTTGCAAGCTTGTCAATTACCTTTGTCCAATAATCTGTCACGGGCCTATAATATGGTGGCACACTTGAACCATTTCCTAAATTTTGCCAAAACTTAATATAATTCTTCAACCTTGAAATCACTTCTTCATGAGCCATTGGTACCAAAGGTGGATCTCCATGTGGTAACATTGGATTTCCTTCTATGTCAGTTTTCCAAAGGCGAATACTTCCACTCCAATTTCATACACCTACATGTGCATCTATGTCCTCATGTGTATGCCCAACCATAAAAAATCATAGTTGAATGGTTTTGAAAACGCCCCTTGCAACAAGCATGGACAAATAGGAAAATAAATATCGATTTTTGTTCTCTCCTCACACCTATCTAATTGTAGTAACAAGTTCTCGAGTAACTTGCAAAGTGATGACCCCAATTCCTCTTCTATAGTTTTTTATGTCTGCACAATGGAATCTTTTCCATCACTCAAGTTGTGGTAGTCCGAATCATCCCTTGAGTTCAAAGAATTTAGTAGTGAGATAGAGCTCCTTGGTAGTACGTTGGTTGCTAGGTCACCAAGAGGATGCTTATCTATCCTCTCTAGGTTATGTAAACAATTAGCAATTTACCCAACTGTAAGATTTGGGCCAGCTGGCAACAAACCATTTAAGACAAAGTGACTGTACTGACCTTCTCCATGTCCATGAGTGATCATACCTATCAATGCCACTTTTTGAAAATTGTATCCGGAGTCCACACCCTTAGGAACAACGCATAATCTAGGAATTGCAATTTTCTTTTGATCCATCTTATCATGAATTATGCATACATACTTTTGTGGTTGAGTTTTTGAATATGTGAGCCATGCATAATATAGGCTCCTACAACTCTTTTTTTGTGCCATGTGAACTTCTCTCTCTCTCTCAAGAGAATATATCTCTCATCAAGAGAAGGTTTAGCTTCTAGCCTTGACTTGATTGAACTGCAAACATTGCACTTAGAGAACTCACTTGTCTTAGTTAAAGTGACACGTGGATACTCTTTTTTCCACATCCTACCAAAAGAAGACCGAGATAACTTCTTCTCATAATCCATTTGGTCAAGTGTTGTGTTGATTTTGCTTAAAATGTCAACTTGTTCGTACATTGATGGAATCACTAATTGAGTGTCTCTTGAGCCATCTAGCAGTGTTCTACTTTTGTGTGGCATCTTCTCAAAGTTTTTATCCTCAAACTCATTTATCAATGCTATTGCTAAATTAGTATGTTGAAGTCCTCGTCTCAATATGCATGTGTTACCATGCACATAATGGCACATACCATTTTCATATTTTTCCTTGTGGCGATAAAGTGATGTTTTTGGTATTCCATGTAGCTCATACCATGCTCTACAACAAACAATAGAGCCATTTATCTTGAATTGGTATCACATCTTTTCATCTTTCTGATAGCATATAGATAGGGCATCATAAACATAATTAGTGTGTGCTTTCTGAGACTCTCCCCAAAATTCTTGCTGTAACCTTGTCACCATATCCCGATTTGCAAACTCACAACATTTTTTCCACAATAATCAATACATGAAACCCTTTGAATTGACTCAAGTGCAAGATAAAAAGAAAAAGCTGGTGCTGCTCTTGTTTTCCGAGATCTTTTGATAAAAGTGTAGCGCCTCTTCCTTGACGATGTAGCAACGGTATTCCCATCACCATATTTTCTAGAATTATCATCATTGGATACATCAAATTCGGCACATCTAGCATGCATCCCATTATTAGGAACAAAGCGTTGTAATGGGATCCCATTCAACATGGTTGTCTTCTTGATGGGCCACTTTACCAAAGTGTTGCTAGTTGCATCAGGCATGTTCAGACGAATTTCATTCTCCCTTTCAATACCCACACCCACAAAATCATCACCAAGTACATGAAAATTAACATAATCGATTGGAAATGCATATAAGATGGTCCCTTCATGTACAATTTTCATCATTGTATCATCCTTTAAGAGAACGCTTTGGTTTCTCCAAGATTATCATATCAATGTTTCAAACTCTGGGCTTGTTATAGGTAATGCATTTGTAAGTAGATGATGAGGTTGATCCCCTTGTTCATCACCACTATAGCTTTCATTTGTCTCAATTGGGTTGTCATTTATCATGGAAGACTACAAAAGAAGCTTGGGCCATCAAATGGCACTCCATAATGAGCTTTGTAGAGATGTAGTATCCATTGTAGGAAAAGGGAGCACCACATCCTTCAAAAATTCCTCCACTAGTATAGATACATTTCCTTGCCTTATCTTTGTACCACTACATGTGGAAGCTGGATCTGTTATAAACACACAACCAGTAACCACAATTTCATTATCAAGAATCAAATGTACTTTCTCCCCAGATTCAAAGTCCATCCTGCAAGTGAAAAAAAAACGTTGTCAGGTTCATACTCATAGGTACTTCTCTTTGAGAAAAAATTTATAATTTCCATTATAAAAGACATGAGGGCTATGAATGTTAATAGTCCGACAACTTTCAATTTGAGGAGCCCCAATCAAAGTGGATAAATGGTGACCCACTTACTATATTACAACATAGCTTGGAAAAGCGGTGGACCTATTTCTTATGTCATCACTAAACGACTAGGCAAATTGCATCTCAATGTCCATGAAATCCTTACTTTTTTCAATGGAAGCAACATTTGAGAAGTGGTTCATATTGGCTCAAGAACCCCCTCCCTATATAAGTGGCATAGCTTGGGCAAATGGTGGACCTAGTTTTAAAGCTCAATGTACAAGGTGAACAAGTGCATGACCCTACTTCCTAGTGTCCAAGTAGTCATTACCCCAAACCATCCATGGAAGTAAACACAGTAGCTCCACCCCATTCATCTATTGACCTTGAAATAATAGGGATAGCTTCTTTCAATAGAGCTAGCTTGGACAAGTGGTGGACGTTAAAACCACCTTGGGCTAAAACCTCCATAACACAATGGTTAGTAGGTTGTACAAGTGGTGGAACTCTGCCTAGACCATCCCTGGTAGTAAACATAGTAGCTACACTCCATTCACACATTGACCTTCAAACAATAGAGATAGTACTATTCAATAGAGCTAGCTTGGACAGGTGGTGGACCTTTAAACCACCTTGGGCTAAAACCTCCATAACACAATGGTTAGTAGGTTGGAAAAGAGGTGGACCTCTACCCCAAACGATCCATGGTAGTAAACATAGTAGCTACACTCCATTCACACATTGACATTCAAACAATAGAGGCAAGAATTTTCAACAAAGCTATATTGGACAAGAATGGATAATAAGTTGGACAAGTGGTGGATGTTTTCCCCATACCATCAATGGTAGTAAACATAGTAGATACACTCCATTCAAACTTGGACCTTCAAACAATAGAGATAGGACTATTCAATAGACCTAGCTTGGACAGGTGGTGAACCTTCAAACCACCATGGGCTAGAACCTCCATAACACAATGATTAGTAGGTTGGGCAAGTGGTGGACCTCTACCCCAAACCATCCATGGTAGTAAACATAGTAGTTCGGCTCCATTCACACATTGACCTTGAAAAAATAGAGATACCTCCTTTAATAGATAGATGGGGGACCTTCAAACCACCTTGGGCTAAAACCTCCATAGCACAATGTTTAGTAGGTTGGACAAGTGGTGGATCTATACTCCAAATCATCCATGGTAAACATAGTATCTCCATTGCGTTCTTTCACTGACCTTGAAATAATAGAGATAGCTGCTTTCAATATATCTAGCTTGGACATGTGGTGGAACATCAATAAACCACCTTGGGCTAAATACTCCATAACACAATGGATAGTAGATTGGAGAAGTGGTAGATCTCTGTCTGAAACCTTCCATGCTAATAGACATAGTAACTACACTTCATTTACACATTGACCTTGGAAACAATAGAGATAGCTTGTTTCACTTTAGCTAGATTGGATGGGTGGTGGACATTCAAACCATCTTGGGCTAAAGTGTCCATAACATAGTGGATAATAGGTTGGACAAGTAGTGGACCTCTATTTCAAACCATCCATGGTAGTAAAAATAGTAGGTACACTCCATTCACACATTGACCTTGAAACAATAAAGATAGCTTGTTTCAGTAGAACTAGCTTGGACAAGTGTTGGAACTTCAAACCACCTTGTGCTAAAGCCTCCATGACTTAATGGATAGTAGGTTGGACAAGTGGTGGACCTCTGCCCCAAACCATCCATTGTAGTAAACATAGTATCTACACTCCATTGACACATTTACCTAGAAACAATAGAGATATCTTCTTTCAATAGAGCTAGCTTGGAGAGGTGGTGGATCTTAAAACCACCTAGGGCTAAAGCTTCCATAAGATAACGGGTAGTAGGTTGGACCTAGCTCTAATGTAATCACTAAACTACTATAGAACTGCATCTCAATGTCAAAGTAGGCCTTAATTCTTTCAATGGAAGCAAGTTTTGAGAAGTGGTGGACATTGGATCAAGAACCCCTCCCTATTTTAGTGACATAGCTTGGACAAGTGGTGGACCTAGTTTTCAAGCTCATTGTCCAAGGTGAACTAGTGCAAGACCCTGCTTCCTAGTGTCCAAGTAGTCATTGATTCTGAAAATGTAAGCAATGTTGTACAAGTGGTGGACCTACTTTTAATGACCAATTTCAATTTTCAATCTCCAAGTAGCCCTTGTTGAAGTTGAACTACTAATGCAAGAACAAAGTGGTTGGTGGTGGATAGTGGACTAGGGTTACTATGTTCAAGCATAGCTTGGACAAGTGGTGGACCTAGCTTTAATGGACAATGACTAAGGTGAAATATTAAACCAAACACAAAATGGTTGGCGGGAAGACCAAGTGGTGGAAAGTGGATGAGGCCTACTAAGAGTATAGCCTGGACAATTGGTGGACTAGTTTTAATGGCCAATGCCAACGGTGAGCTAAAAATGCAAGAAGGAGCTAGTTGGTGGTGGACCAAGTGGTGGACAGTGGACCAGTTTTACTATCTAGTTTTAATGGCCAATTCCAAAGGTGAAATATTAATGCAAGAACAAAGTGGTTGGACAATTGGAGGGGTGGAACCCTGTCGCGGATAGTGCTATTTTAGAGTAGTACAACTTGGACAAGTGGTGGAGCTAGTTTTAATTTCCCATGACTAAGGTGAACTACTAATGCAAAAACAAAGTGGTTGGTGAGCAGAACAAGTGGTGGAAGTGGACGAGGCCTAATAGAAGTATAGCTTGGACAAGTGGTGGACCTCATTTTAATGGCCAATCTCAAAGGTGAAACATTAATGCAAGAACAAAATGGTTGGACAATTGGTAGTGGAACCTAGTGGCGGTCAGTGCTATGTTAGAGTAGTACAACTTGGACAAGTGGTGGACGTAGTTTTAATGGTCCATGACTAAGGTGAACTACTAATGCAAAAACAAAGTGGTTGGTGGGTAGAACAAGTGGTGGCAATGGATAAGGCGCTTCCATAGTATATCTTGGACAAGTGATGGACTTAGTTTTAATGGCCAATGTTGAAGGTAAAATACTAATTCAATAACATATTGGTTGGACAATTGACGGTGGGTCCCGGTGGCAGATAGTGGACTAGGCCCCTACTATGTTAGACTACATGTTGAACAAGTGAGTCGTGTAGGTTTTGGGCTAAGATCTTGCTTCTCGATGGGAAGGGCTCAGAAAACAACAATAGCAATCATAGAAGAGTCTAAGACTTGTTTAATAACGTGACTTGTCTCTATTTTGATTACCCTTTTGGCCAAGAAGTTATATACGATAGGAAGGTCTAACAGCGGTGCTGCTTCCACCAATTCCCTGACCATTCATCCTTTCATCACATTGCTACTAGATTGGTTTTCAAGTGAATCCATGTGATATCTTTTGGGAAAATGAACAACTTAATTGTCTCTTTTTGTGCTTTAATTCTATGCAGGTGGCCTTTGAAACTGATATGAAAATTGTGTCTCTCTAGACCTTTTCCAATTATTTGAATTCTCTTACTAACCCCATCACTCTCTCTCCTTCCCCTGCCAAGTCCCAACTAACGATTATTAACTAACTCTTCCTCTCTCTCTCACTGACTCCCCCTCTCTCTTCTCACTCACCCGCTCACCTTCTCTCTTTAGCGTGCACCCACCTTTCTCTTCCTTGTCTTTTACTCACACACACACACAAATTTTTTGTCTGGCTATCAGCGTGAAACCAGGCCGTCCATCTCTCTCTCTCTCTCTCTCTCTCTCTCTCTCTCTCTCTCTCTCTCTCTCTCTCTCTCTCTCTCGCGTGCTCTGCTCCTGGCCCGAACTCTCCACTACAGTCCACGCGCGAGCTCACATTTACACACACAGAAGGTGACACAACCCAAGAACTTGTCCTTTTCTCCTCTTTGTCTCACTCTCCCATGAACTCTCTCTCTCTTAACTCTCTCTCTACCTTGCCTACACGCGCACGCCTTCTCTTAACTCTCTCTCCACATCCCTGTCGGGCCCGTCCTGCTACACGCCAAGCTTCCGCTCTCTGCCCACACGTGCCCATACACACACACACACTCACACACACACACACACACATGCACGCTGGCGCGCTCACTCTCTCTCCAGCGTGCAGTTTGTCAAGTCCAATGGCCACTGTATAGCGCTGCAGTCCAACCTAGGCCCCGTCTCCTGCTACGCATGCTGCCGGCTAACAGCCCTGAAGTCTCTGCCATCAAAGGTGAACGGTATTGCATGCAACCAGCCAGGTAAGTGTTTTTTAATTAAATAAAACACCAAACAAAAAAATCAAATCAAGTAAAAAAGCAAAAACCAATTAAAAATAAAAAAGGATTTAAAAATTCACATAAAAATAGAAAAAAAAAATTCACAAAAAACTCATTACAAAAATAAAAAAAGATTAAAAATTTACAAAAAAAGAAAAAAGACTCATCAAAAAATTCATAAAAAATAAAAACCTCTTAGAAAATTCATTAAAAAATCACAGGTAAATCCCTAAATTGGTAGAAATTTCATAAAGTACAAAACAAATCCATTAGAAAGAAAAAAGTGGCCGAAAGAAAATTTCACAAAAAATTCATTAAATCTTTAAAACCCAAGAAAATTTTCAAAACTCAAAGAAAATTTAACAAAAAATCAAAACTTTCCCATAAAAAATCATAAAAAGACCAAAAAAATTAGAAAATTCAAAATTTCACAATAAATTAATAGAATTAAAAAGAAAGTTTTCAAAAGTGCCAAAAAAGCCAGAAAGTGCGAGAAAAACTCAGAAAAGTAAAGATAGCAACGCTAAGGAAATCACACATGAGCAAATCAAGAGCCAAAAAGCAAAGGCGGGAAGTAGTGTATCACACACCAAACAAACCGCAAAAAAGCTAGAAGAGCCGTAAACTGAGCAAACCGCGCAAAGTGAACCAAATCATCAGAAGAACAACTGAAACCGGCGAACTCGAAGATGTTAGCAACAGAAACAAATATCGTGCTCGGGTTTGGAAAGTGCGGCCACAATTCAGTCAAGAATCTAGAAGTGAACGTGCACGCTATAAATTGGCTAGTGCAAGCAATTGCATTGAAAATTGAGCTTCTAATCGGACGAACATTGGCACAACTCACATGTGATTGCAAATTAGGCTAGTACGAGCAATAAAAATTCTGCTAATCGATACCAAAATCTACTAGGAAAGAGTTTTTAGAGAACCAGTCAACATGGACTAAGCTCGAGCTGAGAGTTCAAGTACAACAGAGCAAGCTAGTAGCAGCGGCAACACATGCACAACTACAACAGAGCAGATTTTATAGCTATATGGCTACAATGGAGATAAATTTGTGTACACAGATACAGAAGGTCATAGGTATCTTATGAGTAGTAAAAGCAGCACATGAGCCAAGATCCTATTGATAAGAGTAAAGCCAAATTTAGATAACTCTCAGATGTTCATAGGCTTCAGTGGAGCCAGGTATTGCAAGCTTAAAGATGAAGTGCAGATAGAAGTTCAAAAAGACAACCCAAGTGTTTATCCAGAAATCTTCACAAGCCAGTAAAACATACAATTGGTACATATGCAATCAAGGTCATTGTACATGAACTACAATGGTCAGATCTATAGTTGAGAGTCAGAATTGCAAGATCCAATAGATTAACCAATAGAAGCTAGCCTAATTGGAGAGCCAAGACAAAGACAATACAAAGGTCAAGATGGAGTAGTCTACAGCTTGACGCTTAGTGTTTTGAAAGAATATGCCGACAACTTGGCAAGCACAGAAAAAGGAGCTCCTCTCCAAGAGCTTGACATGATAGAACCAAATGAAATACCACTAGTCATAGCATATTCCTCAGATTATGGATGAAAAGGTGGGCATTTTTTTGAAGATTGTCCAAGAAATCCAGACAACAAGGACACATCAACTGTCAAGCAAGGCACATAGCAAATTTAAAATGCAAATGTCTATGTAAGTGCATCTAACTCGTCACTGTTAATGCAATCAGATGATTCTGCATTACCATTAGAAACACCAATAAAAACACTGCAAGTTCAAAATCAACATAAAGATGCACAAGCACCTGAAGAGCTTAAAATTGATTCTTTGAACAACAAATTCTTGCATGAATTTGGTCAAGGTGTCCAGATATCACCAAATGTTGAAAAGACTATTAGGTTTGCAAATGATTCTGCATCCACTGCCACAAGTGTGCAATCATTCACGAGTCTATGGGACACATCAAACAGAATGTTGTTAGCTTTATATGGTACACATAATTCATATACACACTATGTAGACCAAAAAGGGAAACTGTACAAAAAAGACCAACCAGTGTTTGAACGACCCACATACCAGCTCATAGGTAAGCACAAAACTACAATTCCAAAGAACAATTCGTAGCCTATTTGGTCAGCCAAGATTGAATGCCATTAACTCATCCATTAACCCTTTCATATTACCCATGATACGATATGACCATAGCCTTGATGTTTTCATCTTCGTATTGTTTTGACATTCTCTTTTGCGTTCTTTCTTTGTGTGTGTGAGTGCAAGAGAGAAAGAGTGAGTCTTCTTTGATTGCACTTCTTTCCAAACCCTATTCTTCATGGCATCTATGGTTTAACTCCTTCATATATTTTTTGTTGAGTTCTCTCACAAACTCTCGCAGCCATAAGCCCGGTGCTTTCCTGGCAAGACCGCAAATTTCTCGACAACGTAGGATGTCTAAATGAAAATTTTTGGCCAGAATTGGACTGTGAGCACATGCACAGTTGCATAAGTTCCTTTTAAGTTTTATTTGCAATTTTCAAGTCATTTGGATAGTTAAAACTCATTTCTCAGCTGATATGGAAAAAACGCTAACTTCGGACTACTGAGTGCAACAGGATCTATGGCGGCCACAAAGTCACTGGCAAAGAAGAAGAGGATGACCATAAAAGATTACCTAGAAGAGGTAGAGCCCCTTCGTCATACTAGAAGGAACTCTAAAGCCAACCAGCACCTGGATCTAAGAAGACCTGCTAGAGTCAAATGATCTAAAGATCTACCAAGGTGTGTTCAAAGACACCGAAGGAAATGTTATAGAGCTACCAATGCTACCGCAAGAGCTCAATGAGTTTGTCAGAAGCAAGATGGAAGAGTATCTGGAGAAGATTGATCTCCACAATTATTTTGAAGCTGTGCTGGCAGGTAATTACATAAAAAGAGTATGGGAATTTGTTACAACAATCAAGGAAGATGCAGTAGCACGAGTTACGGATCTGCAGGGCATCCAGGCACAGAGATCATGATCACAAAGAGAGTAGTAACAGCTGCACTAGACCTCTTCAACAAAGGGGATAGTGTAACCAAAAGAAGAGACAAAGTAAAGTTGTACACAGAAAAGAAAGGCAACTACACCTTTGAAGACATTGCAAACCCCAAAGTTGCAATCATGAGCCATCTTTACAATCAGTACTTCCATATGTGTACAAAGCGGCCACAAAAGTACAGAATACTGCCTGGAGCAATTGCCACAACATTCACCTGGGCAATGCATAAAAGCAAGCCGAAGGTCATCAATTATGCAGCTTATATACATGATAACCTAGTAAAGATGGGCAACAAGAACCCCACATACATTGTGCTGGGCCAGCTAATCACGAAAGTGATTTATGGAGCATTGCACGCAAAGGGGAGATGGCCGGACCCTCCATCATAGAACGACTGGCTAATGCTCAAGGAAGATAAGGAAGAAGAACAACCCAAAGCACCAAGGGTTGCCACTAGGTTGAAACGCCGGTTAGAAACCGTGCAAGAAGAGAAACCAGAGCTGAAGAAAGGAAAGAATGAATCTGTCCAAGTGCCATTAAAAGAGACAAAATCACAGAAAGCCGCACGTCTAGAGCGGCTGATGGAAAGTTTCAGGGCCGAAAGAGTCCTCAAAGGAGATCTGAATGAGCTATGGAATCCGTCTCTAGAGGCAATGTCACGATCATCCCAAAGAGTGCACAATAACAAAGTATCCACAATACCTAATCCATTTGGTAGAGGCACCAAAAATCATCAGAGATAACCTAAGCTTCTGCCCTCTACCAAGGATGAGGATGTGGAAGGCCGAGGAACTACTACAAAGAAGCCAACCCACTTGGCTAATAGTATCCGAAGCTGCCACGTTTGAAGGCAGGCGAGAGAATAAGTGTTCAATACATGGTGAAAACCCTAACGGGCGCCATCAAATTGTACATTGGCTTGCCTGACCTCTCTTCCATTATGCTCAGGAAAATTTGCAAAACTATTTTGGAAGTCTTCGAGACATTCAAACCGGGCTAGGCGACAGACAGTATCTTGTTCTTTCAAGAACTTACAGATGTGCATACGATCTGTCCGGTCAGCCTTCTAAGGAGGTGATACATGCATTGTATCAAAGGATCATGTTTCTCCCATCCTATCACCTCCAGGCCTTTGAAGAAGCCTTCTACACCGGCTTCTTCACCATCAGCACAGACATTTTCGGCCCCACACTACTAGATTTACATGCAAGATACGAGTCATTGCTCAAGATGCGCGAAACCATAAAATGAAGAAGCAGCTCAACAGCCATGTCGGGGACGACATGAGCAAGGAGGGGGGGAGTGTTAGAAGCTGGACACACCCCACGAAAAATGACTGCTTGACGGATTGTTATTTTTTGTAATTATTCATTTATTGAGAAAACCTGACATTTCACCTTGTAAATATTGGGGCTTACAGAAGTTTCCAGATTGTATCCCAGTTTTGACATTTAGATTGAGTAGATGGTTAAATTGGAACTTTAGGGTTGGAGAATTGTAAGGTATTTATACCACTTTTTGACCTTAATGAAAAATCTTTTGTCAAGTTTAAAAAGGTCTGTGAGTGAGTGTACTGTGTACGAGAGAGAGTGAGAGCTTCATCTTGACACTACGTGAGCACCGGTGGTCGGAATCGAGTGCGGAGAAGTACAGCGTGTTGGCCCCAACGAGAGCTACCCGCTGATACCTACATTTCACACGTACGGTCCGATTGTGCGAGCTCCATCTACGAGTTTCATTTGGTGATTCGGTGAGCATACGTTGTCCAATTTTGCATTGCAGCATATCCACGCGCCCGCATTGAGTAGAGCTACACATTAGGCACTTTAGATTTTGGAAATGATGACCTGTAAATTCTGGCCAGACATCCTACGCGATTCTGCACTAGGTGTTTTGGTTTGGGGTTTTGGTTCATAAACCTTAGGGAGAGAGACCTATTGGTGTTAGTAGGGTCTCCTTCAAGTTCTGTGGTGTTTTGAGAATGTTTGATGGGTATTCGGCTCTTGAAAGCATTATAGTAAGTTTCCTCTTATGCACTCCTGAAGGCTGTGACTTAGACATTGGGTAGAGACCTCTGTAAGAATTAGTTAGGAGTCGGTCGAGTGTAGGTTGACACCCTATGCTTGCTTCCACGCGTCTGCGAGTCGAGCTTCGTCCTTAGCTGACAAATCTTGTTAGGTGAGTTCTCGCTGTGCTGACGTCCGTCGTAGCGTATCCATCCAAGATTAGGTTCAAGAAAGAATTGTATGGGCTGAAGCAAGCACCTAGATCCTGGTATGAGAGGATTGTGGCATTCCTCATTTCATTGGCCTTTGATATGTCTGATGTGGATCATTTATTGTATGTGCAAAAGAATGAGGCATCAATTGTGGTGATATGCATTTATGTGGATGATTTGATTGTTTGAGGTGATAATGTGGTTGAAGTAGAGGGCTTACATACTGTTTGAGATTAACGACTTGGGAGACTTGCAGTATCTTGTGGGCATTGAAATTATTTTCACAGAATAGGGTGTATGGCTACTACAAAGGAAATATGCTTTAGACATGTGGAAAAAGTATGGTATGGATGATTGTAAGCCAATTGCAATGCCCTTATTTCAGAATCTGAAGTTGGGAAAGGATGCATGTCAAGTACTTGAGAATGCTACTATGTACAAGAGGATTGTGGGCAGCTTGAGTTACTTGAATATCTCACTTCTAGACTTAAGCTACACAGTTGGATTTGTGAGTCAATTTATGAAATCTCTTAGAAAACCACACTTGGATGCGGTGAGGTGCACTTTGCCTTATGTGAGTGCTACTTTGGGTTTTGCACTCTTTTATAGAGACTGATGTAGAGTTTCATCTCTATGGCTACACAAATTCAGATTGGGCTGGTAGTACATACGATCATAGGTCTACCAATGGCTTCATGTTTTCACTTGGGAGTGCTGCCATCACATGGAGAAGAAATAAGAAACCTATGATTGCTCTTTTGAATATAGAGGTAGAGTACATGGGTGTTGTAGTGGTAGCATGTGAGGTAGCATGGATGGTATTTCTACTACAAGACTTTAGAGTACATGGATAGGTTGGTTGTCATCTATTGTGACAACCTTAGAAGTATAAAATTGGCACAAAACCTATTTTTTCATGCAAGGATGAAGCACGTTGAGATGCACTACCACTTCATTCGAGAGAGGGTCTTAGCATGCAGCATTGAGCTTGAGTACATGATGACGCATGAGAAGGTTGCAGATATCTTCATAAAGGCCCTTGGAGCAGAGAAGCTACAACAATTTTGAGCAATGCTTGGCATACAAGAGATGTCATTGAGATTGAGGGGAGTGTTGGCATGTCAAGCTCAACATGTGCAACTCTTGTATGACTACCGTCGCTAGTCATCATCATTGACATGCCTTGGTGGATACACATATCTTTGCCAAGGATGCTACAATTGTGCTACACCGAGCTAGTTTACCTATCACAGTGATGACACACTTATCTACTCACCTCACTCACTAGCGGTTTACACTAGAGGTTGTACTAGCTCCCTTTTTATGTTTTACTTTTCGTTATGTTTTGAAGACCTCTTATCTTGAGTTAGTGAATAAGAATAAGTACCATCTTTTGCCTCCATGTTTGTGAGTGTGTGTTCTTGTAAGAGCTCAAGCTCTTTCCTTCTCTTTCTCTTGACAACAAATCCTTCCATTCCTACCTTGATTTTCCTTTTAATTCATCAAACCATAGCTTTTCTTTGTTGTGCATTATCCATGGAATTGTTTCCATCTTACTATCTTTCTTTGGCATATGCAATGATAACATATACATCTTTAAATCAGGCATCCACTCTTTCAAATTTTCCTCGCTACTAGTGAAAACCGGACATCCCTTCTTGTAAGAAAAACCACTTCTTTTCACCAATTGATGAAGAATCAAATGCTTCTCTCTGGGGCCACTACAAGATAGAAAGGGCAAAATGAGAACACACCCCACACACATTAAAAAATGCCTCACTACAGTGAAAGGCACTCACAACACCCTAATCCATTAAAAATTCTACCATCAATCACACAATTCTCAAGATACACACCAACGACTACAGTCAAACCAAAGCACACTGCCTCATGATGATCAAAACCCACACATATTTCTCAATCCTTCAATCTTACTATCTACAACATACAAAACCTCACTCTTGGATACTCTGCAAACCATCAAATGGTCTGTGGATCCTAGACCCACATTGACAACAATATACACAAAGGAAGGAAAGAGGAAGGGGGGGGGGGGCAAGGGGTAAGAGATATCACAATGAGAGATATGGGTCTTTGAACTACTTTTGAAAAATACCAAAGATACATAATCCTTCTCTACTAACACTTATCTCCCTCACCTATGAGCCAAAATCTATAAAATTGTGAAAAAAAAAGTCCCTTTGTAGGGTGTGTCTGACATTTTGAGCAAGCTCCTCTTCACTAAACAGATGCCATCAAGTTTCCCATGATATTTACTACAAGGAAATTGCATGGAGCACCCCGCTAGGAAGCCAACCATGTGAACTAGTTCCAAATTACAAGGCTAAGCTCTCCTCATTGAAAAGGGGGAGACCTCATGGGTGCCCATGGTGTGAATACATCCCAAACTGGTCGCCAACAATCTTCCACAGAGCGACGATGGGCAAAAGCACATGCCATCAATGCCAGCAAGACACTGCAACATGCCCACAACAATGCTAGCCCAACACCGCCTGTGAGCACCCATGAGAGGGGAGATGAGGGGAGCCATGGGATCTCCTTTGTCTCCCTCCTTGATGAATTGTGAGGGTGTCTCAATTCTATATATATACCATGGCCTAGTGGAACCCCTCAATTCTGCAATGCCATGGGGCAGCACCACAACCCTTGCACCTTGTGTGGGTTAGAAAACCCTCCTTACAATGCTTTTAAAAAAACCTTTTCTCACCTCCTCTTTGGGATGTTCCCATCTTTTTTCCTTATTGACCCAGTTGGAATTCTGTAAAAACATACTCTAACTAGTACTCTTGGCTTTGTCTCTTGACCTTTGATCTTTGCTTCAACTTCATCACAATTTCAAATAGCGCACCTCAAAATGGAAAAAAAACACCCTTCCACACCACCTCTACAAACAATCAAATTCAACTAATTGTATCTATGTGCTTGTAGCTCCAATTGTCAATCCATCACTTTTGACTAGTTCCATATGTTGCACACCACCTCTACAAATCTTGTTGAGCTCACAAAACCCCTTGATGGAACACTTATTGAGGCAACCAAGATGGAACATAACTAGCCCTCGACAAAACTTTGACCACTCATAACTTGGCCAATTGGACTCTGTTTTGCGACTTAAAAATACCTACATGCTTGAAAATGTGATAATTCCAGACCTATAGGCACATGCAGGCCCACCTTGACCCATCCAACACGGTGAGAATTTGCAAACCACCTTTACCTTCAGGGTGCCATATCTTACACCTCATAGTAGTGATTGAGGAGTCATCTAGATAACCTTGGAGAACACTTCAAGGAACACCTTTGGCACATCCATTTTTGCACTTTGACCCACCACCTTTGATAGGCCCTATAGAAGAGCACCTTGGCCCAAAAAACCATTGTAATCACTTGCTAAGGTAGTCAGAGGCAAGTAACGAGAGAAGAAACCTCTAAACACCTCTCAAGGCTCCTGTGCTTCTCAATGAGGGCTGAGGAAATCATAAACAACCACAAAAAGACAAATCCATAGCCCAACCAAAACAAGGAATGAGGCACCACGTAGTTATGGATGTGCACTAGGACACAAGTGATATCTCCTTTTAAGAAAACACAAAAAGGATGGGGAATGCACACTTGCCACAACAACCAAAGACACACATTCACAACCTTAACAATTTGAGAAAGAGAGATGTAGAGAGCATAAATCAACTTAAGAAACTTGATTCTAGCCTTAAAGACTTTATGCTTACAAAGATTGGGGAGTACTAGAGAGACAACACAAAGCTTGATCTTGTTGCCACCATACACATTATCTTACGATTGCAAGAGACCTCTTACTATAACACCCTCTTACAATGGATCCTTAGTAAAAAAAACAACAAGCCCTCAAAAAACCAGTCACGAAATGACACCACAACCTTTGAAGATCAAATTCACCTTATACACGCCAACGAGCCAACTTGCCAAATCTATTTTGGAGAGAAGGGTTGTAGCCGTGGTAGACAATTGCACCCAAAAGATCAATCTTATTTATGATAAAGAGAAAGCTACAAATGTGATGGACAGTATTCCATCAATCAAATCATCTCATTGGAATAAATCACATTCAAGCCTTTCTATGTATGTAGAGTAGTGAGGTGGTAGAGAGCTCACAATCCTCACAATTTTGTTCACAACTAGCGTGGAGAGTGGTGTGTTAAGTGTTCAATGGATTCTTTTAAAATGGAGAGAAGGGCACTATTTATAGTTTTTATGAAGCTCTAACTAGGATTAAACCTAATCAATTTTATTAGGAGAAATCAAGGATTATGAATATTTTTTATTTTCAAATTAGAGTGGATCTCTCTCATCCCTTAAGTCACATGGACGTGGACTCAAGGAGAGAAATTTATTGAGGTTGAAAGAAGAGAGGATTGAGTATATAACTTGGGAATGCCTACCCAAGTAGATGATAGAGGGTGAATTTTCACAATAGTATTAGTAGTTAGTGGTCCATTAGGAAGAGAATGGGGTCTTGGAGGGCCTCTTTATTTGGTAGCTTAAGGAAGTCAATTTTTTGGTATTAAGAAAGCAATCAAACAGTAGATTTTGAATTCAAACAGGCAAAATGGCTAGTTTATTTGAATTCAAATTTCCCCCCCAAAATGGAATTTAAAATCTAGCGAGTAAAACTATATCATGTAGCATATCTATGGAAAGAGATCAATGCGTAGATTGTAGATATGTGATCTTTGCTCAAAGCAAAGATCATATGTGGGAGTTATGGAAGGCCAAAAGTCATAAAAATAGTCACCTCCTTTTTGGGGGCAAAAGTGCATCCTTTGACCACTCTTACACATATCTTACACACCCACCATTCTTGCACACATGGCATACACCTATTCGTTAACTTGTTAATCACCTCCATAAGCTCATGGAAAATAAAGATACCCTCCTAGACCCCAACCTCTTCCTAATGAGTAGTCACTACACTACAAGAGGTTGTGTGCTCTTGTGATGCTGTTAGCGACGGAAATACACTGGGTTTTTATAACCCCCGACGTCGCTAAAACCGTCACTACGAGAGCGTCTCTATATGCTACGCTATAGGCGTCGCTATATGCGTCGCTATAAGCGTCGCTATATAGAAACGCTCATAGCGGCGCTCATAGCGATGGTCATAGCGACGGTTATAGCGATGTTTACACAGAAGTTTATAGCGACGCTTATAGCGACGCTCCAGAGCCATAAATAGCGACGGTTATAGCGACGCCCGAGAGAAATTTTTTTTGGTGACAGAGCATTGAATGCCCTGCCACCCATCAACCATATTGTACTTGATTCACTTTTTAAAAAAAGTGCAAGGGTAGATAATAGACCCAAAATAGTCACCCACAAGACGCATTGTTTGCAAAATTGACAAGCATAAAATTGACAATTGTACACATCATAGGCAAAATGAATTGATTGGCAAATGTAATAATGACAATTGTACAACATCATAGGCATAAAGAATTGATTGGCAAAATGAACAGCGGTGACAAATGTAATAATATACATGGTTCAAAAAGACATATAAAATCCGTCTCATGATACATAAGCTATGAGAAACCCTAAACTAATGCTATCTAGCTACGGCTAAACTGACGTCGTCTAGTCAGACGTCTCATCGCGTCCAAGCGGCGTATCTGTCGGATTCTGCAAAAAAAGACAATAAGACAGCTTTCAGTAAGTATAAACATATTACGACATTTATAAAACAATACAAAAAATAGAAAAGAGTAAACCCTAATACTAACCATGCCGCCGCGAGAACTGAGAATGTCCATCAGGGCGTTTAAGCCCTTCCTGTCTGCATACTCGCGCTCGTACGGTGTGGGATCACGTCCTGTCATCGACCACTATCAAAACATACAAAGATTTCATTATGTTAGAATTAAAAAACTCATAAACCATAAACTATCGAACATAAAGAGCAATGCGAGTGACACTTACAAAATCGGCCTCAAATGATGCCCATCCACCGCTCCCCAAGTGGTGCGAGCTCTCTGCCTCTACTCGCGCTCTGGCTGCATCCGTTTGTTGCTTCCACTTGTCGGGATTCTCGCGTGCTGCTTTCTTTGCATTCTTCCAATCTTCTTTGGCCAGCCAATCTGGCCTGTTCCACCCATGCTTGATTGCTTTTTGTACTTCGGAACGCTTGTGTTTGCAGTATTCGCGCATTCGAATCTTCATTAGGTCTTCATTGAAGCGCTGATCCCGTGTTGGAACGGGAAACTCATCATGAAGTATGCTGATGACTTTGTCTTTTAAATCACTTGGTACTTCACTCCATTTGTTTAGTATGTAGTGTCTAAACAGTTGAGAGCAAAGACCACGCATGCGCGAGATCACCTTCTTGCCGTCATCATCCATGATGATGCCACCGCTGAAGTCGACCGAGTAAGGCAAGCCTTCTGGCCGGTGACGCGTGAATCTGGGTGTCCCGGAAGGGGTCTCTAGCGGCGTGCCCCGGCATAACTTCCTATATCTATATAGAGCTCTCCGTTTAAACACATATCCTCTGTTTCATTTTGTAGCTCCTCTGCATGCACCCAATATAGATTAGTATTCTGTCATGCACCTCCGATTTACAGTGTCTGAGTGAGGAGTGTCAATAGATCACCTGAGCATTCTGTTAGCCCGGGATAGTCATGCATGGTCCACATTAGAATGCCTCTCATCAAAACATTCCGTCGTCTTGTGTGTCGACTCATATCCACCACCTCTATGCCAATCCACAATTGTTGTAGCTCTTCCAATAGTGGACAAAGATACACATCCATATTCTCCACTTTATATTGCCCTGGCACAATCAAGCTTAGCCATAGGTGCCCCTTCTTCGTAGTCAACCATGGGGGAATGTTGTAGTTGACGATGACAACGGGCCATACACTGTAAGATGTTGATCTTTGACCAAATGGATTTACGCCATCCATAGCCAAGCCTAAGCGCAAATTTTGAGCTTCCCTGGCAAAATCCGACCATGTTCCATCTATATGTTTCCAGGCTGCGCAATCTGCAGGAATTCGTAGCACACCATCCGAAGATTTATTCTCCTCATGCCATGATGCTAGGGCGGCCATGGACTTACATTCGAAGAAATGCTTGATGCGAGGAAGCAGAGGAAATGTCGCAAAACCTTTTGTGGAATTTTTGTCCCGTGGAGATCTACTCGATATCTTTCGGAATCACATTTCAGACACTTCTCCATGTCTATGTATTCCCCTCTGAAAATAATGCAGTCATTAGGACAAGCGTGGATAGAATTGTAATCCATCCCCAAGTTTCGCAAAATCTTTCTTGCTTCATCTCGGGAATCTGGCATCAGATTGTCAGCTGGTAGTATGTGCTCTTTAAGCAATCTACACAACATAAAAATACGATACAGTCGTGTAAAAATCTATCAGATCATTATACATTTAGAGTTTTATTAAAGTAAACTAATTGTAATAGATCACCTGAAAAGCGCTGTGACGCTAGTGTCACTCCATCCAAACTTTGCCTGCATGTTGAGAAGAACCAAGAGTGCTTTCAATCTAGACATACGTGCTCCATTATACAATGGCGTATCGGCTTCACTTTTCATATCATCATAGATAAGCCTTTCTGAATCCATGATCGTCTCGATCATTTCATCAATCTCGGGCTCAAACATTGCCTCGTTGGGAATGTGCTCTGCATGATCATCCCCCGAGCTGTCAGAGGCTACATCTTGTGGCCTCACATATGCTCCTTGACCAAAGCGCCTGCGAACACGTCTATTGGGTTGCAAGATTGCTTCTTGTTGGCCAGCGTCAGAGTCCGACGAGTTATAATTGGCAACAACTCGATCTATAATAGATGGATCGAACTCACCAAATTCGCGAACGTGCTGCAAAGAAACACGTCTTGTCCGTCGCACAACATGCTTGCATTGATTACAAGGACATAAGACCCTCGCTGAGAGATAGGTGTTTCGGTTGGACGGTCCCACATCCTCGTCACTACTCATAATGACGATAAAAATCTTATAACCTGGACAACAAATTTAATATTCTATTGGCATTCTTCGTCTTATCTCTCTCTCTCTCTCTCTCTCTCTCTCTCTCTCTCTCTCTCTCTCTCTCTACCTCACATTCTCTAGTCATGTCCAATCCCCGCACACCTCGGTCTAGAGGTGCACGGAGATTAGAACCACCGGGTTATAATCTCGTCTTTATTGGTCAATACCTATATTTGTGGGTACAAGAAATCTACAGACCCACGTCTACATGATACTGCATGTAGTGGACAAAATCCCTTTGCCTCTTCTCTAGCTGTAGCACTTCACAGCATCTTAACATCTTTTCACAGTAGATCTTTTCACTGTTCGCCTAACTCTAAACCCTAAACCGTAAGTAATTCTTGCGTGGACTCGATCTAACGTAAATAAGCGTAAATCTAAATAAACGTAAATCTAACTAAAAATAAACCTAAATCTAATTTAATGTAAGTCTACATCTAACCTAATCTTTAACGTCTTTTGGGATAGTTTCCTACGGCGTTAAAACTCTCTTCTTCTTGTGTGTGTGTGTGTGTGTGTGTGTGTGTGTGTGTGTGTGTGTGTGTGTGTGTGTGTGGGTAAACCTAAATAAACCTAAGTCTAATCTAATATAACATAAATCTAAATCTAACGTAAATTATGTTATATTAAAAACAAAGAACTAAACTAACAAGGATTATAAGAACCTTAAAACTGATTTAACACATAATTTTTCACATAACTCGGCAAGAGTTGGCATTCTCATCACTAAAGATGTGAGAGTTAACTTCCAGCGGTGACGCTGCCTCATCTCCATCCACATCTGACAACAGCAATTGGCCCTTTGGACTGTTCTTGCTCTTGTTACTAACTTTGAAGTTGCTGTTGAATGACTAGAGGTTGTCTAGATGGTCATTGTTGGGGATGTAGTGACTCTTGCCGCCCTGAAGATCCACCTTCTTCCCTATCTTCTGAAGACATTTCACCAGTACTTTTGGATCGACGGAGCCCACCATGAGTGAAGGCAGCAATACCCTATATTCCATTGAGGGCTTTCTTCACCCGCTTCATGCAGGCATCGTAGTCTATGGAGACCTAAATCTAATCTAATAAAATGTAAATCTAAATCTAGCGCAAATAAACGTAAATCTAACTAAAAATAAACCTAAATCTAATCTAATTTAACTTAAATAAACCTAAATCTAATTTAACGTAAGTCTACATCTAACCTAATCTTTAACGTCTTTTAGGATAGTTTCCTACGACGTTATAACTCTCTTCTTCTTGTGTGTGTGCGCGTGTGTGCCAATAAAAAGAGATAAATGGTATAACCTTTCTATCACCCATGCCAAGTATGATAGATTGGTTATGCCATTTTCCTCTTGAATAATAGGTCTTGAGTTCAACTCCTCGTCGGCTAGATCTTTAGGTCTTTTAATTTTAATTAGTTTCCTACGACGTTAAATTAGTTTCTCTCTCTTTCTCTCTCAACGTGTGTGCGTTTTGTTGTTTATGCATGTTTTCTCTCTCTTTTCCTCTCTCAATGTGTGCGTTTTTTGTTTATGCATGTTCTCTGTCTCTTTTCCTCTCTCAATGTGTGCGTTTTTTGTTTATGCATGCTCTCTCTCTCTTTTCCTCTCTCAATGTGTGTGTGCATTCTTTGTTTATGTATGTGTGTGTGCGTTTTTGTTTATGTTTGTACTCTTTCTCTCTCTCTCTCTCTCTCTCTCTCTCTCTCTCTCTCTCTCTCTCTCTCAAAAACACTATGTGTGTGTGTGTGTGTGTGTGTGTGTGTGTGTGTGAGAGAGAGAGAGAGAGAGAGAGAGGGAGAGAGAAAGAGGGGAAGGGAACATGAGAGTGAGGAGAGGGAAGGAGCATACCTGGCTCTCCTTCCTCTCCTCGTGTGTGTGTGTGTGTGTGTGTGTGGAGAAGAAAGAGAGAGAGAGAGAGAGAGAGAGAGAGAGAGAGAGAGGGAGAGCGTTACCTGCTCCTTGCTTGAGGGCACCGAAAAACTCAGATCTGAGATCTGAGTTTTTGGGCGCTCTCTGTTATTTTTTTTAGCCCAGCCGGCGTCGCTATGAGCGTCGCAAATTTACTTGTAAATTTGCAACGCTCATAGCGACGCCGGGATTTTTTTTTTTTGAGCGTCCCTGTGTGAGCTTCGCTAATATGAATAGCCTCTTGTAGTGCTATAAAAAACATTTACAATTTCATTCATCAATTGGTGAGATACATGATGACCAAAGTTATAGAAATGATAAGGGTGTCAAGAGAGTTTGATGCCTTGGAGAAGTTGAGATTCACCTATTTACACCATCGGTAGAAGACGTGGCTAGCAGGAAGAATTTGTGCTCGTTAATGAAGCTATGTCATCTTGAAGAACTTGGACAATTGATGATAATAACCTCCATTTGTTAACCTTGCTGATTTTGTTTTTATTTCCAAAATATTGAAGAGAAAATGGTAATATTGACATATATGTAGAGATATAGGGAGTGCATAGGGCTGTAGAAATGAATCAGGAAGGCTATGGAGGTGAGAGAGAGGGGGCAAAAATGAAGTGGGTGAGAGAGGGAATGGAAATTTGCAGGTTTGACGGAGGGATGGAGAGAAGGGAATGTTTGTGTGTGAAAAGGAGTGATCAAAGATAAGGAATATTTTTGTGTACATTATGTGGACCCACTGGGAATGTGTGTGTATAAATGAGTGAGTGTGAAAAGGAGTGAGCAAAGATAAGGAAAACTTTTGTGTACATTATGTGGACCCACTGGGGTGCGTCAAAATTTTTTTTTATCTCCCAATCATGAGCCCAAAACTAACAAATTTGACAAAACTCCTGAAGTTATGGGCTACAACTTTTGTGTTTGTCACTAGTTCAAATTTGGATGGGAGATGGATGCACAAATTCACACCAAAACAGGCATAATTCAGGATTTTAAAAGTCTTCTTGTGGTTCCTGTCTTTGTTTTTATTTGATCATGCATCCAAGAGTGATCCCCTCCATGATTCATACCATGACATAAGGCATCCAAGATGACATTGAAGCTTGCATGGAGGAGGATCATTGGTGAATAAAGAAAATATATACAAGGTAGGACCAGTGCATGGACTATTTATAGATTCTAGCTTGATGAGCACATGGTGTTTAAAATTTGAATATAAAATATGGAAAAAATAAAAGAGAGAAAGAGATTCATCTTTTGTATTATTTTTGGATAAAAGAGAAAAAATATGCAAGTAAATGAAAATTATATAGTGAAAAGTGACTTAGGGAGTAAAAACCATTTTTAGGCCTTCACAAATGTGGGAATAGAAATTTGGGGGTGACTTGTAGAAACTAAAATGTTATGTGATTAGAGGATGTGCACATTAGCAGCACAACAATATTATGTGTTGTAAGAGGATGAAAAGAGATGCACATAGGTCTAATAAAACACACACCTAGGTACACACATATTTACAAAAAAATACCAAAATTGTAAAAAATAGAAATAAAAACCTTAGATTTAGGCCCTTAAAAGAGATGAATTATTTACACACAAATAGACCATAATAATTATATATTTTTTGTTCACCAAGCCCAAAGATTAGCTAGATGAAAATTTAGAGAAAATATGGAAAAAAAACCTAATGCACACACGTCTTTATACAATGTAAGGGTGAAGATAGCCATAGTGATAAGGTTATTCCATTGGGTGATGTGCCTCATTGTGGCATAATTTAGAGAGCCAAAAAATGTCTATCATTTATCCCCCCCAGATAATGGTATATTCATGTACCATCATAAGGAATTTTCTCCAAAGAGACTGGTTTTATGTCCTTTGGGATATTTGGTATCTTGACAAGATTTTCATTGTGTAGATCCTTGTCGTTTTGGCTCTAGTTTCACACATGCATCATGCAACAAGACTTACATGAGGTAGTAGCTCTTTGACAATGCTTCGGTAGATTCTTTGGTAGAAGGAAACTCAAATAGGGCCTTAGCCGATTGCCTTCTTTGAGTTCCCTTTACCATTCAAGTCCATGAGCTGGCAATAGCTTGAATTGAAATCCTTCTTGATTGTGTATGGTCCCTGCCATCTAGTTTCAAACTTGGTATCGAACCGCCTATCAAGTCAATTGTCATACCTTAGCACAAGATCTCCTTCCTTGATTCCTTTGTCCTTTAGTTTCTTATCAAGATTCTCCTTTTCTTGTGTAGATTTCCTCTTGTAGAACTCATAAGCCACTTCTCTCTTCCACTCATGTAAGAAGGAAATCTACACATGCATCTAGATCTCCTCATGTACCTTTGTAGTGTAGACACATTGTTGGAATGTTGAGCTCCATGTGATGCAAAGCCTCTTGACCATAGACCAAATGAAATGGTCTAAACTCTGTGGTCTCCATATATGTGGTTTGATATGCCCACAAAACACCATCCAAGAATTTGTCCCACAACTTTGTCTTGTTTTTTACCATCTTTATGATGATACTTACAATAAATCCATTGGATTTGTCTACCAAACCATTTGACTGTGGGTACGAGGGTGTGCTGTGACGATGTAGAATGTGAAGTTATTCACAGACTTCTATGAGCAAGCCCTTCCTAAACCCCAGACTATTATCAGAAAAATTTTCTAAAGGTGTGTCAAATTTGCAACAAATGTGAGTGTAGACAAATTTGCTCATTGTCCTCTCAATTACCTTTGCCACACTTTGTGCTTCCACCCACCTAATCAAATAGTCTACATGCACTAGGATATACAGTTTACCATTTTTTGTTATGGGTAGTGGTTCCATAGGAGGCTTTCCAATCAACAAGCAAGAAAAACCGAGCAAAGACAATTTTTGAGAAAATATGAGAAACACCCTTGGAAAATTGATGTAAGTCCAAGCTATATTGAAGAGAATAATCATGTCATGCTAGATTCAATTAGCACCACAATGCAAAAGGGTCGTACATCTTTCTTTCTCTGGAATTTTTTTCATTGTACCTCTGAAGTACACATTACAAACCGCAATCCAATTAGCATTAGCCTCATCTACCATGAAACCCCTATATTCTAGATTTTCAAATCATAAATTTAGCACTATCTTGTTGACCATCTTCCAAAACTTGATCTGAGCATGTCTATTCTCCAATGTCATAGTCGGCCATCCTTCCACTCAATGCACATGATCAAAATACACCCACATATCTTGCAAGTTTCCTTCAGAATGAAAATGGCTAACCAAGTCCACCCCGGTTCCAAGGGACCCACTGTAGACATCTTAGAAACACGAGGTTGTTGGCTAATACCCAGTTTACCAGGGAGAAGAGCACTATGCATGTACATATATAAACTCTTACACTTGCCAAAATATGGACCAATCAATCCTTTCTAAGGGGATCGTGTAAATCAACCCTTTAATTGAGTTTCATTGGCATTATTTGTCGTAATGATGTATGTGGAATCTACATGAAAACACACCCCAAGTGGTCACAACAACAATTGAAGTGCACCACACCTTTAAATTAGTCACTACAACAAGTCACGTATTCTGTCTAAGAATGCCCATCAAATCATTGTTCCATACCATACATGCTTGAGTTATCACATTGTGGTGGCTTGTCAAAAGCAGTATAAATATCATACTGTAATGGAAGCTCATAGACTTGGCATTACTTCTTGAGCTTGACTAAGGGTTATGGTAATGTTGGTATTCAATGGTAGGCATCTAATGATATTAGCAACACTTGGCAATTATCATTTTTGTCTTGGAGATTGTGACTCTTCTTTGATAAATAATCGTGAAATCTTGAAATGGATGTCGCTCCGCAATGGAGTAGTAAATAGAACAACGTTGTAGAACTCAGAAACCTCATTATCGATAACATAAACATGCTATCCCATAATATTTTCTTTGCACTCAATATTTACATGATCTCCTGACAAAGTGAGAGGACTTGTCATGTTTAGGCGTGTCCAAAAATGGGCCTCTATTCTTTTGCTCAATGAAATAGTGCCACCATAGATAACTAATGCCTTTCTCCTCGCATTTGAAATCCCTTTATCATCAACTGAAGTTCAAAATTCTTGCCTTGCAAATGGGTAGAAATCATGCATACCAACCACCAAAATGCATTGCATGTTAGAACCTTATAAAAATACGAAGACTTTAGGCATTGACCTTTTTTTGGCACTTTCTTTTTTACTAAGACACGTAGGCCAAGTACTTTTTTTGGGTTGATGGGCATGTTTTGTTTTTTTAGGCTAATGGGCATGTTAATTTTTAATGGGACACGTCGAGAAAGTGGACTATCGACAATAGTCGATGTCGAGGGAGCAACTTAGAGATATCACTAGCATAGCATTAATGAATTTTTTGCCAAGCGTGTGTAGGTGGGGAGCTATACCACATGGAGGTTTGTACACCTGAAGCATCCAATCATTGGGGAGGACCGTGAAACCCAGTTTGACGAGGCGAGGGTAGTGCCACGCTTCGTTATATTATGTGCAAAAAAATTCCTTGGTGCCCTAGGTTGCGACATCATCACAACATGTACAACAAAAAGTTTCTCCAAGGTCATGACTCATGACCTATAACTTTGCACTAGCGAGTTGAATGTGGGCACTCATGTGTGCAACAAGTTGGGCATGGCAATTGGTACCTGAGGATGCTAGCCACTAACTCATGTGCACACAAAGCCCTTCTGTCAGAGCAGTCGATGGCCACCATATTGTTCCTGCAGCGACGTCTGAGGACGCCATGCATTGTCCACTGTATTATTATGGTATATCCGAGAGAGAGAGAGAGAGAGAGAGAGTGGTGCCAAGATCATGACGCCATTCACCGCAGTTGCACTTCTCTTGTGGTCATGCTAGGTCACGCATCACCCCCTCTACAATCAGGCCCTTGCGATGGCTCTGCAATCTCTCTCATTGAATATCATGCCTGCACATTTTGACGCTTTAACAAGGATACTGCAATTCTATCGAAGCAGTCATTCTTGGGTCCATTTCCTTCTTGGCATTTTATATTCTTGCATTTTTTCTAGCATTCAAGCCACTCTGCATTGCAGTGGCCTTGTGAAACCTATTGAAACCATTCTGCGCCGACGCAGACCAATTCCAGTAGGCTCAACATTCTATACAAGCAAGTCATCTAGCAAGCTATACAAAGCATGCTTTTTGTTTTATTCTAGTAGGAAGTATGAAGCTACACATATGGCCTTGGTCTAAACCAGTCCGTTCCGGCGCGGACTGGTTTTAGCACTAGACATCGCCACTATCAGCAGTGGCAGATACGCGAGGTGTGGTGGCAATTTTTTGTTATGTTTTAATGAAATTGGCTACTTGGTTATTTTGGATCACATTTAGAGGTGTTTCATACAAGATGCATTAGTTTTCAACCCATGTTGAGCACTAAAGTAAACCCCCACAAACTCTAACTTAGTCTTCGTACACAATCGACCCTTGCAATATGATCAACTAATGTAGGTGAGAAGACTCCCACGTGGCAACCATTGGCGCTCCGCCGACTTGAAGATACAAGTTGAAATTGGCATGTAGGTGAGAATATGTTGCATTGATGAACGTATACCCCTGTGTGGATCTGAGAACCCCTTTCCAATTTGTAAGATGGGGGTCAATCCCCTCCCGTGCAAAACTCCTCTTATATGGGAAAAAAATCTTCAGACAAGCTTGGAGAAGCCGAATAGTTGCTAAAATGGGTTCAGTTTAATACATTCATCGATTATTAATACATCTATACTAACATGTTCACATTATTGGCCAACTGAAATTGTATGTCTCATACACATAGAACTTAAATATTGAAACAATGAGGGCATTTAATTATCTAGTCCAACAATTGATCGTGGTTCCCATAAATGGGGAAGCGCTTGCATGACTCATGGTCCTCATTGTAGTGTGATCAAGTCAAATTAGGGTCTATTACCAAATATTTTGATGATTCCAATAGTCTTGTGGATGAGAGTGAAATTACGAACATTGGGTTGGGGTCACTAAGTGAAGATCCACATACAGCTAGGTAAGAAGCTACTTTGGAGCTTGTGCCTTTTCACATAGAGCCTGAGGTGGCTCCATGCATGGATGAGGCTGATGATATCCACTTACACGTGGAAAGAGGTGAGGTCATCCTAAAGAACACAAGGATTTTCAAATTCTTTGAATGTTTGGCTGTGGAGAAGAGAATTGGGCTCCTCTTGATTTGATTGCACTTCAGAATGAGACCATAGAAAACAAAATCCTATGGTTGTCTTTAATGGAGGCCATGAAGATTACTCCTGCTTCCTATGGATTGTTGTGAGGTGACCACAAGTTCCGTGGGTGGGATAGAAAATATCCATTTCCACTTGACGTGGCATTGGAAATAAAATGAAGGATGTGAAGTTGCAAGCTATGAAGAAAATCAACGACTACAACATGGCATCTTTAGGATTAGTTTATGTGTGATAGTTAAGTCTTTATCTTTCACTTGAGAGTTGTGTATATTCATACTTGTTTTGAGAATGCTATTATACTTCCTATTGTAGATACTTTTCTCATCTTTTGAGCATTATTCTTGGGCTCATGGCGACAAGGGATGCATGTATCCATTGACCATGCATCATCACAATGTTATTACACTTATTATGTTTGTTTCCCTTATCACTTTTGAAAATCTCTCTAATCCACAAATGAATTTATTGAGGGACTTGCTCATTTTTTTCTCCCTCGGGAAAACTTGCTCACCATCTTGTAGGACCCGTTCCATAGCATCAATGGCCAATTTTTTGAAGGTTCCATTTTGAAGAACTATTTGTCTTGAACCATGCACCAATATTCTGTTTCCATTAAACAAAAAATTGTGACAGCTTTTGCACCAATGTTGAACATCCACATGCAAGCTTGGCCAAACATACCCCTCAAGAAAAATCTTCTTCATAGTTATCTTGAGCAAAATGATCACCACATGCTTCCTCGTGCAAATCTTCATGTGAACCATCACATACTGTGTACTTCTCTTGTCTTGCAACCCTATTTAGGATCTCATCTTGAAAAGTGAGAGGAAATTGGTCCCTTTTTTATCTCCTTGTTGATTGGACAATAATCCACACACACACCCTCCGCTTGTTGTTCTTCTTGGGAGTGATAACAAAGGGAGAGATCCACTCTAAATTCTCTATTGGATAAATAAAAACTACTGCTAGAATCTTTCTTACCTCCTTAAGCAGAGCTTGATCCTTGATGACTCCTAGTTTTTGTAGCTTTTGTGCCTTGGGTCTTGACTCTCGCTTCTCATTTCTATTTACTTGTCCCTTGGGAAAAGTAGTTTGTGCAAGTAGCTCAACGATTCATTCAATTTTTCAATTACCTTGACTATTGCCTCGGGCATCTATTTATAGGTTGGCTCTTTTGTTTTCTCCTTAGGCCTAGGACCCTCTACCAGAGGCTCTTCCAAAACATACTTCAATGAAGACCTAGTTGTGATGATATCAAAGGTGGCAGGTACACCCGCTACTACTGTTACCTTGAGTGTGGAAAATGGATCCTCCATGAAACTCTCCTTCTTTAAAAATTCTACACCATGGCCAAGGTTAGCAATATTTTTTACCCATACATCCCAAAGATGTAGAAACTCTTACTTGTAGGTGTAGTAGTCATCTAGGTCTTTTCACTTGTGAGCAACAATGTCCTACAATAAATTTTTAGTGTTTTGGGGTTTGAAAAATATCGTTTGAAGTGATCAAAAACCTTCCTATACATTTCCCATAAAAAAAAGGAAAATCAAGTACTAGAATCTTTCCTTAGAACTACCTCAAACATTTCTAAGCATTCCTCATCTCCTATCACCCTTTTTATGTGGCAAACCATTTTGAATTTTGCTAAAAATAACTCACCATGGATCTTTGAAAAAGAGAGGATATCATGACATTTGGCATTGGGCCTCCATTAAAACAATTCCAAAGCAGGTATCCTCCTCTCTTTTTAATGTTTCTATCTTAGAAAGGTTTACACACACAATGTTTTTCTAGGTTGTAATGTTTTCTAGAACAAAATGAATGCGTGCACGTCAACGGATGTGTGATTGTCAACAAGAGGTAGGATTCCAGGGTTTGGTGATGCAAGAATTTCTCCTACTCTCTGAGCACCAAACATGAATAACATACGTTATTGAGAATGAATCTTCCTAGTAATTGGAATGTTTATCCAAATACATGTTGTAAAGTGAAAAGTAAACATGTCTATTCTTGGATTTATCCATGAAAAGCCTATTTCTTAAAATAGAATAAAAATATAAACATCCAAACTGAGATCATATCTAATGAAAGACAAAATAAAAGGATTCATTGATGCATTTATTTCAGCTAATCTGTGAGGACCTAAAATTCTACAAATTACACGTTGAAATTACAGCTTAGTATTAACAATGATGTGTATCTTTTGCCTTGCAATAGGGATGAAGGGGTCGTGCAAATTTTTGGGATTCATGTAAGCTAGTTGATTACTCTAAAGGCTAAGTATTCAGAGCAACATACACAAGCTCTCCTCAGTGGGGGCACCAATTTTGAGGCGGTTTGGGGTGGGGTAATAAAAAAGTGACCTCTAAACACCCTTGAAGTTTCCCCTGCTACTCAATGAGGCCTAGGTAAAACACTAATAACCACAATGATAACAAACCCATAGCCAAACCAAAACAAGGAATGTGGCACTGCCTAGTTATGGATGCGAACCAAGATGCAAGTCATGTCTCCTTATAGAACAACACAAAAAGGATGGGGGATGCACAATAGCCATACACACCAAACAAAAACATTCACAATCTTGAGGATTTGTGAGGGAGTGAGTTAGAGAGCATAAATCAACTAAAAAAACTAGATTCTAGCCTTAAAGACTTGATGCTTTCAAATCTTGGGGAGCACTAGAGAGACAAGACAAAGCTTGATCTTGTTGCCACCATACACACTTCTTACTATTACATGAGACCTCTCACTATACCACCATCTTACAATGGATTCTTAGTCAACAAAACAACAAGCCCTTAAAACACCAATCAAGAAATGACACCACAACCTTTGAAGACCAAATTTACCTTATACACGCTGATGGGCCAACTTGCCAAATTGATTTTGGAGAGAAGGGTTGTAGGCATTATAGACAATTGCACCCAAACTATGAATATTATTTATGAACAAGAGTAAGCTACAAATGTGATGGAGGGTATTCCATAAATCAAATCATCTCAATGGCATAACTCACATTAAAGCCTCTCTATGCATGTAGAGTACTAAGGTGATAGAGAGCTCGCAATCCTCACAATCTCATTCACAATAACTAGCATGGAGAGTGGTGTGTTAAGTGTTCAATGGATGACTTTACAATGGAGAGAAGGACTCTATTTATATTTTTTATAAAACTCTAATTAGGACTAAACCTAATCAATTTTATTAGGAGAAATCAAGGATAAAGAATATTTTTTTATTTTCAAATGAGAGTGGATCTCTCTTATCCCATCACATGGATGTGGTCTCAATGAGAGAAAATTATTGAGGTTGAAAGAAGAGAGGATTGAGTGAATAAATTGAGAATTCCTACCCTAATAAACGATAGAGGGTGCATTTTTACAATAGTATTAGCTAGTGGTTAGTAGTCACTATAGAAACCATTTACAATGTCATTCATCAATTGGTGAGATACATGATGACCATAGTTATAGAAATGATAAGGGTGTAAAGAGATTTTGAAGCCTTGGAAAAGTTGAGATTCACCTATTTACACCATCGATAGAAGAAGCAATCAACATGAAGAAGTTGCCCTTGTCGGTGAATCTATGTGATCTTGAAGAACTTGGACAATTCATGATTAAAAAAATCCATTTGGAGAGGTCAACCTTGAGTTTCCTTGATGATGTTTTTGGATTTCCAAAATATTGAAGGGAAAATAGTAACATTGACATGTATATAGAGGTATAGGGACTGCATAGGGGTGTAGAAATGGAGCATGAAGGCCATGGAGGTGTGAGAGAGGTGGCAATGGTGAAGAGGGTGAGAGAGGGAATGGAAATTTGTAGGTTTTCTAGATGGATGGAGAGAAGTGAATGTGTGTGTGTAAATGGGGGAGTGTAAAAAGGAGTGATCAAGATTATAAATACACTTGTGTGCATTATGTGGAAAGACTGAGGTTCGTTAAAAGTTTGTATCTCCCAATCATGAGCCCAAAAAATTATGAAAAAAATTTGGATAAAACTCCTCAAGCATTAGGAAGGGAATGGGTTCTAAGGGGGCCTCTTTATTTTCCATGGGATTCAAAAGGAGATTATGGAAGGGGAAAATGGGTGGATACCATGTGTACTGAAATGGTGGGTATGGCAGGGCGTAAAAGTAAGTGGTCAAACTTGTACTCTCTTATAAAATATAAAGAGAAAATCTCTTTTAAATTCAGAAAACCAAACTTTTCTCAAAATAGTTGATTATAAACCAATCCTTTCTCTCTCTACTGGCTACTAGTTTCTCCCCCCCTCTCTCCTAAAAGAGGGTCCCTCCAACAACGTCATTATCATTCCCTCCCTCTCTCTCTCTACTGTACCATCTCTCACTTCTCTTCACTTCACCTTGTTTCTCTTTCCTTCCTTTCAGTTTTCCCTCCCAAAAGCTCTGCATCAAAATTTTGAACCTCCTTTCTCCCCTCAAGCTTACTGCATTCTTGAGGGCTGCATTCTCCTCAAGCTGAAGTTCTCCATTTCTCCATGGGCTTCACTAAACACCTCTAGCTAAAGCTAAAGTCTACAGCATATCCTTCTGCTACATCATCCCTCTTTCTTTCCTCAACAAGTTTCCTACTCCTTATCCATTAAGCTCTCTAGAGAGGATCTACTTCCTCTCAAGCTTTGCAACATTATCTTCCACATTAAGCCAACAAGCAGGTGGAGCAGTATAGCACTAAGTGGCATCCTTCATCTTTGTGTACCATCAAGAATCTTGCTCTTTATACAACTGAGAACGTGGATGTGTAGTGTCTAATCATAAGTGTTTGTGTGCAGGTTGTGCCACTATTTCCCATAGCATCATCAGGTACTTGACGACCTAGGAGTGTCATTGACTCGATTTTATGTAGCAATGTACAAGACAAAAATGGATATTGGGTGATGATGGAGTTAAAAGAAATGATGTGGGTGACAATGCAGCCCAGCTCAAGAGGTGCACACAAGGTCTCAAGGAGACACATGGCTTCTCAACCACACCATTGGAAGGGAATAATCATGGAGTTAAAGCAAACACAAGACTACAAGAGGCTTGTCAAGGTTCAACATGTGTATGTTGCTTCACAACTGCCGCTAGAGACAATAGTGGCTCCATCGAGGTTTCCTGTAGGGTGAAAGCATGTTAACCTGTCGCGCTTTTTGTGCTAGTTAGCACTTTAGTTAGCACATCTTCAAAAAGTTGGGCGTCCGGTAAATTTTTTACAAATAATATCAAATTTTTTCGGAGGTTGTACATTTGGATTCCTTGTTTCAAGTGCTTTCTATTGATATATCATATGTCATAGATCTTGGAGATGTAGCTCAAGTTATTGTACTAGTTAGTATATGTCAAAATTGTGCTAGTTAGCATTGTCCGGGACATGAAAAAGCATGACAAGTTAACATGCTTTCACCCTGTAAATTGTAATTTTTACTCCTCTTTCAAGTTTTTTGGTTATCTATTTAGTATTTTTTCCTTGTGTGTTGCTTTTGATGACTGTGAGATTTCCATTGTTGTTTGTTCATGTTTAGAGATATTGTTCCATCCGATTTTGTGGAGTGGGAGCCAATAAGTCCTTCTCAGGAAATTTTGAGGCCATCCACATTGAGCGTGGAAAGTTTCTCTATGCTAGTTGTCAATCCTCTGAGCTTGCCTCACGTGATTTTTTTTTTATATAATCATACTTATGTCACACCTAGGCAAAATGGATATGGTAATCTCTCAATAATCTATCTCTGGTTCACTCGCCAACCTTGGAGTGTTTGGAATGGCCTAATCTAGACAGTGCCTTGATCGCAGCAACCAAAAGGAGAATTGAGGTGGATGTGCAAGCAACAATGAAATGCACCTACGGTTCCCATAAAGCCACAGTAACATGGTTTATGTCTCTTCATGTGTTTGTGTTTGTGTTTGTATTTCCACTTTAGAGTGTTCACAGGATACCAGCAATGTGGACTTGCAAAGGGGGAAGTACGATCAACGGGTTTCTTGCAGCTAAATGGGAAATTAAGGTGGTCAACTACTAGGGAGATAGAATCAAGTGCTATGTAGTTGCTGACAAGGTAGTGCTCATATACCATATTGTGAAGCAAAGCTTGTCCATGGTCTTTCCCATTAGAAGATGGAAGCTGACAATGGGAGAATGGGAGGCACTAGACTTTGAGGTTGCTACTAGAGAATCAGTTGACCTGCAAATACATCTCCATGTCGATGCAGTGCACCACATTATAGTGAACAATGACTAGCATCTCAGTCACCTTCGCGAGTATCTTAATCTCATATATACCTTGCCCAAGCAATATCTCTTTGTAATCAATGAAAAGATTGTTCTCTCCAGAAAAGAGAAGAGCTTTATGTGTGAGAACGTTACGTTTCCACTTTGTATTTTTGTAAAATCTTGTAACTGACAGGTATTTTGTCAACATTAATAAATACGGTGTTTTGAATCTCATTTCTACGCATACGTTTTTATTCTCAACTTGTTCAAGTTTTCGATTGAAACGTACAATTTATTTGATGTGGAGCACAAATGTTTTCAATGTTGGTGTCTTTCAATGCTTTGTTGCGTGATTTTGTTTAAAATTAAAGTTTTAAGTTATTTTGACATTAATTTAAGTTCTTTTTAAAAAGTGACTTTGGGTATATAATTGACTTTCTAATTTTTAAACTTCATTTCTCACATTCACAAAACTCTAGCTCTAAGCTCTCTTCGCATCTTCTTTGCGAACGAACCCATGGCAATGTCTATTGATGCAGTTCTCACACAATTAGAAAAGGTAGGACTTGGAGATCAAACACATGAACTACTCAGTGTGTTCGAGGGGATAATTGACATGCAGGCCATTGCCAACATTCATGCAGAGGCATTCAGAAGCTTGACTATATGGCACAGCACATGGAGGAATATGCCATAATCTTTGAGGGATCCGGCATGGCGTGGTTGCCACGGGATTTCTTGAAGCACCTCTATGCGGCTGAAAAATACTTCCGGTTTTGCTTATTGAGGTTTATTAAAGGCCTCACGGAACGGGACCACAGGATAGATGATGAGGATGATCTCATGGATTTGGGCATGGGGTGCATAGCCACCCAATTTATTTCATGGGACATGGTTATGACATTACTTATTTTTGAGGGCATGGATAAGGGAAAATCAAAGGAAAAGATCAACCAAAGTTCTCCTGTGACCATTGTGGAAGAATCAAATGAAGTTATCAAAGAGATAGATGAGCAGGCCAAAGCATCTATGGCAATCTTACTCTTGCAAGATCCTAGCTCCACTGACAAGGAAGATCAAATTATAGAGGGAGATGAGGTGTTGGAAGAGGTACTGGACCTCCAAATTCTCACTTTGCATCCAATGGTGGTGGATGATCATCAATTTCTCTTCCTTGACGACATTTCCAAAACGTTGGGACTCAAAGAAGATGAGTCGCTTACAATGCTTAGTATCTATGCGGGCATGAAGGATCCCAGTGGAAAGGAAGAGAAAGTAAATTTTCAAATTGACTTCGAAGACCAAGATCTCTCAGCAAGCCTCTGTTTCCTCCCCAATGAAAACGGACAACATTTGGTGCAAACAGTAGCAACTACACTAGTAGAAATAAAATCATGTGCCTCTTTCTATGAAAGTGTACCAGAGAGCGTATTTCATCCACACAAACCACTGATTGCAATTCGTAGAGATGATCGATCTAGCATTGATCTTACAAAGAAAAATCTTGAAGAGAAGGATGAAGAAACTGAGGTAATAAATCTTAACCCGGTAGAATTTCTATTATTCCTTACTAAAAGTGTTAATATCAATTAAACTGCTCTGCAGACGGCTTATCATGTTGATAAGTTCACAATACGTACTGGAGGTTCGCGCAACGTCTCCATGGGTAGGGATAGCTCTCTTTCGCACTATGTAAGCCACCTGGGGCCATCGATTCTTAGATTTTCTCACACAGAGTTCTCCAAGAAGGGTTCTGCAGAGCTACTAAAGTGTAAAGCATTAAGTGGCATACTCATTGAACATTCTCTTGCCCTAAATGCTCACAAATGTATATTGGTGGACCGAGAGGCAGCATTGTATGCCTTTACAGGAAAGCACCCAAGCTCGGTCCTCTCCCACTGCGCCTTGAGCCTAGGTCAAGGGTTGATAAACCTAGAGAAAATTGTAAAATCCCTTGGCATCAAGTCAGCCATTCACCCGTACCCAAAGATGTAATTTGTAGAAAAATCAATCGACCATGATTTAATATCTGAATCAATAAAAAATAATTGTTTTTGTCAATGATTTTTGTCACCATCCAGTACTTGTTTTCTTCTTCATACTGTTCAATAATTTCCATTTTTTTACCTAAGGCACACACATGCATAGAACCTCGAACATGCAGCCACTGGGCGGCCAGGGGGCGTGTCTCGGTGATAATTTTGTGAAACGAGGTGACGGGGGGGCGTACGGGGTCAAGAAGACCATGGCACGCAAGGGTTGTTTTTGCCACGTCGGATCCCACCCCGCGCCGCCGATGCGTTACTTGATATTCTTGACCCCGTACGCCCCCTTTCTCGTCCTGTTTCGCAAAATTATCACCGAGACGTACCTCCGGCCGCCCGGTGGCTGCATGTTCGAGGTTCTTTGCATGGTGCCTCGGGTGATGAGACGAGAGGTGTGGTGGTCAACTTAAATTTAACATATCGAACAATTCAAATACTTATTAAAAAAAAGTACAAATTAAAATTGAACAATTGCACGGAGTGGTAGAAATTCGTCATTTGATATTATAGAAAAAGATTACAAATCTCATGAAGAGAGAGTACATGGAATAAACTACATTGTATGAAGGAATCATTCATTTCTTAAATTTATTGCTAAGACTAATTCAGTATTTTTTTAATGTTACACGCTTTGTATGCGCCATATAGGAGACGCCATCTTGGAAAAGTTGCACCAAAATGTCTTGGGAGGCATCCTATAGAGCCAGTAAAACTGTGTGCTATATTCTTGTAACAGATTCGCTATATTCATCGATCATCTCTCTCACCACCCGAGAGAAGGCCGCTTTGGGTATGATTGGCTCAGTGCTCTTTTCATATTTTCTGATCTCACGCAAAGCCACTATGCCTCGCCTCCATCTCCACTTTTTTTTTTTTGTTGGTGGTGGTGGAGTAGACGTCTGCCTGGCCCATTGAGGAGGATCATCTTTATATTTTTTCCTCCTCTCCTCTTGGGTTTGTTTCTCTTTAGGTGTCATCTTGTCCCTTTTTCTTTATGCACATTCCTTGGCTCTCTGAGGGATTTTTGAAGGCCTTGAGCTTCCAGTCTTTGCTTGTTGGGTGTCTTGAGCTCTATCTTGTGCCGCCTTTCTCTTTGCCTCTGCTTGTGCTTGTAAATTGGCCAAATGAGCTCTCTTGGACTCAGATCTTTGCCTTTCCTCTTGCTCTCTTTGTCTTTTCTGCTTTTCTTATACTCTACACATTTCCTTCTCACATGCCTCTTTCTTTTCCTTCTCCTTTTTTATTTTCCTCCTCTTTTGCTTTAGAAACCAGGTCACCTGGTATAACCTTCATTTTATCTTTCTTTGTTTTGTGGTGGAAACTTTTGCAGCATAGTATTTGGGGTGGCGTGAGCACCAGTGGTTGTGGCAGGAGGCGATTGCGACAGATTTTCTAGCGGATCTCGATATTCTTCTTTTGTTTCTCTAGTTTCTTGAGTTCCTCTATGAAGAGTTGAAATTGGTGGGGGATCTGACAGAGGTGTGCAATTGGCATGGGCTATATTGCCAAGATCTCCAAATATGTGTCGCATGTTGCTTAGATCATCTGGATTTGATGGTTGGGGAGGCTCTTGGGTGTTTAGAGCGGGTTGGGGTGATGGGTTATCCACTTGTGGTTGCGGATGTGGATTTGAAGCCGTAGATTTTGTATGGGGTTTGAGCTGTGGATTTTCTGCAGTGTGAGGGGCTGTGGTGGTATTGTTGTGGGTAGTGTCAGTCTGCTCGTGTGAATCGTCCATGTGGTGCAAGATGTGAGTGCGTGTGCGTTTGTGCTTGAGTGGATCATCTAGAATGTGCAAACAAGAAATGAACTTCAAGTTGCGAGTTTTAACTTTTAAAGTACTAATTTTATTAAAAAAACTTGAAAACTCAATAATACCATTAAAAATAAGAAAATAACTCCAAAATTGTTGAAATTTGTTACATGGAACCACTGATTGGGGCGTCAACAAATCACGTGGCATTACAATGTATGTTTAATATGGGAATGGTTAGTGTCAAAAATTTATTGGTTTTCCAACCAACGTTTGCCATTTTGTCGCCTTCATGTCGCCAACCACCGTCGGAATCAATCTTTTGCACTAGAAGCATGATATGATTGCGATCATCTCATGCTAACCACTTTCTCTATTTTGCATTTCAAGCTTCTTTGCCCTCTAATCTTATTCCTTTCTCTCCCCGCTAAAACATTGTAGAACCAATTGAACATTTTGTGTAGGGCATTGCTCTTTTTCCTCCCACCTCCATGCCTTGTATTTCTAAAATACACTGCTTTTTCTTGATAGTGTGAGCGCTCCATTCCTTGGCTGCTCTAGATACCCAATGAACCGAATGTGTCGAAAAAAATGAGCTTTGACCAGAAAGAATGTGCTGCAAAAATATGAAACTTTAGTTCAAACATTGATGTTTTTTTACAGCTAAGACAAAGTGTTCAACCCACCATGTAATGTGTTATGTGTCTCCCCCCCAGGCATCCACCATTTGCGCTCTGAAACTATTGATTACAAACTTGAAAGTGGATACCTCAGTAGAAGTTAGATTTGTCTTTTCAAGAAAATGAAAAATATCATTTACAGATTACCACACATGAGCACGCTTAATTCATAGGGCTGCTTCGTTACCTCTATAAGTGGTAATGTCACACACCTTTTTCCACAATTGAAACTCATTGCGACTTTGGGAGTCAGAATAGTCTGAAAGCATATGCCTAGCTTTACTACCACCCATACATATTTTATTAGGAAAAGATTGTGTAGTTCTAGAAGCCTTCTTGTCCTTTGATATCTCTATTGCACCCCCATGCAGGCCAATGCTTGATAGAATAGATTCAAGTTCTCTGATACACTCTTCCCTTCTTTTTGTAGGCTCCATATTCCAAGCATAATTAATATGGAGCATAAGCAACTTGTCAAGAATTTGTAGATGGGCATGAAAAGTGCACACATGCACATTTATCATAGGAATCTATAGAATAGGATTCCAATTTGGATCGTCCATGTCTCAATTAGGGGGTACACTCTGGCTACAATTGAGGATACCTTGAAACAATTTTTGTAGTGCTTTGCCCATTGTTTGTGTAGTGGTCACTGAGTTGACTGCAGCTTTGCCACCCTTACCCTTACCCTTACCCTTACCTTTTGCAGAGTTGACTGCAAATTTCCCATCCTTACCCTTATCCTTGTCCTCAGTACCTAATGAGACTTTACTGCGGCAACAATAAATGCATGGAAAGAGGGTCATTGCACCTTGCTTGCATCCTAACATACACTTGAGAGTTTTCAAGTCTCCTTCCAAATGTCACTCCACTTGGAACATACCCAAACCCGAAACCTACAATGATTGTCCTTCTTGTTGTTGCCAAATGACGTCAACGATTGGGGTGTGATTAAAATACCATTTGAGGGACTCATGTGTTTCATGTGGGAGATGAAAAGCTGCCAGCCACCAAATATTCTTCTCGGACTAAACACCTAAATAAGTGTTTCCCTTCTCGTTGGCATTTGGTTCAACATCGATGCCCACCAAGGCTCTATTCATAAGCATAACGCTTACCCTTTCAAGCCGTTGACCTTTGACAATCTTGCACTCATCAAGCTTCATCACAAATATAACTTTTCCATCACACTCTTCTTGTGTCAATCCATAAAATTTGATCATTGACTTCTGGAGCTTCAACAAGTCAACATAGACATTATTGAACTTGTTGTAACGAAAGTATTTATTCTCTTCTAATGGCAGGGCATCCTCCACATATTGAAATCCACCCAACAAGCTTGCAACGTTATTATTGGCGCACCTTTTCGCGATGCTAACACTGTAAGGTGTTGGTAGCAACCTAAACAAACCTTTTCCTCTGTGACCTAGTGTGACAAGTGTATACAAATCTTTGTAGGCCTTGAAACTTATTGCTACGTTGTCACACACCTCCATCATGTCTTGAGGTGAAACAATGCTCTTTAGCTCACTGAAATACTTTTAGAGCAAAACTTCAGCAATGCCAGCATTGTATGGATCATCCAATAGCTCCACCAAGTCCTTTGGTTTGATGATATGTTGTAGTAGAGTATGTCCAGTCGTTTCAACATCGGAATCGATTCCCATCATCGTCCGAGACAAGTTCCTTCATATTGAAATAATATTACAGCAATCTATAAAAAATGTATGAAATTGGAATCTTTCATTTGTATTCCTACCGAGTTTGACGAATACGTTTCTTTCGAGCTCTTCCGCTTGAAGATAACATAGACATCGTATGTCTCTTGCACTTGCGAATGTGATAGCCCAATGAGATGTGTGTGAGATGATCGACTCATCGGTGCATATTATGTGCAGTGTGTTGTAGTTGAACATAATTGTGTAGACGATGCTCTTGCTCCATTTTTTTATTCTCTATCTTTTTAATAAGCTTTGACATCTCGTTATTTAGTTGCTTCGTCTTCTCATTGGCTTCCTCTCTAACTTGTTGAATGTCTTTCACGTACTCATTGGCTTCCTCAATGACTTGTTGAATGTCTTTCACGTACTTGTCTTGCAATGATGAATAGGCAGCACAAAGATTTTTTCTTGCTTCCCTTTCATTCACAGAAGCTGAATGTAATCTCCAACAGTAGCCAAACAGTCGTCTCTCCCATCTCCAATAAAACGCTGTTGAGAAATTTGCGGTCTTGCCAGGAAAGCACCGGGCTTTTGGCTGTGAGAGTTTGTGAGAGTACTCCCAAGACTATACGAAGGAGTTAAACCATAGATACCATGAAGTATAGGGTTTGGAAGGAAGTGCAATCAAAGAAGCTTCATTCTTTCTCTCTGGTACTCACACACACAGAGAAAGAACACAAAAGAGAATATCAAAACAACACAAAGATGAAAACATCAAAGCTATGGTCATATCGGATCATGGGTAATATGAAAGGGTTAATAGATGAGTTAATGGCGTTCAATCTTTGCTAACCAAATAGGCTACGAATTGTTATTTGGAATTGTAGTTTTGTGCTCACCATAATATATATGTTTTGTCTAGTGATTAGGATTAATTGTGTGTACAAATCCTCTTGGTTCATAGCAAGATAACTACACTTACGTCAAAAGAAAAGTTATAGTCTATAAGAGGTAGTATGATGGGATCCGGTGAAATAAGTATTTTATTGAGCCTTTCTGGGCCAAAGAGAAACACTATACGTTGTTGAAAGTGTATTTTACGGCTAATCCATACGTTAATTCTAATAGATCGCACAAAGTGGAAGCGATAGAAATTCTCATCATGTGGATTATTCATCTAGTATAACTCTAGTACATGCAAAATATAGATATGAGAGAAGAGAAGAGAAGAGAATTTCCCTCCCAAGCCCTATTCTTGCCCGTAGGCAATAAGGATACTGCGAGGAGAGATGTACCTAGAATTTGTAGAGAGAATGAATTGCTAAGAGAGAGAGATAAGTTTGGTTAAGGAGATGAAATTAGATATATATACACGTTGGATTAGAGATGAAAAAAAAAACAACAAGAAATCAAGAAAGCATCAATGTAGAACGCATCTTACTTGACAAACCCTTTGGCACCATTATTGATGGAGATAGAAGAAGAAGGAATAATTCAACTTTGATTGATACACCAAATCCAAGAACTTCTTTGATTAGAGTTGATCTTTCAAGAATAGCTTACAAGAAAGGCTAGTCTTCCTCTAAAAGAAAGTGTAGACTTAGGCTTATATTAATTGCTAAGTACAATTAGGCGTTACTACTCACTCCCTCAAGAATTCCTCTCATCAATGGCTTGAATGGTTTTCAAGGAAGAACGGGTCCCTTTTTATAGGTGAAGGGAACCCCCAAGGGTTTACACAAGAAGAGAAGAGTCATTGTGAACAGAAACTGAAAATGTTGAAAATAAGTTGTCCCTGCATGATGTGGGCATACTGGGGGTCCAATATTCTGGTTATATCTCCTAAACCGTGGCTCCAAATAAAAAAATAAAAATATGGACAGAAAATTCAGCTCATTTCCTACGACTTCCAATAATATGCATTTTCCAATTCGGATTAGAACCTTGTGTGTAAAAATCATCAAAGTAGGGTACAGTTTTGGCAGCAAAAGTCTTCTTGTGGTCCCCTTAGCCTATACTTTTATTTGATTCCAATGGACACCTCATGCCATATGAAAGCATGACATTGCTCCTTGACAAAGTTTTATAATCATGCTTACAATAATGCATTAAACTAGGTGTATCTTTGAGAATCATGCCACATAGTGTCCCACTAGGATTTGATTCCCTCCTAGTAGCTATTTAAAAAGAAATATAAGAAAAATATAAAAAATACATAGAATATATATATATTGAAAGTTATCCTAGATATAGAATCTAGCTAGGGTGTGAGATAATAATGAGATAGTAGAAAGAAAGAATCAATGCTTTTTGCCCCAAGTTAAAGACAGAGCTATTGACGCTTTTGCTATAGTACTTTTTGACGATAAAGTAAGAATATTATTGTTATACGTAGATAGAAATCTTATTATTATACTTAGATATGCATATGTACATTATAGGATATAATTATGTATCTAAAAAGTTACAAGATAGATCTTGTAGCATGCGTTCCCACTATGTACGTATCACAGCACGACATCCACACCCTCTAAACCTGCAATCCTCCGGTATGTGCCACATTTTCTCTTTGTTGTAAGATCAGTCCTCTTGTACATCTTCCTTGCTTTCTTCTTCACTGGATGATTCCAAAGACTCATCTTCACATGTGTTTTGCTCTTTCTCCTCGTCAACATTTTATGGATCATTGTCACCTCTTCTCTTAAACATTTTGATCCTTTTTCCTACAATGGAAATATTTACTTTTGTACCATCTAGTTCATACAAGCTGTAAGTAGAATTTTCATGCACATGCTTTACAACATATGGTCCAAACCATCTTTTTGAAAACTTACGCATGACTGTGTGTTGGTTATCAAGGCTACTATCACACACTAAAACCTAGTCACCTTTATCAATTGATTTGCTCCTGAGTCGATGTCGCTTATCAAAGTAGTCCTTGTTTTTCAATCTTGCATTTTTGAGTCGTTCTTTTGCAGCCTCAATGTCTCCAGGTCTTCTCTCTAGTTGTCTTATACGCAATGCAAGGAGATCTTCCTTGCTGAGCCCCTCTTGCCAAGGTAGTAAATTCCATGTAGGAATTGTATCTTCAATCGGCATTATTGGCTTTTGACCATACATTATCTTCGCAGGCATGTAGCTAGTTACTGAGCTATGTGTTGTACAATCAGTCCATAAAGCATATGGTAACAGTTTTGGCCACTCACCAACTCTTCCTTCACAAGCTTTGGCCAAAGCTTTGATAATAGGAGGATGCCCTCTTTCACTCTTTCCATTGTCTTTAGGGTTGTAAGTTGTAGTAAGAGAAATCTTGATTCCTAATCTAGAAAAGAACTCCCTTGCTTCCTCGGCATCCAGTTCACCTCTCTCTACAGTGATCTTTCCCACACAACCATGACGGCAAATCACCTCATCAAGAAAGAATTTGCACACAGCTTCTATGGTTTTATCTCTTAATGCTCTTCCTTAAACTTGATTAGTTATGTCCTCTCATGCAAGAACCAAGTATCTCATCTTCCAGAGTCCTAAAGGCATTGTGACTAGATCCACAACCCATTTATAGTGCATGGCTAGTAGATATGTAGGGTGCAATCCATCACGATGTTGAACATTTGAATACATTTGACAAGTTACACATGACTCTACAAATTGAGATAATCTTTATACATACCCTTCCACCAGTATTTTTCTTTCAACTTGGAGAATGTTGCCCACACACCTCTATGTCCAGTCCATAGACTCTCATGAAACTCTTGCATAAGCTTTACTTGAGTCTCTTTTTTACATATAACCCGTTGTGGTGCAGCACCCTTTTGTTTAGGATGCTTCCACAAGTAACCATCCCTCAAAAAGTAACCATATGCTTTCCTCTTGAATTTATGTTCAGACCAATCATCGTGTTTTGTTAGAGTGCTCAAGTAGATTCCAATAAGAAGCCAATCACCTTCATAAAGATCTTTCAAGAACAATTCAAGTGGATTACTCATGTAGACATTGTTACCTTTGACATGAGAGATGGAATAGAGCTTTGTGCCCACATCATCTCCCTCATCAATCATATGTGACTCATCTTCATACCTTGCCCTTGATAGCATATCTTCCACTGTATTGTCTTTACCTGCGATGTGCTTAAACTCGAGATTTAAGGACTTAATGTAGGCAATCCACCGCAACATAGCAATATCTGGTGTTGAGCAGCTTGTCATCATCCCAAGAAGTGGTAGACAATCTGTTTCTACAACCACACATGCACGAATTACGTACTCTTTCCCACTTTTCAAGGCTGTAACCATACCCCATAACTCTCTATTTATATGTCGATAGTTTCTTTGGCGAGCACTTAGTACCTTTGCTACAAATCTTACCACATACCTGTGTCCTTCTTTGTCATCTTGCCCTATTTCCCATCCAATCCTTGTAGGACTGGTGTCTACTGTCACAATTACTAGCCTTTGACACTCATAGTCTACGTTTCTTAAAGTTGGTGATGACTAAAGAAAATCCTTTAGCTTTCTCATAGCTTTTACATGTGCTTCTGTCCATTTAAACTTTTGATTCTTTCTAAGAAGTTGATAAAGAGGATCAACTACATGTGCATGATGTGGAATCCAAATAACATAAAAGACACATGCTCCTAAAAACCTTCTGACCTCAGTGATGCTAGTGCATGTTTCTTTAATTCTTTGGATGGCATATACCTTTGTTGGACAAGGTTTTCTACCATATAACGCGCACATGTGCTCCACAATGAGCACTTCATTGACACCAAACATAGACTTTTCCATGACAATGTAAGATTCACTTCTTCCAACCTAAACAAAATTTTATCACAATCATTTATGTGATTTACCACAAACCTGCCACATCCCCTGAGATCCAAAGCTTTATCTTTCTCACTTTCTTCACATCCTTTGATAGGCACATCATCAATGAAAGGCATTGTGATTTGAGGAATAAAGTCACATAAGACCTTATTCATCCCATTCATCATATGTGCAACCCAGTTGGTTGCTCCTTGCAGCAAGGTACACATCCTTGCCAAACCCAAAGGTGTCCTCATGGTTGCCAAGTCTTTGCTTTCGATTGCAAGCTCAAATTGATCATACCCTAAGTAGAGATCCCCCATCGAGTAGATTTCCCTCCTTGCAAAAACGCCTCTGCAAACTCATCCACAATTGGACTTGTTCCTACATTTCTGATTGTCACCTTGTTCACTGGTTGCATATCTTGAATGAAGCGTAGAGCACCATTCTTCTTTGGAACTGTGAACCACCTGTTTGAGTATGGAGCACAAAAAGGCTCCAAAATTCCCATTTTGATCTTCTCAGTCAGTAGCTCCACTAACTTTGGCAAATGAGCCTTTGGAACCGGAATAGGCCGCAGATTCCAAGGCACATGAGGGATTGTGAAAATTACCATAGGAGCTACAATAGAAGGATTAACGCATCTTATCTCATGTGGCTTGTTAACCCTCACACACATTCCTATCACCTATGACAAACGTCGTATTATTTATTTGGTAGAGTCAGGTATTGAGCTTGTCAGTCCAATAGGAAAAGGGTAAGAGTGATCGCCGATGAGAGGCGCACTCTAACTGGAACATTCAAGGGTTAGTTGGCTAAGCATGGGCACCCAAGTGTGAATGGGCCAAGCTCATATAAAAGTCACCTAAACCTAAAATTGACCCATTATCTCATTTGTGCAATTGAAGAGTGCTCTTGCTCCATCTCCATCTTCTCCTTCTTCTTCCTCTCCTTGTGTGTGTGTATGTATGTGTGTATATATGTGTGTGTGTGAGAGAGAGGGAGTGAGAGAGGGAGAGAGAGGGAGTGTGTGTGCGATCGAGCATTACGAAGGCACGATGGCAACAGAGTAGTTGAGTGCTGCACAACTGTAGCTTCTTCTTCATTGCGGCATAATCTTTGTTTCTTGTCAATGCCTAGTTGCACTTAATCTTTTGCATAGTTAGTGTGTTAGTAGTGAATGAGTGTTTTTTTTCAATTTTTGCTTGTACACAGTTAGTGAATAGCTTGATTTCTATTAATTTCTATTAATTTCTATTTTTACATAGTTTTTTATTTTCACAATTAGTAGTTAATATCTTAGCTAGGAATGGGTAAGCAATTAGCACAATAGGTGAATGAATAAGTAATTAGTAGAGTAGGTAACTTCACTGTTCATTGTCACAGTTAGTAGTTAGCATAGTTAAGCTTTGTTAGCAGAGTAGTTAGTTGTAGAAGAGAAGTTTAGGTTAGTTAGGAGTTAGTATGTGTGTAGTCCAAAAAACTATGAAAAGTTAGTGGGTGTGTGTCTCCCAAAAAAAGACCATTGAAAAGTTAGTGGATGTGAAAGGTTAGTGGGTGTGTGGCCCAAGGCCACTGAAACCGTGTGGCGCGGAACGGCGATCGACTGACCCAAAAGAAAAGAAAAACAACAACAAAAAAGTAAAGTGCAAGTGCGGTCAGCGTGGTCTACTCATTCCCCCAAGCCCAAAAAAACTCACCCTTTTGGACTTACTAATTTTAGTCCTCTCCCCACCTAAGAAAATATTAGTTTTAGGATTCCGAGGGTTGTACATAACCGAATCGAGGGCTATAAAGGACGGCGCGTCCCTCTAGCCAAGACGCTCATTTTGAGCTATCGCACGCCATATTTTGTGGCTCGGTTTAAAAAAGGGACAAATTAAAAAAATTGGGTTTTGTAAACACCTAAAAAACTAGGTGAGCGGCCTTCACGGGCACTCATTGACACCCCTAGAGTGTCGGGGTCACATGCACCTACGCTCTGGTTGTGTGTTAGAGGACGAGCACATCGAGAGTGTCTCCGTTTACGCAAGCGGTTATTATTCCTCTACCTTAGTCTCTAGGCCTTCAGCGAGAACCCAAGGTAGTACCACTCATTTGCTTAAATATGCTAGAAGCAATGCATATAGCTTTTTATGACCTACAAGATGAAGGTTTGACTGGCATTGGGACTAGTAGCGTCTCACAAGACTATAGCCCACACAATTTGGGGTCAGAATCATCAATTGAAATTGACTCTGAGGACAAAGAATCTGAGTTAAATCTTAGTGCAAATGTGGGGAAAAACCATCCAGGGCCCAGTGGTACCCTAGATGACAATCTATCCAAGGGGACAAAAGACACAAGTAGTGATTCATCTAGTGATTGTTCACTAGAGATCGGCCGTAATAAAAAATTAGAGAAGAAGAGTAAGAGATATAAGAGACGACGATATCGAGAAATGTGCGTGCTAGAATAAATGAAAAGAAATCTACCGCAGAGGCCAACCTTGGAGTTACACATGCATTACACGTTGAAACCAACGAGGATTGGTTGGACTCTGACACATCTCTACGATACGCTATTGAGCTAAATAGCACCTATGAAAAATTTCTATATAACACCTTATTGGGCACGGGTGCTAAGTATAATCTATTGTCATATGGAGTATCGTGTCAGTTGGGAAAGCCACCTCTATCTTAGAGTATTATCCAAGTCAAGGGTATCAACAGGAAAAAAACTACGATTTTTGGAATCTGACACACTTTGGTCAGTCATGACAAAGGGGTTGTAGCTCAAGACTTTTTGGTCATGCCTGCTGGAACTATGGAGGGAAATATAAACCTAGGACGCATGTGGATGATAGCCACCAAATGCACTATTGATTGGGGGTGTCACAACGCAGAAACCAACTCTTAGCCCTGCCACTCAAGCCATAGTCCCTGAGATGTTGTCTCTTAAGGAAAAAGAACCCAAAACATTGCATGTCTAGGAGGTTGAACCATATGTCCCGATAGCCCAACTCTCTAGAGCTTCAACTAATGTAGTTGAAATAAAGCTGGAGACACACAAGACCCATCCCAATATAACGAAGAAAACATGCAAGTGGGTCCCTAAATATTCTTTAGCAACCATGGTTGATGGTAAAAAACAGAAGCCTTATAAGAAACGTCCCACTCTCTCCAAGAAAAATAAGAAAATGTTGCATTGGATTCCTAAAAAACTATTGGAAGCCCAAGGCTACTATGAAGAAAATGATCAAATGTGGGTACCAAAACGTAAATTGCACTTTTACTTGTCACCATGCCCATGTGAGCCCAATCCTGTAGCTTCAAAACGAATTGATTGTCGTGGAAAGAAAAAAATCACGGAATGCTACACAACCGTTCCAGAGCTAGTTTGGGTACCAAAGAAAGAACGATTTGTTTCACCTGGCTCAGGAACAGGGAAGTCAAATGAAGCTCCATGCTCTTCATGTAGTTCTTATACAAAAATAGAATCTTTGACACAACCTCCACCTACCATTGTACATATCCATAGAAATAAGAAAGAGTTTGCACCTCCCGTTGTAAGTTCACCACCTACAACAACGTTGCAAATAAAATCATGGGAGAGTACCTTACCACCCTTGCAACTAGATGAAATTCATTGGGAGGTCGAAAACTATTGGTTAAAGCCTTCACCCATAACAACTTGGAGCAATTGGTTTCAAAAGGTGACAACATCATTCCAAAAGGTATGATCTACCCAAGGAAGGGGGGAGTGTTTGTTGACATCTATCATTCACTTGCTTCCCTCTCAACCTTCCTCCCTGACCTCTCAATCTCCAATCTTAGGGAATGTATATATATAGCCTTATACTCACAAAAAACAAAAATAGTAAATAGCAAGAGCAATTAGCAAACGAGTGTACACAATAAAAGTCAAAACATTGACCCAGACCCACATATTCACATTCAGTACACTAAAACAGAAACCTTTGTCATCAAGCACCTTTGATCCTCATCACTCGAGTGATGGAGGGTAGGTAAGATTAGTACAATAGGAGTGTTTCTGTTTTAGAGTTTAGTGATCAACAAAGTTCTTTTTTTCCATTGATGTGCCTCCTAGAGGTATTCTTTGTGTTTCATAGTGTGTACAGGAATGTGTTGCTGTGGTTATGATTTGGACCTTCATGGAATGTTTCTCTCGTTCACTCTTCAAGTCAAGAGAGATCATCAACACAAATAGGTGTTTCTTGTCCATTAGCATTGCCCCTTATCTTTTTTGCATCCATGTTTGTCTGCTTTGATTGTGATTGGTAGCATAATATTCACCGCATTTTCTTAGTATCAAACATTAAATTCAATGAATTTTTTTGTCATAATCACTTGTCTAGGTTTAAAAAACAAGCAGTCCGACTATGCTAGTTTGGCCAAGCTAGGCGTTATAGATCTTCTCTTAATACCATGGGGAATTCCTTTCTAATGATCAATGGCTACTTAGGTTCTTAATCTAATTTAGGTAGCATTGTGTGCAATGTACTAGGGCTTTCTAATGGGCTTAGTCCCTATTGACCTTTAGCTTAAGTATTATATAGGGAGTTTACTAATGTGATGAGCCTGGAGAGGGTAACAGTGTTATATGACCCCCCAAAGTTATAAAATTAAAATGGTGAAAACGACAAAAACAAAAAAAAAAGGTACCACAATGTAAAATCTTAAGCTGGAAGAGAAATCTCAGCTTGATTTGGTACTTCACTCACATGTATCACCTATGGTACTAGAGCCCTAGAGGTTCCCAATGTGGGTGATTTTCCTTGAAAAGAAAAAAACCCAAGGCAAAAAAAATAAGCACACACATCAAAATTGAATTTCTGTGAAAAGACTTTGGGGGGTCAAAAAAAAGGAGATAAATCAGGCGATGATTTCATGAGCAATTCCTTTTATCGTAGATTAACTACAAGGTCTTCTAGGTATAGCCTCTAGTCATCCCTCGGACATGAAATACATGGCTCTCGCAATTAAACAAATTAATTGACCAGAGAAAATTAAGAAGCTTACCCATGGTATTAATAGTTGACCTCCAGTGTCTTTCGATCGTTAAATTAGCGACCCCATACTTGTTTAGTTTTTGACATTTACAACTATTTATGCATTTGATTATATCACAATTTAATGTTTATTGCTGACAAATGGTTTAAAATTTTGTTACCAATCAATTTGTTTTTCTACAACTGCATATGATTTTTTATTGTATATGAGAATGCAATTATTGTGCCAATGTTTTTTGACTTTGCAGTGACTGAAGAAGGCTAAGGACATTCATCTCAAATGCTCTTTCACCTCGACGAATGAGCTTTAACTCAATAGCTTCCGAGGATGGAATCTACATCAAGAAAGGGGGCATGTTAACCCTCACGTACATTCCTATCACCTACGACAAACATCCTATTATTTATTTGGTAGATTCAGGTATTGGGCTTGTCAATCCAATAGGAAAAGGGTAAGAGTGATCACCGATGAGAGGCGCACTCTAACTAGAACATTCAAGGGTTAGTTGGCTAAGCCATGGCGCCCAAGTGTGAATGAGGTAAGCTCATATAAAAGTCACCTAAACCTAAAATTGACCCATTCTCTCACATTAGGCAAAATTTGAACTCATAAAGGGGCCCTTTAAGGAGTTTGACTTTACCTGTCTCTACCAAAACGGGCGCATGGATAAATTTTTGCAAACAAACTGCAAAGTTGGCGGAGGTTTAACAGTTAGAATGTCCTCTTCAAGCTCTATCTACTGATATATAGCACTCCATGAGATTCCTCATATTTTAGAAGATTCTTTTTTTGATTCACTTAGATTCCGATAGAGGTGTCACATCATAGGTGAATCAAAAAAAGAATCTTCTAAAATATGAGGAATCTCATGGCGTGCTATATATTAGTAGATAGATCTTGAAGAGTACATTCTAACTGTCAAACCTCCGCCAACTTTGGATTTTGTTTGCAAAAATTTATCCATGCGCCCGTTTTGGTGGAGAGAGGTGAAGTCAAACTCCTTAAAGGGCCCCTTTGTGAGTCCAAATTTTGCCTAATGTTTTTGCAATTGAAGAGTGCTCTTAATCCATCTCCATCTTCTCCTTCTTATTCATCTCCTTTTGTGTGTGTGTGTGTATGTGTGTGTGTGAGAGAGAGAGAGGGAGTGAGAGAGGGAGAGAGAGGGAGTGTGTGTGCGATCGATCATTATGAAGGCACGACGGTGATGGAGCGGTTGAGCGCGGCACAGCTGTAGCTTCTTCTTCATCGCAGTGAGGAATCCTCCATGAAGACGAGCGTAGAGCGGTGAGTGACACACCCTTTCTCTCTCTTGAGCTTACTAGTTTAGTCTAGTTGCATGCTTGGAGCCATTTGTGGCTCGCACACGGTGCATGGCAAGTCCCTTGCATTGACACGTGCGATAGATGCGTACATGGATCAAATGCAAAAGCCTTACCATGGTTTGAAAGCATTTCTTTGAAGCTTATTGTCTCCTCCTATGTTAGAAACTCCTCGCAACCAATCTGCAACTCTTGAAATGACTCCTTTATGAAGGTATGCTCGATCTTTTTAGGATTCCTCAAACTTGGTTGCAGAGAAGCCTTTTCAATCTTTTCCTTGTTGTTGGGTGGTAGGGGTGAAGCTACTGGTTTCACCTTCTTTGCTACACTCTTGTATTTAGTTTCAACATGGACTTCTGGGCCAAGTTTTTGCTTGAAACATTGGTTTCCTTTAAAGGCTTCTATGACTAGATACATTTCCATAGATAAAACTTCCACAACTTCATTTTCAAGATGCAAACTAGAGCCCATTATATCATCAAGCTCACCCATAGTATCTACAAAAGAAACTTGTTCACACAAACCCAAAACATTTTCAGTAGGCTCTAGCAACCCACTCTCTTTCATGCCCATTTGTACTTTATGTACATATTGCCTCTCACATCTCTTCAAATCTTCAAGTTTTGTAAAACATACTGATCCATTCCTTGTTACCAAGGATCCCGTTGAGAAAGTTTTACCTTTTTTTGGATCAGGCGAGACCCTTTTTCTTTCTGTACCATTGCAATCCCGCTTTACAATGGTACTTGGCCAAAACCCATCATTTCCCTATGGTCATGAAACTCTTTGCTCACCTTTGGTAGAGGATGTTCTCTGAGGTTGTCACGATTTCTTTCATGGTTTACACAAACTGTGAGAAATTGGATAGCTCGTTTACCATCTTTGCTGCGTATCCTAGCATATACTGAACGATCCTCCATTACCTTTGTTTCCATTCGAACTCCCACAATGTAGGGCTGTCCAAGGATGAGATGATATGAAGATGTATCCTGTACAAAGAAGTTTTGGTCAATTTTTACATCACCTATTGTCACCTTCACACCTCGACATGCTGCATACAATTCCCCGTATGAATTATTTGCCACTTTTACCATCCAACCATGATTTGTGTCCATCGGCCATTTGCACTTGTTGTAGAGACTCTTTGACATTATGTTTATTTCTGAACCATGGTCAATCAAGGCAACAAATGGATTTTCAAGATCAGCTACCTTGACCAAAGTTTTTGTGGTAGCCCTTGCCCAGTGACTTCGTGAATAGTAGCTCCTAGGAATAGCTTCAACTTCTTCTTCATCATTTGAGAAATGCACTTGCTTCACTCTCCCACTAGATTGGTAGCATCCTACCACAACTCCATCATCCTCCTTATTTTGCAACTGCATTCCTTGTGTCTTCAAGGTTTCTCCGTCAACCTGTGGACGAGAAACCTCAGTAAGAGTTTGCCTCTTTCTCTTGATGATGTCAATGATCTCCTCGTGGAATTCACGCTTTGCAATGCCAAGGACTTCTCCTAGAGTGAACTCAATCTTGCTATTGAAAATCCTTTCCTCCAAGACCTTTTTTAAATATGTAGCAACCTCAATATAAGATTGTAGTTTATAAGTTGGGGCTTTTGTCTTATCTTTGGTTGGCTCTTTCTTCTTTCCTGTTGTAGACTCCTCCATGAGTACTTCAGGTGGAGATGCTCCTTGTGTCGATGGTGTTTGAGAAGGCATTGAGTCTCTTCTTCCCCCACTTCTAGAAGCTCTTTTTGATGGTCCTTCATTAGCATTCTCACGTCTGCGCTTCTCTTCTACAATAGCCTCATTTTGTTGGGATTTTGTAATGTAGGCATGCACTGACAATGAGTCCACTGGATCATTCCATCCTGTTTCTAGACATATGAAATCACCTACTTCATGTAGAATCTCTTTTGTAAGCTTTCCCTTTTTAGCTAATTACATGACATTTGGCCAAATTTGACCATGATGGTCACTCACCTCTTCATCACTAAGATGCTCAATTTTTACTCCATAAGTAGTTGCCTCAACTGAAGAGGTGGCATGGTTAGTTGCCATATCTTCAACTAAGGTTTGCATTCCCCCCTTCCCAAAGTTAGTTCTCAAGGGTAGACCTGTCTCTCTTAAGTGTATTTTACCATCCTTAAAAAAGACAACATCTTTTGACAAAGCATCACTAAAATCATCACAATCCCTTCTTCCATGGTCTGTACTATCACACCAAATACATTTATTAACAAAACCTTCTTTGGGTTGTTGCCTTTGCCTAGGAAGTGGCCCTGAAGGTTGGCCTTTTTCTTCAAGCTTTGCAAGATTCACCTTCAAGTCACGCATTCCCTTCACAAGATCACCTAGCATAGACTCATCAAACTTAGGAGTGATAAAAGTAGGCTTTACCATTTTACCAGAAGTTGAGGTGGAAGGACTTGTACTGTTTACTACCATCTTGTCCCTTCTTCTTTGTCGTTTGGAAAGCAGTGAGACAGCACCTTCAACCTCATTCCAGTCGGTCTTAAGTCCTTGTTGAGCATCTTTATCTTCAAGAAGAAGCTCCAAATTTTCTTGAAACTCTTTACCTACAGCTTGTAAGAAAAGATCTGTCTTCTTTACATCTAGTGTGGCCCTTTCTATCCTAGTGAGTTGTGCATAGCACAGCTCAAATTCCCTAAGTAGCTCTGTTATTGATAGTCCTTTCTTTGGCTTGACTACCCATTCTAAGAATGCCCTTTTGGTCACTCTCTCAGAGTCCTCCATGAAATATTCCTCCTTTAAAGCTACTTTGAGTTCTTCCCAATTTCTCCCATGCCCATCTTTAATTCCCCTAACATGTTCTCTAATTTTTGGAGCAACAACTAGCTCAAAGCTTTGAATCATCTCACCTTCTGACACGCGATGCAGCTCCATCTCCTTCACATACTCGCGTAAGTACTTGGTTACATCTTTGCCATTGAACTGCTCCATTCTATTGACGACTGCTTGTATGGCCTTGGTTGCTAAAATATCCCTTCTTTCAGTGGCATGTTGTTGTTGCATGAACATTGCAAATGCTTGAAACATTTGCATTGTTACTGGGTCAAAATGCATATCCTATTGCTCAACATGATCACCCATGGTTACCCAAAAACTCTCACCCTGGCAGATTCGCGTAGGGTTCACCAAAAATATATCAAGAAATTTGTGGTCTTGTCAGGAAAGCACCGGGATTTTGGTTGTGAGAGTTTGTGAGAGAACTCCCAAGACTATATGAAGAAGTTAAACCATAGATGCCATGAATTATATAGTCTGGACGGAAGTGCTATCAAAGAATCTTCATTCTTTCTCTCTTGTACTCACACACACAAAGAAAGAACACAAAAGATAATATCAAAACAACACAAAGATGAAAACATCAAGGCTATGGTCATATCGGATCATGGGTAATATGAAAGGGTTAATAGATGAGTTAATGGCATTCAATCTTTGTTGAACAAATAGGCTACAAATTGTTCTTTGGAACTGTAGTTATGTGCTCACCATAATATATATTTTTTGTTTAGTGATTGGGATTAATCAAAAGAAAAGTTATAAGTCTATAACAGGTAGTATGATGGGATCCGGTGAAAGAAGTATTTCATTGAGCCTTTCTCGGCTAGTGAGAAACACTATACGTTGTTGAAAGTGTATTTTACGGCTAATCCATATATTAATTCTAATAGATCTCTCAGAGTGGAAACGATAGAAATTATCATCATGTGGATTATTCATCTAGGATAACTCTAGTATGTGCAAAATATAGATATGAGAGAAGAGAAGAGAATTTCCCTCCCAAGCCCTATTCTTGCCCGTAGGGAATAAGGATATTGCGGGGAGAGATGTACCTGTAGCAAGGAGAACCTAGAGTTTGTAGAGAGAATGAATTTTTAAGAGTGAGAGAGATAGATTTGGTTAAGGATATATAATTAGATATATATATACGTTGGATTAGAGATGAAAAAGAAAACAACAAGAAATCAAGAAAACAGCAATGTAGAACGCATCTTACTTGACAAACCCTTTGGGACCATTATTGATGAAGAGATAAGAAGAAGGAAGAATTCAACTTTGATTGATACACCAAGTACAAGACCTTCTTTGATTAGAGTTGTTCTTTCAAGAATAGCTTACAAGAAAGTCTAGTCTTCCTCTATGAGAAAGTGTAGGCTTAGGCTTATGTTAATGGCTAGGCACAATTAGGTGTTACTACTCACTCCCTCAATAATTTCTCTCATCAATGGCTTGAATGGTTTTCAAGGAAGAAGAGGTCCCCTTTTATAGGTGAAGGGAACCCCCAAGGGTTTACACAAGAAGAGAAGAGCCAGTGTGAACAGAAACTGGAAAAGTTGGAAATGAGTTGTCCCTGCATGATGTGGGCAGACTAGGGTCCAGTATTTTGATCATATCTCCTGAACTGTGGCTCCAAATAAAAAAGTAAAAAGATGGGCAAAAAATTCAGCTCATTAGATGCAACTTTCATTTTATATGCATTTTCCAATTTGGATTGGAACCTTGTGTAAAACAATCATCAAAATAGGGTACAGTTTTGGTAGCAAAAGTCTTCTTTTGGTCCCCTTAGCCTAGACTTTTATTTGATTCCAATGGACACCTCATTCCATATGAAAGCATGACATTGCTCCTTGAAAACGTTTTGTACTCATGCTTACAATAATGCATTTAGATTGGTTTATCTTTGAGAATCATGCCACATAGTGTACTGCTAGGATTTGATTCCCTCCTAGTAGCTATTTAAAAAGTAATATAAGAAAAATATAAAAAATACATAGAATATATATATATTGAAAGCTATCCTAGATATAGAATCTAGCTAGGGTGTGAGATAATAATGAGATAGTAGAAAGAAAGAATCAATGCTTTTTGCCCCAAGTTAAAGAGGGGGAGCTATTGACACTTTTCCTATAGTACTTTTTGACGGTAAAGTAAGAATATGTTTACCCTTGAGATAAATAATATGATGAGATAGAAAGCTTATTATTATACTTAGATATGCATATGTACATTATAAGATATAATTATGTATCTAAAAAGCTACAAGATAGATCTTGTAGCATGCGTTCCCACTATGTACGTGTCACAACACGAAAACACAGTAGCTCAATGACATTACGGAAAGGTGGTGATGCATTGGTCATTGGATCGCCAGGGTAAGTATGGCTATCAACCCATAAGTTAATTGCCTTGCATCTATGGTAGAGGATTGACTGAAATTTGTGCTAGTTAATCAAACAAATTAGAGAGAAAGTGTAGGTGAAGGTGGCTATGAAAAAAAGAAGTGGAGAGTATCCAAAGATAAGAGAAAAGGATTATATTGTGGAGGGAAGAAATAGAGGCAGCGCATCTCAATCTCCTTTGAATTTGAATTGTTGATCATGATTGTAGAGAGAGACATTTTGTTGCACACAGAGGTAATGGAGTTTTCCATTGCATGAGGGAGAAACATGAGAGAGAGAGAGAGTGTAGGGATGCATTGTAGCACGACCTAATCGCAACCCACAAAATTGTCAAATCGTGGATCGAGCAACCCGGCTAGGGCTTGGAAGCACGAGCCTAAGATGCATAGACATAGAGGATTCAAGGGATCCTTCTACTCATCATAGAGAGAAGCCATGGAAAGGGCTCCCTCTAATCAACAACACATTCATACTCACTAATCACTTGCACACAATCATGCAGTTGAAATTAACCTCTCACATCAGTCACTCTTATTCACAACTCTTAATCACAACTACACAAGCATGCAATTAACATACCTACTCCGCATTAGTGTGTCCATTCCGGCACAACCCCTCAATGCGCCTACGTATGCACACACACTAACCGCAGCTTGTAGAGAGAAATGAAGACAAGGAAGGCATAGCCCTCACACACCATGGCCAATGGTGTGGATAGAATAGACTAACTCAAAAAAGGGATTAGAGATCTACTTTGGAACTCCTACATGAGCCCAAGCCCTATACAATGAAATGTAAATATTGTGCACTATGGCACATCCACAGCTTGGTGCAAATTGGTGTAGCCTGTGCTAGCCACTGCTAACATTCCCCCCTTCCTAATTTGGCGCACGTCCTCGTGTGCCGGTGAAGTAAGACACGGTGACATGATAGAAAGCAAGTCCTTGGAAGAAATGTTAAGCTGCAAAACATAAGAACAAGTAATGAGAACAAAGGCCATAAAGGATACAAAACATGAAGTACAATGAGAAATCATGCAAAGTGAATTTTTTCTTCTAAAAAATGGGTGAATCATGGTAAAAAACTAGACAACATAAAGCAAAAAAACACCTATACTATTGTGAAGATTAAACCACTTGAAATCTCAGTTTTATGCATGACACACAAGCAATCAATAATGACCCTAGGCTAATTTAAGTTCATAAATCTATTAGCCTAAAAACTATGTGAACAATCTTAATAAATCATTCAAGTCTATCATGTCTATGGGCTATAAAAAAGCTCCTAATCTATTAGTACATTGTCAAAGCTTTTTGAAGTTCATGGAAGTTTTGATTTTGTTATTCATTGAGAAAATTAAAGCACAATCACAAGGCTACCACCCCAAGGCAAGTCTAGGTGCAACTCCTGGCTCCTTGAACACTCAAGAAGGTGTTCCAAAAGCCTACTAGCCTACCAAGGCAACAGCTAACCCCTATCAGCCCAGGGCATCGATTTAGGGCCTTGAGCAAGCAAGCCAAGGTGATTCCTCTCACCTGTCAAGTGCCAATAAGGCGCTAGGCCTCACATAGACACAACATAACATATAGATTTTGATTTTCATGTGTCTAGTAGCATTTTTGCTACTTTTTCTTGACACTTTTTTGCTTCATTGATTCATTTTTTAGCACTTTTTTATTGCTTCCAACATGAGATGCTTATGGCAACTATAGTAGAGGACTAAAGCCTAATCATAGCCCTAGGTCATGACAAAAAATGAATGGAGTATTAAGACTGTCACTTAGAGTTTAGGACTAATGAGAAATAAACCTACATTAACCAAAGGTCAAGGACAATTACCTATGATTAGCACACATAAAACCTAGTTTTTTGATGAGTTAATTTTCACAAAGCAAAGTGTTGAAACTCTAAGATGCCTAGCTTTTGAACATGAAAAAACCATAGCTTAGAAGCAAAATTTCTCTTAAGCCAAGCAAGAGAATGAAGAGATGAGAAGAGAGAAAAATCATGGAAGGATTACACCTATTCATGCTCTTTTGAGCATCCTTGAGCAAGCATCCTTTGTGTAGATAAGTCTCTTGATCTTTTTTATCTGCAAAAGAAGATTTTTGAAGCTAAGTGTAAACACAAGCTACAAAAGCAAATTATTGAAAGCCAAATGCACACAAAAACATCAATGAAAACCTAAAACTAGGGTCTTGCATACCCGAATTTGCCAAAGGGAAAAAACCCAAGGAAAAAAAGTGCCTTTGGTTATGCACATGATGCTCTTTGATAGCAAATTTATGCATACATAGCAAAAAATGAGAGAGGTAAAATGCTTCTATATAAGAAAATTTTGCAATTTTTACATTCTCTCATGCATGGTTCAAAGTTTGATTATTTTCTAGCTCAACTTGCAATATGGAAAAACAAGCCAAGATTTGAAAATAATGCAACCTTTGAATGAAATGAAGTAACCTTTGAATGAAATGAAGTGGCTCTCGAAAGCCAAATTTTATAATTTAAATCTTTTCAAAATTTTGGCTAACAACTAGCTCACATGAAATTTTACATTTTTAAAGAGCAATCTATGAGCTAGAGATGACTGCAACTTGATAAAATGAAGATGAATGTCTCTCACGAGACAAATTATGTACTTGAAAGTTCTCAAATAAGTTGTCTAAACACTAGCTCAAATGGAAAAATTTAACTTTTGACAAGGCTATGAGCTAGCATATATACAACTTTTATTCCAAAGACATGGAATGGCTCTAAGTAGCCAAATTTTGCAATATTGCAATGATGACCCCTCCTTGGATCAATGAAAGTTCAACCTTGCCACACCCCTTCAAAATGAAGCTCAATTGTTAGTGCTTTTAAACATTTGAACATCCAATACAAACACTAAAAGCATGCTCAATCATACACAAACTGTGCTAATACTATCTCATGATCTTTCAAACAAGCTCAATGATTAGTGCTTTTGCAAGGATTTTCATTCATATGAAGCAATAAAATGCACAAAATACCTCAACCAAACATGGATTCATGCTCAATGTAGTTTTCACAATCGAGAAACTCACATGTATTTCAACAAGAACATGCCTTTTAGTGTAATGAGAAATTCAAAAAAGGACTAAAATAATGCTCGGTTGAAAATCTCAATGCAAAACATTCATGTTGCAATTTCGGCACACACAATCAATACCCACATGCTCTTATGTAGAAATTTTTTCCATACAAAGCAATAAAAGAGACAAAATTTTGAATGCATACGCGGCCTATCACTCGTTCTATCATGCACCAAGTCTTAGAGTCTGGCATAGAAGAGAGCCATCATGGAAAGAACCCAAAATTTCAATTTTCTGCTAAGTGGCCATTTACGGCTAGCATGCATAGTTCATAGGAAACTCAATTCTGAAAAATGCTAGTCATGAGGTTGTGCGAGCCCTTATGCCAAGCATTTTATCTTCCCCTTGTACAAAAGGTATTCTTTTTTACTCACTCCTTCAAAAAAATTGATAATTAGTGCTTGCAAGTATTTTGCATTCAAAACAGGCACTAAAACCATCATTCCTTTAATTTCAGAAGGGGAGGGAGGTGATTTCGTGGGAATCATCTTCTATCATTTCATTTTTATTTATTTTACATTTGTTTTTCCAAATGGTGACGGCCGAATGACTTGCAAGCAGGTAATGGATGTGTGTGTGCGGGTTGGGGGAAGCTCACCCCAGGATTCCCATAGTGCTTTAATGGCTATGGCTATGCCAACTCCACTATCCAGTATTGCCATGGTTTCAACGTTATTATATTTCATTGGGAGGGTGGTGTTTCCTTCTTCACCTTCATAATGTTCTCCGACTTTGTTCATGGGAACAGATCGAATCTCTTTGTTATCCATTTCATTTTTCAAATTTTTCAATTTTTTTGAGATTAACCCATTTATCCCCACCTTCTCTAGGGTTTTTTGTAAATCATTCCACAAGTATGGTTTGAATTTTAATAGTTCTCCCAAGGTAAGAGTACATTGGATAGGTGTAGACATGATTGAATGAATGTTGTCTACTTCTAGGGTCTGTTCAACTCTTTTTACTTGAGTGGTCTTACACATGATGGATTCATCTTCGTTATCTCCCAAGTAAGAAGGTAATGTTTTCAAGGTCAATGGTTTTGACATTCCTGAAGCTTCCGATCTGCAATCCTCATACAAGGATTGTACATCTATGTTCATATCAGAAGGTAGGTTATCCAACCAGACTTCCTCTATAGGAGATGACTTTAGAGTTAGGCTCCCATCATTGATCTCTCTTACTTTTTTCCATAAGTGTCATGGCCAGTCTTCCTCTACAAATGGAATTACTCTAAGGCATCTTCATTGTCAGGCACTATAAGTTCTGGTTCTTTTGTGTGAAGGTGGGTGTTTGCCACCACATCAGATTTTTCTTTCATTTCTTTTACCACAAGCTCTTTAGGTTTTGTGATACTTTCAAGCTCGGATTTTTGTTTTTCCAGCATTTCTTGCGTGATTCTTACCAAATTTTGATAAGCTTTCAGCTTAGCTGCTTTCATGTCTTGAGAAGGATAGTTTTTCCATTTGTTTTCCATATTTTTTCCTGCTTTAAGTCCTGCTTAGTAAGCTTCCAAGGTGGCATTAATTGGCTCAAAATTTTTATCAACCAGAATAGATCCACCAGATTTCACAATCGTTTCCTTCAATTCACTTCCAATTTCTTTCAACTTTTCCTGGAATAGCTTTTTTGCTTTCTCCTCGATTTCAACCTGTTGTTTTTGTTTTCTCATCTCATATCTTTTGCTTCTGCATCTTTTGATTCTTTGAGAGGAAACTTTAGTATTTTTCAAATCATTAGAGGAGTTGTGTTTCTTTTTCTTGGCCTAGTCTTTGAGCTATTTGTATCCGTAGACCTGAAATTCTGCACTTCCAATAACAACTCACACTTTATTCTTTCAAAGAGAGCAATGTCTTGAAATTCACCTCGGATCCTACTTACCCTACTCTTAGATTCTCATGCAATGGGGTTGTGGAAAGTGTCCACAAACACTCATTTTCTTGTCTTTTACGGTTTTCAGATCCTTGATCTTAAGACTTGTCTCGTATACCAATCATTCTAAAAATCCTAATCTATTTTTATAATCCTACAATCCTAAATGTACTCAACAAGTACGATTACTTCCAAGCTACCTCTACACAGCAAAAGACGACAATCTTAAGCTATGCGGTTTCTAAAAGAAAGTTTTTAACTCTAAGCAAACCTAGAGAAATTTAAAGGAAAACTACACAAGATACTCGTGTTTTTCCCTACTTTAGGTCTCTTCGATCCTCGACAATGGTGCCAAATGTGGGATGCATGTCTAACTTCACCATCCGATATTATTGTAGTATTAGCAAGAACCACGATTAAATTGTCAATCCATGGGACGAAGATGACTCAACTAGTGCATAGAGGCTACAAGAGGTTGTCGATCTCTCGGAAAATGACTAACAACTCGCATCTAACTCAGTCTACACTCAAGTGACTGAAATCACCAAAAGCCAATCGCTCATCGGCAAATAAATCACATCCGTTACAGCATCAAATGACATCCAAATTTAACGAAACGTCTAGGACAAGTTTATAAGACCTAAGCACACATGCTTATGGTCTCAAACCCTACTTTAGGTAAAGTTCCAAAATCGCGATTATTAACAGCAGTGGATTTTTTACCTAGTCGTTTTCGACCCAGAATGCATCTAAATTCTCAGCAATGATGCCCCAATACCCCACCTATACTTAGTTTTTGATTTAAAAGTGTAAATTCCTAGCTATGATGAAATTAGGCTGCGGGTCGGCGATGCCAAAAGCTAGAAATTACTATGAACTGCTTACGTCAATGCGTAGAGCTCTTACCTGCGGTTGCAATGCAACAAGCGCAATTGCAATGTGACAACCGGAAAGGGAGTAGGAAGCACGAGAATGAGAGGAGTGAGCGTTGTTAGCTCACACTGTGTATTTCTTATCCAAAACTTATAAAAAACTTACAAAAATTGGGTGTTATACCGTAGTCAAGGTTTTTGGGTGGTCAAAACTAATAATGTGGAGTTCTACTAAAGATGGGTAATGACTGGCTGATACAATCTGGAAGCTTGTAGCCCCGGTTCATTAATCATAGAGTTTATACGTGAAAACAAGAGTTACAATATTCCCGAATTATCAAATTAATAAGTGTTTTACAAAGAAAACTCGGAAAAATGGTGTCTGTGTTAGCTTGCTGCTAACACCAATTAAGATTGAAAACTTGATGATGACCAAATTTCTTGGAGCTCGTTCTCCCTCCAAAAGGACTTGTATTATAATCCTCTCAAAAGAGAGCTTTGTTACAATACAAGTTTGTGCTCTTGCAGAGCCTTTCTTGAATCAAGAAGATGGCGTATTCAAGATTCAATGGTATAAACCTCCTTTACAGACCCTAAACAACCCAGTGGGGAGAAAGGAATTGAGAAGGAAAGACAAGGATGAAGGTAGAGAGAAGTATCTTTCAAGCAAGATAATTGATCTTCCATGTACATTTGCTCATATGCTATCTCTTAGCATAGCTTAGTAATAGAGTAATAGAGATAGATAAGAAGAAACTTTTATTGGATTGGATTTGCATCCATATCCAAGAGCTCGAGCATAGAGTCCGTCTCTAGAGCTCCCGTGAGAGAGAGAGAGAGAGAGAGAGAGAGAGAGAGAGAGAGAGAGAGATTTATTTACCAATCTTGGGCACTTGAGAGAGAGGGTGAGACGAGAAAGAGCTTCAAAAGTGCAATGAGTACTCTCTTATATAGCTATGCTAGTGTGCAACTAGATCAGAATACTTCACACTTGACCCATGAGGTGAGAACACCTCCCAATGCAGCTCGAGCATTTCCAACACTTTTCCACTCTTGCATTACATGCTAGAACTTTCCCCCTATCCCCCCTCCCCTTCTTGGGACTCATCTTAGTAAGTGGAGACACCATACACACTCACACACTTGTTTAAGTTCACACAAAGCAAGCATTTGCTACCTTGGTCATGTGACCTAGTCAAGCTTAATAAACAAATAATAGAGTCAATTTACTAAATGAAACAAGGATGATATAACCTTAGTCTTTAGATTTTTACTCTCATTTAATAAAACCCATAAGCTTACCTTTTAATTAAAGAGCTCGGATGCAAGACCTTTGCACAAATCTGAGGCTTATGAAGCTGACTCGAGGTTATAGCCTACTTGCTAAATTAGGATAATCTTTGGTAAAAATAAAATTTACCCTTTGGGCTTTAAAACTTCCACCTCATGTGAAAAACCTTAGCACAGTGCTTTGAAAGTGTTTCCAGGCTACTCCCAAAACCTGTTAAATTTAGACATTTTATGGCAAGTTAGAATTTCATCCTAAGGCTTCCCAAACTTTATACTTAAATTCTAAAGACTTATCCTAATGACTTGAGCTTAGCACAATCACTATCTATTTTTAGACACATATAATTGCTCTTGGTCATATCATTTGTCTTGTAACTTTGATCAAGGTTGCTTAATATACATTTATCCTTCCTTGACATGTACCTATAACTGAGATAATCAATTATCAATTGCCCTTTCTCTTTTATGGACTTTTCCCTTTTGGTTCCAAACCTTGACCAGTTCGTCCATTAGCACTTAATCAATTTCACTTGTTCAGTTTTTTTTCCCCTAGACTAAAGTGGCCAATTTAAGTTGAAAAATACTTTTAGAAGCTTAGAAACTAATATTCATGACATTACCTCTCCCTTGAAATCATAGTTGTCCAGGACTATGGGGTGGAAGAGTAAAGTCATAGTTAGTCTTGTTGTTGTGGTGAAGGATATATGTTTCTACCCATCAACATTCTTCCACTTGGTGCTTGGAAGGATTAGCTATCGCAAGCATGTATTTAATTATCCATAATCATCGTTCATAGTAGATTGGCAAGGTCTACTACATGCTTGAGAGACTGAGCTGCCACAAGCTTGATTCATGGTATGAATACACTTAAAATATATGAACATTTAAATGAAATCTTAGAGTCAAAACAAGATATTTTTTTTCTTTAAAATATACTTTGTTCATACCTGGTTCTTAATTTTGACAAAAGTCATTGTAAGTATTTATAAGGTTTGTATTATCCTTTAGCTGCATGTCTTGCATCCACCTTGCATTTTCAAAATGATAATTCCTAAATTTGAAAAGATATATTCAAATAGTCTCACCACTTCCTAAAACCTTGTCTTCATGTTGTAGGATTCTCTCTGGTTGCAAGATCTCTTCTTCATCCTCAAACTCAAATAGTTCTTTAATTACTAGTTCTTTGGGTGGCTCGCCCTTACTATAAGGTCTCAAGAGGCTCACATGAAAGGCATTATGAATGAGCCATGTACTTGGTAGCCTTAACTTGTAAATTGTTTCATTGATAGGCTTAAGAATTTGAAATGTATCATAATATCTTTTTGCAAGCTTAGCATAATTTTTTTGGTGACCCTTTGGGCATCCTTGTGACTTAATAAATATGTGACTATCACTGAGTGCAACAGAAGGGTTTATTAAATTTCATATTTTTCTCACATTTTCACATACAAAAGGGTACCACAATATGGATTGGAATTTTTTTAGAAAGATTGAATAGGAAAAGAGTGTATTTTACTTGCCAAAAATTCACAGATAAGGAGTTTTAGAAATAGCCCTTGAATACGCGTGATATACACAATTTATACATAGTGACCCCCTCCAAGTACTTAGGTGTGCTTTTGTAAACTTGAGCAATACCCAATCATTTTCTTTGATGATCAAGGCTCCTCTATGCTTATTGATAGCATCATTTTGGTGCTATTGCATGGTGGATATGGCTTCTTTGATCTTTTGAAAAGATTCTTTAAGATCTATGTTATATGCATCAACAAAAAAGATATTCCCAAGTATCTTGTCTATCAATGGAATCTTGTGTCTTCCTTCAACTACTTCAAAGAGTTCCTTTGATGTAGAAGTATGGATAGTGTTATTCTATGCAGACTCTACTAAGTTTAAATACATTTCCCATTAATCTCTTTGATCTACTTACATAGCATATGCTTTAAGTACATCTATGATGGTGGAATTCTATATCCCACCTTGGCCATCCATTTGTGGGTGATAGGCCGAAGTGAAATTCAACTTAGTACCTAGATTCTCAAAGAGACCCTTCCAAAACTTGCCAGTCAATTTTGGATCTCTATCTAGTACTATAGATGCTAGCAAGCCAATGGTAATTAAAGACCTACGAGATAAAGAGGGTTGCCATATGGTCTTATTTTATAGTATTTTTGGTCGGTATGAAATGCACTTGCTCACTAAACCGGTCTACTGTTGTCCATAATCCCGTATTCCCATATATAGACTTTAGTAATCCAAAGATGAAATCCATGTATATATTTTCCCATGTGGAATCAGGTATAGGCAGTGGCTAAAGTAAACCAGGATACTTCCCTCTATCATATTTTGTCTTTTGACATACAATTCATTTGGCAATATAGTCCGGCACATTTGCCTTCATTCCTAGCCAGTAAACTTACATTTCTACTCCCTTGAGAGTAGTTTGAATCCCTCTATGTCCCGCAAAAGGTGGAACATGATATTCGTACATAACCTTTTCACGTAGATTATGTGGGACAAGTGTCTAACCTCACTCCTGTCTTATTGCAGACATAGCGAGAACCACGATTATAATTGTCAATCCATGGGACACAACTGACTTGACTAGTGCATAGAGGCTACAAGAGGTTCTCGATCTCTTGGAAAAAAAGAAACAACTCGCATCTAACTCAAGTTACACTCAAATGACAGAAATCACCAAAAGCTAGTCGCTCGTCAACAAATAAATCACATTTGTTACAGTATCAAACGACATCCAAACCTTACAAAACTTCTAGTACATGTTTATAAGACCTAAGAACACATGCTTATGGTCTCAAATCTCACTTTAGGTCAAGTGAAAAAATCGTGATTATTAAGAGAGTGAGTTTTTGACCTAGTTGTTTTCGACCCAGAATGCATCCAAATTCTTAGCAATGTTGCCCTAATACCCCATCTATACTTATTTTATAATTTTGAAGCTTAAATTCCTACCTATGATGAAATTAGGTCGCGGGTCGGTGACGCCAAAAGCTACGGATTACCATGAAATTCTTACGTCAATGCGTAGAGCTCTTACCTGCGGTTGCAATGCAACAAGCGGCACTGCAATGTGACAACCAAGAAGGGAATAAGAAGCGCGAGAAGGAGAGAAGTGAGCACCATTAGCTCATGCTGTGTTTCTATTATCCAAAACTTAATAATAAACTTTACAAAGTTGGCTTTTATACCTTAGCCAATGTCTAAAATGTGTAATGTCCGGCGCCCAAGACCTTTGAGGCTCCACACTTATTGTATCTGCAATCTATGTACAGTAACTGACCTATGCTTTATATCTTGGAACTCTTATTGAGCCCGTAACACGTTACAATTATCACAATGGCTAAATAAACTAGGAAATTACAATACATGGCCATTTTGGAAAAATATGAAAAGTGTGTAATTCCAATCTTCACTACTTCTTCATATTCATCTTCGATGTGCATTCATAAGGCTTCAATCTTTAGCAACTCATGTTAACTGATGTCGGCTCAGCTAGCATGCCCCCCTTTCAATTTTAGTGCCCGTCTTCGGGCACTGTTGAGAAGTGTCCGTGGAGGCTGTGGAAGGTTTTCGATTGGGTGTTGATGGGCTGATTGTATGCATTTGTCTTTGAATTTGTTGATGAGGTTCAATTTGCTGCAACATCTTGATTGGTCCAAATATGTCTGATGTGAGAGATGATGTTGCATTTTTCCATTGTAATAGCATAATGATGAAGCTGCTATTTGTTTATGAAAAGTTTGTACAAGGGAAGTAAAATGATGAGGTTCTAAATTAGGGTCTAATACCTGGATGACCAAAGTGAAAAAACCTAGTGGGAAAAAAGTCTCTTTTGGATACGCACATTATTGGGGTACTTATTAGCATGGAAAATATTAATAAAGTACTCAAGCGATTATTTGCTGATAGATAGGAATTAAAAAGGTAGAAAATATGAGAAGGTAGCATGATGGAACATTGGTTTGCATGTTGTATTCCAGTCAAGGTGCATAGGTGGAAGCAAAAAGAGTGTCTAATGCATATGTATACACAAAAATGCATGGAAAACAATATGTTGTGCAAGAAGGATTTTGAGCGGTTCCTTAGAAATATGGTGTAGCTATAAAAGCATATGACATGGATTTGCAACCTGGCACCCCTTTAAGAATGGTTTTCATTGATGAGGATATGTGCTCTCATCTTACTGTGCACTGAGCGTGATTGTTGGACTCTACATTACTCCACCAATTCTAAGTTATTAAACTTTGACTCTTATGCTCATCCCATCGAGCATGAGCGACATGACTTTAGATGACTTTAGATATGCTCAACTCTTCCAGCTTGAGCGTAAGCCTAATAACTACGACTCTTAGCACAGAGTTTAATATGACTTGAAGCTTTGGGCCTAATGCTTTGCTCATTTTATGGCTCAACAACCCGGCTCTGATTATGCCAAAGAGTGTTTTTTGCACCTTGGCAACATGACGCTTTACATTCTTTTGCTTACTACAAACATTTCTTTAGGTAAAAGTAAGCTTGAATCCTCAAAAAGAGGATTAGTAAAGGACCAACTTGGCATTGAAGGTTTCTTTTGCCATACCTATTTTATCTTCTTTGAATCTGTATTCACGTTGGTTGCGTCATCCTTCTTTGACTGTGAAGACTCTATTATTTGTTTGATTCTCTAATTGGGTCTATTGATAGGAGTCTTTGATATTGTTGAAGGCCTTTGTTTACTTTCGGCATTTGGATTTTGACTAGGAGCATTGGAAGACTTAGAAATCCAAATTTGATAACCTTTGTATCTCCATTATTGATTTTGCTTCGCTCTAGGTCTTGTTGAGTTCTTGAGATCTTCATGCAGGTCTGGTATAGTTGCAGTGGGCATGTGGTTGACTGGTAGCCAAATCTTTGTATAACCTGTGTAGAATCCTTGTCCAAGAGGAAGATTCTTTGAGATCCTTCTTTGTTCTGTATCCTCTTGTGAGTTGTGGTAGACTTCAGAATATTTTGATGTTTTTTTGTTGTATACCTGCTTCTTAGGTATCCTAGGATATTGTCAAGGTTGATACCTTGCGGGCCTTCTTTCTTGGGAGGGACTTGACTTCACTTCATATGCCCTAACCTGCAAATTTGGTACTCATATTTGTATGTTACCTCTATAGTACTCCTCTTCCTTTAAGCTCCATTGTGATGATATCCATCCCATGTGTTTGTCTTTTTGTGTTGACTTCCTGTCTTTAATCCAAAGCGGATCATTGACTTTGACTAAATTGCTCTGAGAAAACACTTCCTTGACTATCTTTTTCTTTCTTGAGTACTTTGGCTAAAATATCTTTGCTTTTCTGGGTGTCTCCTTAGAGGTTTCAATTGGTTCAGTAATTGACTTGAAGTTTTAAAACTTTGATGTAGAGGCATATGCTGTCACACCTTCTTTGTTGCTAGCCAGTGGAAGGTCCACTTTGGCCTTACCTTTGTCTGCAAGATTTGTCTTTGATTCTTGTGACTTTTGCAACTTTGAATCTAGCAGTAATGGTACTTGTAAATGTTTCTTGCTACCTCTTGAAAAAGAGAGTATTAAAATTTTATCTTCTTTGTATGCCTTCTTTTGGTCTAACCACTGATGTCCAAGGATGGCATCTGCAAGCATTTCCTTTGAAGGCTTCACGTGAAACTTCACCTGCTCTTCATGATTTTGGATGCTAAGGGTAGCAACTTGTTCTTTTTGACTTGTAGCCTTACAACTGATTTCTATATTATCTGGCTTGCCCTGAGTAATCTCTAGAATGCTCTAAATGTTGTCTGCAACCATATTGTACTTTGCTTCTTTATCCAGTAGAGCATTGCATCTAACACTTGCTCCTTTCGTACTACTGAGAACTATAGCTATTCTCATTGGAGGTTCTATTGAAGATTTATGTCCTGCTTTTGTCATGGTCTCATCTTAATCTAGTTGTCTCTATGGAGGGTAGCTTGAGAATTTGTTTTTCAATCTAACTTAGAGCAGCTGATTTAGAAGGCAATGTCTGGAGTTGTGGACTTCTTATAGATTCTTGGTTGTTTGCAACCCTGTTCTTCTTAGCTTCTAGCTTTGGTGGCATTCTCTGCTCTTTTTTATCTGCACTTGTTGTTGCATGATATTCTTTAAGCTCTTCTAAAGTTCTGATTGATGGATATGAATCATCTTCAATAAGATATACTTTGATATAAGTCTTGAGCGTCGGCTTCCAAGTCTTCTTAATAACGTTCATTTAAACCAACGGTCCCGTAACTAGCCTAGACGTGCGCTAATTTGCCATATATTTGCGACTTTCAAGCTCATTTCAACTAATTTATGATTATGCATTCGTATTTCACTTACTTTGCTATGCTTCATAGTCTAAATATGTTTACCCTCCCAGTTTCGTAGTCCAACCAAATTCTTTTTATACATTCAAACTTAACCAGATTGCTCCTTGCATGTATATTTAAGCGTGAACATAGATACCAATTATTTTGATGTATTTAGGAATTTTGTGTGCACAAGTTTAATATTGCAAGATGACACCAAATTTGATAAAAACTATTCTTTATTCTCAAACTCAATTGTACCCAAAATGCTATGCAGACATGTATAAAAATGATTACAACAGTTTACTCACAAGCAGAATTCAAAATTCCAAGCATTTCCTTTTTGTGTTTAAATTTTAACTAGCAATATTTCTTTTCAGTGTTATGCAATCGTTTGGAGATAAAAAAACTAACCAGAGAATGTTTAACTTTCACTTTCAAATGTTCTGCTTTTTGTCTCCGTCCGAAATCAAGCAGCGGCTCCTCTCACTTTAATGTGAGTCACTCCGTAGCATGATTTTGAAACTTGCTTTTCGAATTCACTCTTTCTTTCTCTCTTGCTCTCATCTTGAGTTCAACTCTTGCCCGCTAGATCTTTAAGGTCTCTTGGGATAGTTTCCTAGGACGTTAAAACTCTTTTCTTCTCTCACTTCGATTCACTGCAGAGAAGGGCTTGCCTTTCCTCTAATTCTCAACCCGCTCTGCAAGGAAACCTAAAACCCTTCTTCACGACTCATATCCCTCTCTCTCTCGTTCTCTGCCCAAAAGGAAGGTGGCTTCTTTCACACACTCTCTCTCTCCCTAAACTTCATACTTAGTAACCTTGCGGCCTACGGTCCTCTCTCTCAATATGCCCTCACGCTTGGCACTTATAAGCTTCCCGCAAAACAATGACCAAGCATTCAAATTTCAATGACATTTATATGCAACACTCATAAAATCATACTGAACAGGCATTATGATGCAATGATTTACATGCATATGATCCTAATATGCCTGTGCAGGTCCCCAAATTAACTCAAGTTTGTTAAAAAAAGTGAAAATATTCAGGGGTCTACAAGTCTCCATTTTAACTCTGCTTGAGGTACTTGTGTTGTCGCCTGCCGGTGACCAGTCTTGGTCTTCATTCTCTGTTGACTCTGAAGACTGCATCTTCATTGAATTATGTATCTCTAACATCTTCTGGGATATTGGCATTCCCATCGCAATGTTGTCTGGCATATCCTTTGTTGTGATCACATGGAATTGAGCTATGATGATCTATGAACTTACTTTAATGGTGGTGGATATGATTCCCTAGTATTCTGCTCATTTGTCTCCAGATATGCTCACAAATTCAGGAGCATCTTCTAGCTATGGTTGGCCACATCTTTTCCAAGTGCGAAAGGACATGAGGTTCGTATCTAGTTGAAAATCTAGCTTTACTTTGCTTGAGAGTTTTTCTTCATTCTCACAAACAATGTTGCACTTGATCATCTCAGGATTTCTTTCTGTATTGACTGATTTTGTTGTGGCAGTGTCCTTTGATTGAGCCTTATCTGTATTTCCTTTATTGTGATCACCCGATTCAATTGATGTTGACTCCATTGGTTGTAATATTGTACTTTTTTGAAATTGTTGAGCATTGTCCACCTACATTTGGGTAGCCCTTGATCTTAATAGATCCACTATACTTTCTGGTAGAATCTGTCTCTTTGGAGGAGATTTGGTGGTGACCTTTGTTTAGCTTTTGGGAATTTAGATTTCATTGATTTTGCATTTTTTGTCACCTATTCTGGCAGCTTCAGGCTTTGCATCATCTTCAGATAGTCTTTGACTTCAGTCAGGCCATCCATATGGGTTTGCACAAGATCATGATCTTACTGATATTTGTTACCATGTGCATCTCGATATGCATATGTGAGCTTGGTCACATGTAACTGGTTGAACACTATTGGACTTGTCAGATTTTGACTCTGACTTGTGGAGATCAGCTGGAACTTCAGTCCTTGATGATCTTCATAAAAGATTTTGTCTGCTGATTCTTATGGAATCTGGGTCAATGGGAAACTTCCAACAACCATATGATCGTTCAATGGTTTTTTCTTTGAAGAAGTTTGTTGGCTAGAAGCCCTAGGGCTTCTTATTGGTGCAACATTTCCTGGTACATAAGCTGAGCTTGATGGATTTGCAACTTCCCCCTTCCTAGGATAACTATAGCCTGCTTCATTGTAAGAGTTCAAAATTGTTTAGTTCTCGTTTAGTCTCACCTTTTGGGACTGTGAAGTCACACTTTGGGTATCACTGTTGATGTTTGGCATTTGTAAACCTTCTTCATAGTTTCCTATGTATCTCTGTGAAACATGACAAATTATTCCCCAAGTCAAGCTGTAGAAAGCATTATCTTTGCTTTGATATTGTCTATCCCATGGGTCGCCTATGATATAAGCTTCTAAGGTGTCAGGACCCAAGGCATCATAGATGCTAGACTCTCGTCTATATATACGACTGTCTTGATCAAAGTATATGCTCGTTGGGTTACAACATCGAAGCTTGATTTTTGATGGAGGAGAGTTTGGCTCTGAATAGATTTTTGGGTTCACTTGGGTAATATCCTTCAGCTCTAGAAAGGATGGGCTATAATAGATTCTTTTCTTTGAAATGAACCATCCTTTCTGATTTATCACCGGACGCACTTCTATGAACAGGTATGTGGGCCATTCAAACACTAGTTTATCCATTTTGTACAGTTTCCCTTTTTGGTCTACATAGTGTGCATATGAATTATGGGTGCCATACAAAGCTAACAACATTCTGTTTGATGTGTCCCTCAAACTCGTGAATGATTGCACACTTGTGGTAGTTGATGTAGAATCATTTGCAAACCTAAAAGTATTTTCAATCTTCGGTGATATCTAGACATCTTGACCAAATTCATGCAAGAATTTGTTGTTCAAAGAATCAATTTTAATATTTTCAGGTGCCTGTGCATCTTTATGCTGGTTTTGAATTTGCAGTGCTTTTAGTGGTGCTTCTAATGGTAATGAAAAATCATCTGATTGCATTAAAAGTGATGATTTAAATGCACTTACATTGAGATTAGCATTTCCAAATTTCTCTGTACCTTTCTTATTGGCAGTTGATATGTCCCTGTTCTCTGGATTTCTTGGAAAATCTTCAGAAAAATGTTCACCTTTTTGCCCACAATCTAAGCAATAAGCCATGAATGGTGGTATTTCAATTGGCTCTATCATGTCAAGCTCTTTCTGAGAAGTTTTTCCTTCTATGCTTGCCAAGTTTTTGCTTCTATGCTTGCCAAGTTGTCCGCATCTATTTTCAGAACACTAAGCATCAAGTTGTAGAATGCTCCATCTTGACCTTTGTACCGTCTTTGGCTTGGTTCTCCAATTAGATTGGCTTCTATTGGTTGATCTCTTAGACCTTGCAATTCTAGCTCTCAACAATAGATCTGACCATTGTAATCCATGTACAATGACCCTGATTGCATATGCACTAAATGGATGCTTTGTTGGCTTGTGCAGGTTGTTGGATAACCACTTGGGTTGACTTTTTGCACTTTTATTTTCACTTCATCTTTGAGCTTGCAATACTTGGCTCTACTGAAGTCTGTGAATATCTGGGAGCTCTCTAAATCTTCCTTTACTCTAATCAATAGGATCTTGGCTCCTGTGTTTCTTTTGCTACTCATTAAGTATCTATGGCCTTCTGAATTTGCATAAAAGACTTTATCTCCATTTCAGCCATATTGTTGTAAAATCTGCTCTGCTGCACTTGTATATGTGTTGTCATTGTTACTAGCTTGCTCTGTTGTACTTGAACTCTCGGCTCTATTTGAGTCCATGTTGGCTTGTTCTGTAAAAACTATCTCCTAGCAGATTTTTGTATCGAATAACAAAATTTCTACTGCTTTGGCTTGATAAAACTACCTGTGTCGAATCACTTTTGAATTTGACTGCTCTTAAGACTCACAAGAGTTGATTAACTCTATCTCGAACATGTCAAAATTGATTGCAGCCTTTGAAATGATGAAAATTCGGGTCTTGAATAACCTAACCGGCAGATTAGATTGTTATCCATTTTTCCACTTGACTTGAATGCAACTCCTATCAAGCTCCCAATTCTTTGCATGCAACTTAGTTGTTAAATCTGAGCTAAGTGAGTCAACAAATGAGATTGCCAAATTCTATCCTTGCAAGGAGCTAAAGGACTAATCTGCGACCTAGAAACTGAGTTATCATGTATTAATTTGGATCCAATTGAGCCCAAACTTGACGAGTGGCCTTATATTATGTTCTTCTAACACTGTACAAGCTCAAAAGTCCAAAATCTTGTTTCTGTGTATGAGAAGTAAATACTCGTGATTATTTACTTTTCTCAATTTTTTGTACTTTGTGGATTGTTTTGCCAAGTAATCAAGTTGTTAAGGTCTCTGGACAAGTTTCACTGAGTTTGAACAAAATTTGTCCAAGTTATCAACTGTTTTGTGTCCACAGACTCTGATTCCAAGAATCTAGCTTAAGTATCAATTTTGTGATCCAAATTTCAGAAAATTTGATTCGTGGAGTCTACTTGATATGCTTGACCTTGTGGTATACTCAAATATGAAAAATTGTCCAATTTTGTAGCAGAAGTAAATAATCGCGATTATTTCCTATTGGATTTTTTTGCACCTTTTTATCAAAATGTTGATACCAACTGGTTAAACAACTCAAGTTAAGCTCCCTAGCCAAGTTTCACCAAGTTTAGATAATTACTGCTCAATTTCTAAACAGTTTTATGTCCGCAGACTCACTTTACAAATTTGGCAATAATTTTCACTTAATAGATCCAAATATTATCAAATTTGATATGAGTGCTCAATATAACATGATAAAATTGTTGATATGCTTAGTTGATCAAAAAATCTTGAAAAATAAGGCAAAAGTAAATAATCACGATTATTTATTTTTGGCAAATTCTTACATATTTTTGATCAACTGAGCATATACACATGTTTAACACTTCAATCTAAGCCTCTAAGTCAAGTTTCACTGAATTTGAAAAAGATTCATCAAGTCGGACACAATTTCTCGATAATCAGTACAAATTTCCGTTTTTATTAAGGTTTTGGTATGTTTGGTGATCCAAACTCTATGAGCCTTCAAAACGATGTTTGTAATCATGCATAGAGTCTCTAGTATCAACCTTGATCATTTTTGAGCTAAAAGTAAACAATCGCGATGATTATTTACTTTTGACCTAAAATGAACATTTTTTGCACTTTTTTCAATACTCAGTCTTTTAGTGACATATTTTAAGCCTCTGAGTCAAGTTTCACCAAATTTGAACAAGATTCATCAAGTCAGACACAATTTCTCGTTCCCACAGGTAAGTGGGCTTGAACCCAACAATCCGCCCCTCAAGCGTGGACTACATTGACCATTCTCATGACACTTAGAGTTTTAGGTTTACTCTTAACCATGAGTTTGTGGTATACTCATAAACCATGAGTTTTAGGTGTGCTCACAACCAAGGGTTTTTGTGAATATCTACTCACAATGATCTATCCTATATGATAGATGAGTATGGAACGGATCCAAAATTCAAAGATGTTATGTCAACTATTGCACTAGGCAAGAAAGAGGAGCAATACAGTGTGCAATATGGTTATCTTCTCTATGGAAATAGGCTATGTGTTACACATAATTGTTAACTGAGCCGATATCAGTTAACAAGATCTGCTAAAGATCGAAGCCTTATAAATACATCAAAGATGAATATGAAGAAGTAGTGAAGATTGGAGTTACACACTTTTCATATTTTTCCAAAATGGCCATGTATTATAATTTCTCAATTTATTTAGCCATTGTGATAATTGTGACATGTTACGGGCTCAATAAGAGTTCCAAGATGTAAAGCATAGGTCAATTAGTGTACCTAGGTTGTACATACAATAAGTGTGGAGCCTCAAAGGTCTTCGGCGCCGGATATTACACATTTTAGACCTTGGCTAAGGTAAAAAAGTCAACTTTGTATTGTTTATTATTAAGTTTTGGATAATAGAAATAGAGCATGATCTAACAACGCTCACTTCTCTCCTTCTTGCGTTTCCTACTCCCTTCCTGGTTGTCACATTGCAGTGTCGTCTGTAAGAGCTCTACGCATTGACGTAAGCATTTCATGGTAATGCGTAGCTTTTGGCATCGCCAACCCGTGGAATAACCTCATCATAAGTAGTAATTTAACCTTCAAAATCATAAAATAAGTATAGGCGGGGTATTGGGGCAGCATTTAAATGCATTCTGGGTCAAAAAGGACTAGGTCAAAAACTCACTGCTACTATTAATAATCGTGATTTTTGCACTTGACCTAAAGTGAGATTTGAGACTATAAGCATGTGTGATTAGGTCTTATAAACATTTCCTAGAAGTTTCGTAACGTTTGCATGTCGTTTGATATTGTAGCGGATGTGATTTGTTTGCCGATGAGCGACTAGCTTTTGGTGATTTCTGTCATTTGAGTGTAGCTTGAGCTAGATGCGAGTTGTTTGTTGTTTTTTGAGGGATTGGAAACCTCTTGTAGCCTCTATGCACTAGTCAAGTCAGCTTCCTCCCATGGATTGACAATTATATTCGTGGTTATTGTTATGTCTGCAAAGGAGTGATGTTAGACACCCGTCCCACGTTTGGCGCCATTTTCGGGGAGGAATAGACCTAAACTAGGGAAAACAAGAGTGTCCTGTGTAGTTTTCCATTAACTTCCTCTACGTTCACCTAGAGTTAAACTTTCTCTTAAAAACCGCATAGCTTAAGATTGTCGTCTTTTGTTGTGTAGAGGTAGCTTGGAAGTAAGTGTACTTGCTAAGTACCTTGTAGGATTTTTGGATTGTAGGATTAGATTAGGATTTTGAGAATGATTGATGGGCGAGACAGGTCTTAAGATCACGGCTCAAAAAACCATTAAAAACAAGAAAATGAGTATTTGTGGATAGTTTCCACGACCCCAATGCACTAGAATTTAGGAGTAGGGTAAGTAGAATCCGAGGTGGGATCTCCAAACATTGCTCACTACAGAATAATCAATTGTGAGTTGTTTATGTGAAGTTGCATGATTTCAAGTCTACGGATTGAAACAACACGAACATACTGTCAACCAGTGAATCTTGATGGAGATTATTCTTTAAAAGTTGTATGAACCAGTGGGTAAGCTTAAGGATGTATTTGAGGTAAATTTTCAAGAGTCTGCAAAAACTCAAATTATTTACTTTTTCTTGATATTTTAGACCAAATTAAGTTTTGACTTGACTCAGAAGCTTCAAATAGATCATAAAAATATTGTCCACTGAAAAAGTTGAAAAAAGTATTCATTTTGGGCCAAAAGTAAATAATCGCGATTATTTACTTTTAGCTCAAAAGTGACCAAGGTTGATACCAGAGACTCTATGCATGTGTACAAACATCTTTTGTGAAGGCTCATAGAGTTTGGATCACAAAACAGACCAAAAAATTGATGAAAATTTAAATCTATATTGATTGTTTACCTTTTAATTAATTAGCTTGGGTGTAAGACCTCTCATTGCTTATGAAGCTGACCCACGGCTAGAACCTGCTTGCTAATTAACCACCTGCTAAATTAGGATAATCTCTAGTGAAAATAAAACTCACCCTAGCACAGTGCTTTGGAGGTGTCGTCAAGCTACTCTCAAAACCTACTAAATTTTGACCTGTTATATTTATATGTTTTGTGGCAAGTTAGAATTTCACCCTAAGGCTTCTCAAACTTCATACTTAGAGTCTAAAGAGTTATTCCAATGACTTGAGCTTAGTACATTCACTTTTTATTTTTAGACTCATAATTGCTCTAGATCATCTCCTATGTCATTACCTTTGATCAAGGCTACCAGGGATACATTTATCCTTCCTTGACCTGTACCTATGACTCAGATAATTACTTAGTAGTTATCCTTGATCTTTTATAGAGTTTTTTGTTTTGGTCCCAAGCCTTCGCTAGTCGGTCCATCAATTTCACTTGTTCTCTTTTTATTTTCCTTGGACTTAAGTGACCAATTTAAGTTGGAAAATACTTTTAGATGGTTATAAATTAATATTCATGACAACTCAAAAATCAAGGATCGTACATCCTTCTACACTTGAAATATTTGAGGCATCCTTACTACAACATGAAGTCTCAATAATTATTTATCAACACATGCTAGCATTTTTTCAGACCAAGGGTAGGAATAGAAGGGCACTACCCTAGAAAAGTACCAACTACACATGCAATATAAGGATCTATATATAGTTACAAGCCAAGGGGTGGGGGACCTATAAATAGGAAGGATGTTTGGTTATTTGCTTGTTGTAGTCCCATGGTCTCACATTGGTGTTAGAGATTAGGGGAGAGGGGTAGAAGGTAAGAGCCATGGAGTTTTGGGATTTTCATGAAGCTGCATTCTCTCTCTCTCTCTCTCTCTCTCTCTCTCTCTCTCTCTCTCTCTCTCTCTCTCTCTCTCTCTCTAAATGAAGCTTCCAAGGTGAGAAAAAGAACGTGGGAATGAACCCCTACAAACAATCAAGGGTAAGGGCAAAAAGCACGGTTTGGCAAAACTTTTGGCTTGAAGTAAGCAAGAGGCCTTCCTCTGCAGTTTTAACTTCTCCACAGACTCGCAAGGAGGAATGGTATGATGGGATTTCGGGCTTGAAGAGAGCACGAGGTCTTCCTCTACAATTTTTTCTTCTGCACACGGGCTTGCGAGGAGGCACCAAGCTCGTGGTTTCTCTCCCTTTTCTCCTTGTTGCACTTTTGCATATGACCATAATGAATCTCTTTACTTGAGTTCATATTAGGGTGCCCATTGTTGGCCCTGCATTAGCTAGGGATGGTTCCCACAAGAAATCTTCACCTATCCAATAGAGAGCTATTGTTCCCTTTTGAAAAGGTCTCCATATGGTTTGATAGGCCCAGTCAAGATTGAGAGTGTGGGATATGATTCTGGTAGGTATACTATAATAGCTGAATTATAGTCTCTTCTCATGCCAAGAACTTGTGTTGTTCAAAAATGGGACCTTATACCATTAACGAAGGAAAAAATGTGCAGATTAGGGGAGTTTCTACGTATGAAGGTACATACATGTATGGTTGGGAGAAGTATTAGAGAAGATAGATGTATCTCAGTATTTGATGTTCATGTTGTTATAGGACTATTGGTTGAGTGTTTGAATTTCTTGAGCAAAGGCGTGGCTTTGTGATCAATCACATAAAAATTCTTGTCCTCTAGGGCACTCAAGACATGATTAATGGAAATCATTCTACACAAGAACATTTGAAAGATTTCAAATAAGGTTTTCAAGCCCATGAGGATGCTCTTTAGTCTTTCCTAGAAGGAGGAGCATGGTTAGAAAGGATGGAAAAGCCATGCAAGCCCATTAAAATGAAAGGTTTTCACAATCGAGTTGAGATAATGTGTCTACAATGGTACTATACAAACTTAACCTGACCACTCATCATTTTCATCCCGCACAAAGCTTTCAAGGGAAAACAATAGCTCTATATATATAGTTGGTGCAAGGCATATCTTGTGAGGCAATCCAATGCATATAAAGCTTGCACGATTACAAACAAAAAAAATTATAGGAAGCACATTTCCATCCATGACTACGACTTGAATCCAAAGGAAGCAACCAGATTTTCTCTCAAATTGGACTCGAAGAGCTCCAAGATTGTGAAGGGGAACAAGACCAAGGCTTGGCAAGTTCCTAAACAAAGCTCTCAACAAGCTTATCTTGGCAAGAAATATTGGCAATGAAAATTCTACATAGGATTCACAAGAGCTCCTTTGGAGTTGGGGAATTGCCATCACAAACAAGTCTACGAGACGGGTTACACAGGATGTAACAAAAGAAATACGCATAATTTCTTCATTTTCTAGTTGTTACTATGGGGCAAGCCCCTAAATAAGAATCCTAGATGATTCCAATTGAGATGTCATTATCTAAAGGAAAGCTTCCTATTTTTGGACTCTTGCATAATAGCTTCCAATGTTTGAGATATGTTATTAGCATACAAACTGGGGAAGGCTATGCCAAGGTAACATACCTATTATCCAATGGGTTTTGGCAGGCACCAAGCCAAGAGTGCTAACATGGTACATACAACAACTCACAATCTATTAAAATCTATGGCTATGAGCTAGATCTGCCAGCCACCAAATATTCTTCTTTGATTGAACACCTAAATAGGTGTTTCTCTTCTCGTTGGCATTTAACTCAACATCAATTCCCACCAAGGCCCTGTTCTACCTGCTTGTATACATATTTGATAAGCATTTTGATAATTTTTCCAATGGCGCTCTCAGCCAAACCATCACATTGGGGATGCTAAGATGAAGAAAACATGTGTTAGATGCACAAATTTTCAACTATTTCATGCAGTAGATTGCTCCAAAAGCCTTGCCCTCATTTAGAAATTAAAACCCTAGGAGCTCCAAAACAACAACAAATATTATCAAATACAAATTGAGCCATAATATGAGCATTTACCTCTTTCATAGACTTTGCCTCCACCCATTTAGTAAGATAGTCAATGGTGACTACAATGTATTTCTTACTATTTGATGACTTGGGAAGTAGCATGAGGTGAGAGAGAGGGAGACCTCTCATTGTGGCTACGGCATGGTGCATCGTGCTGCGTAGGCGACCATCAGGTATCTTGCAAAGAGGTTTGGCATTACGGTGTTATTGTAATGCCGCACGGCATTGTTGTGAAGGTGATGACATGGCACCCTATTGGGTGTGTTCCCACGGTGCCCAATGAGCCAAATATTTTATTGAAGAAGAGATGGGTCCCACCCATTGTCACTAAAATGTAACGACTCCCCCAAGGGACAGACTCACATGTGACGGGACCTCCAAGGAAGTCAAGAATAGAAAGGAGCGAATCACATGAAAAGTGAGCTAAAAAAATGCAAATCAACAAGAATAGAGGAGGCTACACATGCCCTACAAGGGCACATTTTTTTCCACTTTGGGGGAGAGTTTTTGGAGCAACAAGGGCTCCAACGAAGAGAAGTTATTTTCTCGCGAGCTCTTCGATGGTGTGGAGGCTCTGCACAGAGGAGGATTCAATGAGGGCTGTCGGAGAAATTTTTTTCTCCTTGACGCAGTGTCTATGGAGCCAAGTTAAGGGCATTGTGCTGCTCTTGTGTAGCAGATTGTACGGTGATTGTACATGGTGTTTTTGTCAAAGAAGAATTAGTTCATTGCCAAGTTTTGTGATGTCTATTCCGCCTTTCCCCCTTCTCTTCTTCACTCTATTCAAGCGTGTGTGGTGTTGTTGTGTGATTGGTGTGCACCCCTCACGTCGTCTACATGTATGAGAGAGAAAGAGAGAGAGGTATCGTGTTGTGGAACTACTAGAAGCAAGAAAAATTGGGATGATTGTTGTTGGTTGGTTGGTTGTGCGAAGGGCATGTGCATTGGTATGCATGCTAGTGATGGTTTTCTTGTAGATGTGTACAATTATGATGGTGATTTCTAGTGGATGGGGGTGTTGTGAGTGCCCTAGGCTATAGAGAGGCATCTATGTGTGTTTTTGGGTGTGCTCCCATTCCCCCTCTCCAAAGCGTTCCAAAACTGAGAGAGGCCTTGAATCCAATATCTTCTCCCTCTTCTTCTCTTGCCAACTCCTCTTAGTTCCTTCTCTTTGCTCCCACATTCATGCCCCCCTCCTTCCCCCCCGAGATCTCACATTCCTCCCCTTCTTCTCACCTCATGTTTCCTTTTCATGTAGGGCCTCCCCCTTTCCCTAAGAAATGATGGCACTGTCATTGTGGGAATGGGGGTGATGACATGGTGGGCTAGCCAGTGGAGGTGCACTAAGTCTAGCAATGATAGAGCCAGATCATAGCACCATAGGATGCTTTCCATCTTTTGCTCCATGGGCAAGCTCGTCAGAGCTTCCTACTTATGGGAATGGGATCGTGCTAGCTAGGATGGATGAAAGAGAAAGATCATGCACACAAGTGAGGGTGTGTTCACTAGATTATCACTCAAGAGAATTAGGTTCCAAGATCAATTAACTTGGACTCATAAACATGATCTTGAGTATTTACTAAGCCATCACAAGCTCACCATAAACAAGGGAGATGTAATGCAAAATAGACTTGTGTTATTCATTCATGAAATGAGCTTTGAGTAGCTCTATAGCCTTGCACCATTGCATGTGTGATAATTTGACCTTTTCTCTCCTTCACTCATACCCCAGGACTCTAGGACAAAGCTCACACCTTACAATGCTCCCCTTGAGGTTTGGACTAGGAAGAGACTGAAGAAAAATGACATCTCTGGCACATTCCAAAGAGCATCTCCAATCCAAGAGACCATCCCTAATCCAGTAGACAAACAATATAACACTCCAATCTAGGATCGACACTCCAATCCTGGAGCAAAAGCATCGCTCTAATCCAAGAGCAAAATTTTGAAAAAAAATGTCTGCTTCTCTCTAATCCAAGAGCACCTTTGTCTTCTTCAATGCTTTGACTTCAACTATTTTATGGTCTTTGTATTTGTTTCCTCCCCTCGAGTAAGTTCTTCTTCCCCACTTTTGTTGTGCAACTAGGATTTATTGAAAAAAAAATGAAATGCAAACATACCAACATAAAATAATTGCTAATGCGGATGCTAGTGATGGTGTTGCCAATTCCTCCCTGCCTTCGAAGTGAATTTCTCCCCATGGTGTCTTGGAGCAGTCTTTGCACTTGGAGACTCTCCAAGGTCAGTCTTTAGACTTTGTACAATAGAATATTATCTTCCTTGACGATGGATGTAGTGACGTACATTGCAAAAATTATGCTTGGTTGCAAAGTTTTTAGTGATAAATGAGAGATTTTTTTTTAAGGCCCTCTTCAGTAACGGTGGAACCACTCTTCAGAATAAGATTGACTCTTTGTCTTTGCTTAGATGATGGGGTTTTCGTACCTATGGAAGCTTTAAAGTCCTTTTTGTTGACCTCTTGCTGCTCCACTTGCTCATAATATGTGGCAACACTCCAAGAAAGTGATGTGATTTAACACTTTAGGATTTCTTGAATTATCAAGGGAGTGAGGCACTAGTGAGGGATTTTGAGAGCTTGCAGGATGTGGGAAGAGTCCCCAAGTTGAAGGAAGTACAAGGATCTCAATAGATTTCCAGTGACAAGGGCCTCTAAAGTGACGTGATCAAGGGAGCCACCAATAAGATCATGGAACAAGGGGCCTTACAAGCCAGTCTAGATGTCATGCAAGAACATGGGGAAGGGGGGCCTCCCTGAGGCAGACACAAAAATCAATTAAAATGCGGTTGAGCGATCGATAGATCACTAAGGTGAGGACGCACCAGTTGTGGTTGTGTTGATCGCGATCGATCACATCAGGGAGCAGTCGGTTGGAAAAGGGTTACCATGTGCACAATTGGTAGGTTAGTCCAGCCGGACCTAACAGCGGACTTCAAACTGACTAAGTCTTTCTCCATGTCCACCTAGTGGGCACCCTACTTGGGTGTGGGATGCATGTCTAACCTCACCATCCTATCTTATTGCAGTATTAGCGAGAACCACGATTAATTTGTCAAACCATGGGACGAACCTGACTCGACTAGTGCATAGATGCTACAAGAGGTTGTCAATCTCTTGGAAAACAACTAACGACTCGCATCTAACTCAAGCTACACTCAAGTGACTGAAATCACCAAAAGCCAATCGCTCATCGATAAGCAATCACATCCGTTATAGCATCAAATGACATCCAAACGTAACGAAACTTCTAGGACAAGTTTATAAGACCTAAGAACACATGTCTATGGTCTCAAACCCCACTTTAGGTAAAGTTCCAAAATCGCGATTATTAATAGCAGTGGATTTTTGACCTAGTCGTTTTCGACCCAGAATGCATCTAAGTGCTTAGCAATGATGGACCAATACCCCACCTATGCTTAGTTTTTTTTTTAAAAGTGTAAATTCCTAGTTATGAAGAAATTAGGTCGCGGGTCGGCGTCGCCAAAAGCTACGAAAGACTGTGAATGGCTTACGTCAATGCGTAGAGCTCTTACCTGTGGTTGCAATGCAATAAATGCATTCGCAATCTGACAACCGGAGAGGGAGTAGGAAGTGCGAGAAGGAGAGAAGTGAGCGTCGTTAGCTCACGCTGTGTATTTCTTATCCAAAAGCTTACAAAATTGGCTTTTATACCTTAGCCAAGGTTTTTGGGTGGTCAAAAGTAATAACCTAGAGTTCTACCAAAGCTGGGAATTGACTGGCTGATACAATCTGGAAGCTTGTAGCCCCAGCTCATTAATTACAAAGCTTACCACGAAAATAGAGTTACAATGTTCCCGATTTATCAAAATAATAATTGTTTTACAAGGAGAACTCTGAAAAATGGTGTCCACGTTAGCTTGCTGCTAACATTCCCCCCCTCCTCGCCTGTGTCGTCCCTTGACACAGCTTTATGGGTTGAAGTAGTCTTCGGGTTGACGGTTGGCGAGGCGGTCTTTTAGTGCTTCGAGTGCTTTTTTATAGCTGATTTTGCGTTCTTTCTCCGGCACTTGCAAAAATTGCATGGTGACTCTGTTTTTCAGTTCCACCGCCGAGTATCCTACAAATCTTGTTGTGAGGTTGCTTATCAGTGGCACAAATATCTTCGTTCGCTAGGTGAAGAAGCCAGTGTAGAATGCCTCCTCAAAAGCTAGCATATTATGCGAGGGCAGAAACATGCATCGGACATAAAATCCATAAAGAACTTCCTCTGAGGGTTTCCCACTTAAATCATAGCAGAGACCTTTGTCCCTTCCAAAAATGAGAGCCATGGGGCTCCTGTTTGCTGAAGCTCATCGAAAACCTGTATGCATGTAAGTAGCATTCTGCAAATCCTATATAACATCGCACAGGAGATATTTGGTAGACTTTTGAAGAATGTCATGGCGCCCGTTAGGGTTTTCACCATATATTCTTCTGTTGCTTGGCCTCTCTCTGGAGCTGGCAGCCTGGGAAAATTGAGCCATGTTGGCCTCTTCTTCTGCAATGCTTTGTGTGCTTGCCATGTCCTTATTCGAGGTACAGGAAAAAATGTCCAATCTTTCTATAAGGCCGCAAGTGCTCTCGTGAACAGAATCAAGTATCTTGGATTCTGCTTTGTTCTAGGTCCTTTCAGGCCTGTAGGTACCCACTTTTCTGGGTCTTTCCCCTGTGAGTGCCTAGTGCACTGGTACGCTTGCTTTTCTCTTTCAAATCTTGCTTGTTTCTGAGCTAGCTCCTCTTGGTGGGCAGCCACAGCTTTCCTCTTCATCTCTTCCCTCCTAGCTCTTTTTTCTTCGGTGTCAGAGCTTTCACTGTTGTGCCGCTCATAGGAGCTGTTATCTGATTCATCGCCTGATTTAAATGTTCTTTTACATGATTTTGTAGATCTTGGAGAGGGTTGAGCTGCCAAGATCCATGTATTCTGATCTGAGACAGTGATCTGAGACAGGCGGTAGATTGACAGCCATGCCGATAGCATGATAGGCTATTCTTGTTAATACTTATGGCGTGCCCAAGTATGTTATTTTCCCCTCCTTCTTGGTGGCCTTCAATGTTGTCAAAACATATTGCGCGTGGTCCACAGGCTGTCTGGTTGTTGACTTCAACACTTGTGTAAAAGTGGTGGCCATGACATGGTTTGGTGCCGTGTACCTTGGTGGCCTTTTTGCCAGGAAATGGAAGTGTTGATGGTAAAAACGGACTGGCTCTTCCACCTGCTTGTGAATGAGATCGACAAATGTAGCCACGACTGTTTTCTTTGTAAATGTGCCCGCTGTCTTACTATCTCTTGCCCGCATGGTCATCCCTTTAGTGGGCAGTGTGAGTGCCTCTGCCACTATTTCTTTTGTAATTACAACCTCAACCTTGTTTCCTTGGTTGTCTAATATCTAGGCAGTTTCGTCTTCTTTGATTGTGGACAGAAGCTCGTAGGCTTTCTGGAAGTCCACTCCGCAAGGCTCTTGTTCATAGAAATGTCAGAGTCCCAACCTGCGGTTAGCCTCTTTGGTTTCTGGCTTTGCAACTACATCATAGAGCTCTTTAGGCAAGAGCTGCAACTCCACCTGATGCCCTTCTTCACTTTTAAACCTGCTAGTGAAAACCGTGGTGTGGTGTTCTTCCAATTGTTCTCTAGAAAGGTAGGATGCTTTTTCCGCCTTGACTGACTCGGGATCCAGTTGATATGGGGGCAGCTCTTGCAGTTTCTCCCATTGGTTTAACTTCTTCGCGGCTTGCATTGCTCTTGTTCAGTGAATAGAGTGCAAAGTTAGCAGATTTGTCAAATTTTTCTCGGAATGCCCTTTTAGACTAAAATGCTGATAATCTGGTCCAAATTGCTTCAAATTAATTTTTGAACAAGCAAAGATGCATAAAATCATGCTAGGAACAAAATTGTATGGTCAAAATAAAAATTTGCAACCAAAGTAAATAATCGCGATTATTTACAACTGAAAAAAAATTCAACTTTTTGGCAAACTTGGCTTTATAGGCTTGAAGTATATGCCAGATATATGCTCTGAGGGAGATATGGGCTCATTTGGATGCATAGGGTGAAAATGGTACCGGATTTTGGCTTTAGGTCTCTAAAACAATAGATATAAAGGAAATTTGAGATTTTGAAATCCAAATTGACTCAAAATTGGCAAGTGGGCTTATCACAACATGTACTTTGGATGTATGATGACAAAATATCCAAATTTTCTCATTTTGGCCAAAAAGTAAATAATCGCGATTATTAACTTTTCTTCCAAAATTGACATTTTTTGGCATAGATTGGCTCTAGACATGGTATAGACCTTGGGTAAGAATTATGAAGTGATTTGGATAAAAAAATGTTGTCCATAACCCAAATTTTTTTGCGTTTTTTGGCAATTTTGCAAGTAATGGGTGGTCATTTTGGCTCATACTTGATTTTGGCATGTAATAGATGTGTACACATGATGGGTGAGGTGACTTGACAATTTCCAAGCAAAAATGATACAAAAGTAAATAATTGCGATTATTTACTACAGTGACAAAAACTTTGCAATTCTCATAAGTTTTGACCTAGACATGTTTCATACATCTAATACAAGTCAAAAATTGAATTTGGTGGAGTTTGGTCATGCCGGCATCACTTTGTGCTTTATCCACTCTGAAATCACCGTTTTTTGTGATTACTCTGTTTGTTGGGTTGGTCGGTCAACTTTGAGGCTTTCGACTTGTCCGTAACATAGTCGTGAAGCTACCTGTCCAATTTTGGCTCATTTGGAGTCAATTTGGCCTTGTGTGTCGAATTTGACGTTTTGTAACCTTCGAGCCGTTTTCTGCTTTTCGAGGGCTTTACTTGATGGATTTCACCAAGCTAATCATATACATTGTATATGAACCTCATTAGCAAGCCATCTGTGGAGTCAGATCAGAATTCTGGCCTTTTGCAAAAACCCTAATTTCTCTATTGGGGACCCCCTTGACCCCATCCGAATGGTCATTTGATGGTATGGAAAGGTTCTATATGGTTAGGGCATGCTATGGTTCAAATATCATCCGATTTAGTCAAGCTGGCAAGCCGCTATGGTCAATTTTAGGTGGTAGGTCTTCGTTCACTGCTCGGTTTCTAGGGTTTTTTCTAGGGCTTTAGACTAGCTACCGGCCGTACAAAATGGATCATTGATGAGTAAAGAACTGTTACCATATACATGTGGTAGTGATGTGTGTGAACACACTAGGACCGCCGGGGCATTTTTTCCCTCTTTAGGAGGTTTTTTCCCCCGTGCATTGTATATACGCCCATCACTCTAGGGCTATCTATCTTTCCATTGCACACTAAGGAATACACTCTCTATTGTGTGCCTTGAGCTTCCTTCGTCTTCTCCAAGCTGTGTGTGTTTCTCTGCAACCCTAATTCCAACAATTGGTATCAGAGCAGGTCACGTCCTCCCGGGCTTAGTCGCCAGCCGCTCCAGCACACGCCTGCTCACTTTCTCCGATTTCAGTGAGCTTTGGCAAGCGTTCGCAGGTCGACAAATATTTTGGGAGAGCTCGAAGAGCTTGGTCTGCTCAGAATTTTGATTTGGGCTCATTTCGGCCTCCGTTTCCACTACGGGCAGTACTGCACAGGCTATTTCGTCATTTTGTACAGATATTCTGTCAGTGCCGTTTTCTGCATAACAGGTGCCTTATAGTCTTCTACGGTTTGTGCTATATAGCACAAGTTGTTCCCGCTCCATTTCTCCTATTTTCGGGCAGTTTTCACATCAGGTGCAGCATTTACCATGGCTGACAACAACAACACAGATGTGTTCAAGATGTTTGCTGCTGAGGACAGGTTGGATGGGGACAACTACCCTATGTGGGCTTATATGATGCAACACGTTCTTGTGTCAAAAGGTGTCTGGAACATTGTGCAGGGCATTGATGTACGTCCTGGTTCTGAAGATGTAGGCGATATTGAGGATGTTGCAGGTCTTGCTGCAAGGATTGCAGCTGTTAGAGTTGTTTTGCCTACAGCAGAACAAGCTCGTTGGGATGTTAAGGATGCGCAGGCTCATGCATTGATTGCGTTGTCTGTGAAGCGCACCATTATTCCTCACATCCGTTCAGCAAAATCTGCAAAACAGGCTTGGGATATTCTAGCAGGTCTTTATGCAAGCCGCAATGAGGCTAAAATTGCTTTGCTGCGTAAAGAGCTAGAGTCGAAGATTATGCATGAGGAAGATGATATGGACACTTTCCTTGCTAGTGTCAAGGATATCAATGAGCAACTCATTTCTGCAGGTGAAGTCATTTCTGACAGTTCCCTTGTGCAGACTGTTCTTGATGCCTTACCAGATTCCTACCAGACTTTTGCTAGTACTTGGAGACTGATGACCCAAGGAAATCCTGAAGTTGTCAAGTTTGATGCATTATGCACATTGCTGTTGCAAGAGTCACTTTCTAGAAAAAACAGGACTAGGCAGCGTGCAGTTGAACAGGCTTTTATTGCTTCTCAAAGAAAGGGTGGTAACAGTAATGCAGCCACTTCTTATGGTTCTGCTGCGAGTGGCAAAAATTCTGTTCCTAATGCTTCTGCTGGCAGCACTTCGTCTGGCAATTCTGGTGATAAGGGCAAAAAGAAGATGCGTTGCCATTATTGTAAAGCCAATGATCACTTGATCAAGTCGTGTCCTAAGTTGAAGGCCAAAGAGGCTAAGAAGAAAGAGGGTGGTTCCACTGCAAATGCTGGTTCCACTACAAATGCAGCCATTGTTGAGTCTTCTGTGAAAGGAGATTGTGATGCTGATGTTGATGCAGAATGGGCTTTTAGCGCAGAGTGCACTTACAATCCTGCTGTCCATGATGCATGCTTGTCAGTTGCTGCAGATTCACATGTGTGGTATTTCGACAGTGGTGCTACAAAGCACATTACCTCACATCGTGAATTGTTTACCTCTCTCGAGTCTGTCCCTCATGGGAATTCAGTCACTTGTGCCAACAACGCCTCTTATCCAGTTCAGGGAGTTGGAAAGATTGTGCTCACTGCTGCTAATGGCAGTTCCTTCACACTTGTTGATGCACTTTATGTACCTGGGATCAAGAAGAATCTATTGTCTGTATCCGCACTTGCTAGACTTGGACTTGTAGTCAAATTTGTGGATGACAGATGTACAGTTCATGATCTCAGTTTTGGTGATGAAATTGTTGCATCTGGGCTTTTGTGCCGTGGGCTGTATAAGCTCACTTTGTATGACAAGTGTGGACAAAATTTTGCAAATGCTGTTGCAGATTCAAGGGCTATTTCAGATGCAAAACTTTGGCATGCACGTTTTGGTCATCTGAATTTTGCCAGTTTGCTGCGTTTGCAGAAATCTGATATGGTTGCTTCTTTGCCGCCTCTTGAAGCACCTATCAAACATGTTTGTGAAGGCTGTATTCTGGGTAAAATGCAAGCGTTCTAAGTTTCCAAAGGATTCAGTAGGGCCACATGCAGGTTTGCACTTGTGCATAGTGACGTTTGTGGCCCATGCAAACTCCGTCCTTGGGCAATTACCTGTACTTCGTGACTTTCATTGATGATTTACTCCAGGCATGCGTGGGTATTTCCGCTTAAAGCGAAGTCCGAAGTTTTTATGTGCTTCAAACAATTTTTGGCTATGGCTGAAAATGTCTCAAAATGTACTATAGGCACCCTCCGTTCCGATCGAGGGGGGGAGTATATGTCTCATGAATTTATGCATTTCTGGCTAGTCGTGGATAAAACACCAATGTACAGTGCCTATACACCTCAGCAAAATGGTGTTGCTGAGAGGAAAAACAGGTCACTAACGAAATGGCACGATGTATGGTCAAAAGTCAAGCTTTGCCGCATTCTTTTGGCTTGAGGCCATCATGTGTGCCACTTATGTACTTAACAGGTGTCCTACGAAAGCTTTGCAGTCTATTACTCCATATGAAGCATGGCATGATAGAAAACCTTCTATTGAGCACATGCGTGTTTTTGGCTGTTTGGCATATGCTTTGGTGCCACAAGTGCAGCGCAGAAAATTGGATGATAAGGCTGTCAAATGTATTTTTGTTGGTTATAGTGCTGAAAGCAAAGGTTACAGGTTGTATCATCCGCAAACAAAACGTATTTTGGTTTCACGGGATGTATGTTTGTGGAAGATTCTGTTCAACCCTTGCTGTCATGTACTAGAGACAGTAATGTAAGCTCACAGAACATTTATGACACTTTGTTGCCTCTTTTCAGTGGTGGAAATACGAATGTAAGTTCCAATGAGGCAAATGTACAGCCTATGGGGGTTTCTGAAAATGTTTTAGAACAGCCTATTACTGATGCAGATGTACATGATGTACTTGATGAGGAAAGGGCTGAAAATGAGCAGGCTAGAGGTATGCCAAAATGGCTGGTGCACACTTTGCGTGACAGTAAATTGGATGCACCTTTATCTAGTCGTACTCGTTCAGGCTCTCGCCATGCATCTTATGCATCAGATTGTTATGCTTTGGCTGTGTCTAGTTTACATGATGTTGAGGAGCCTCTGTCTTTTGATGAAGCACAGAATTCAGAAAATTGGATTGCTGCCATGAAATCAGAATATGATGCACTTATAGAGAATGACACATGGACTTTATGTGATTTGCCTCCTGGCAAAAAGGCCATTGGTACGAAGTGGGTTTACAAGTTGAAACGCAAGCCGGATGGTGAGATCGATCGCCATAAGGCTCGACTTGTTGCAAGGGTTATGCACAACAAAAAGGCATAGATTATGAAGAGACTTTTGCTCCCACTTGTCGTATGACTACTGTGCGTTTTCTATGTGCATTGGCAGCTCATTTTGGTTGGGATGTACATCAATCAGACATTGTTACTGCTTTCTTGAATGGTGACATATTTGAGGAAGTTTATGTAACGCAGCCTCGCGGTTTTGTCATAAAAGGACAAGAGGACAAAGTGTGCAAATGTAAGAAGGCTTTGTATGGGTTGAAGCAATCTCCTCGTGCTTGGTATGAGAAAGCTGACACTCATTTGGTTAAACGAGGCTTTCGTAACAGTCCAACAGAAAGCACATTGTATGTAAAGCGTGAGGATGATGTATTTCTCATTGTGGTTCTTTATGTTGATGATTTGCTGATCACTGGACCAAATGAGAGACATATTGCTGAATTTAAGGCTGATTTGAATGCTACTTTCAAGATGAAAGATTTGGGGCTGTTGCATCATTACTTGGGTATACAGTTTAAGCAGTGTGATGGTGGTATTGCCTTGTGTCAGAAAAGTTACATAGAGACATTGCTATGTAAGTTTGGACTTGAGGATTGCAAACCTATTGCCACTCCCATGGAAACAGGTTTGAAGTTGAGTCTACATGATGCTGGCGATCCTGCTGATGTCACTCTTTACCAAACTGCTGTTGGCTGCCTCATTTATGTATGCAACACGAGGCCAGATATTCAGTTTGCAGTCTCGCAGGTCAGCAGATTTATGCATAGCCCAGGGTCTAAGCATTGGCAGGCTGTCAAGAGGATTTTCCGCTACCTTAGTGGCACTTTACATCTTGGCTTGTTTTATCCCAAGGGGGATCATTGCCGCCAGACTTACATGCTTTTTCGGACTCAGATTGGGCTGGTTGTTTTGACACGCGAGTGTCCACAAGTGGTTTTTGTTTCATGCTTGGCAGTTCATGTATATCATGGTTGAGCAAGAAGCAACCTACTGTGGCCACTTCGAGTTGTGAGGCTGAGTACAGGGCAGTCTTCACAGCTACGGTTGAGTGTGTATGGCTCAGACGCCTTATGGCTGACTTGGGTGTTGGACAGGACACTGCCAACACTATCTACACTGACAGTCAGAGCGCATTGGCAGTTGCGAGGAACCCAGTTTTTCATGCTCGCACAAAGCACATTGAGGTGCATTACCACTATGTCAGGGAGAGGCTCTCAGCAGGAGAGATCAGCTTGGCTTATGTGCCAACACAGGACAACCTTGCAGATCTTTTCACAAAGGCATTGTCTCGTGAGAAGCTTGAAGCTTTCCGCAAAGCTTTGGGCTTACTCCCCTTTGTGGACTGATCCTGTCCTCAGGGCATGGCACTTCCCTTTACTCATGTGCCAGCTCTCATTCACCGCATCACTCCAGGGGGGATTTGTTACCATATACATGTGGTAGTGATGTGTGTGAACACACTAGGACCGCCGGGGCATTTTTTCCCTCTTTAGGAGGTTTTTTCCCCCGTGCATTGTATATACGCCCATCACTCTAGGGCTATCTATCTTTCCATTGCACACTAAGGAATACACTCTCTATTGTGTGCCTTGAGCTTCCTTCGTCTTCTCCAAGCTGTGTGTGTTTCTCTGCAACCCTAATTCCAACAAGAACTTACCCCTCATGTCTCGTGTGAGACGGCGCTGAAAAAGGTCAACTGTGGGCTCTAGAAACGTCGTGCGAAAGAGGTCGAAATGCTCTCTCTACAAAGGCTCCAAGTGGAAATGAGGTGGTTTTAGCCTATCCTGGATATCCATGATCCCGGACTTCCTGAACCAAATTTCCCCAGATTCCCCCGTTAGTCCTATTAGGCCGTGAAATCTATGTTAGGCTCAAAAATTTCCAAAATAGGATTCCTGTAGCTCATTCTGCAAGAATTTTACAGAAGTAGTCCTAGCCGCCTAATTTAGGCTTCCCGCTTCCATCTTCTGATTTCATTGAAAATTTTTGTGCTTGTCCACCTTGTCTTTCTGATCACCATCGTGTCTTCCACTTTTCCATCTGAGCTTCCCTGCAATTTATTATTAATTTTTGACCTTTTGATTTGAAAAATCAAAGAAAATAGCAAAATGCTCTAAAAAAGTAAAGTGAAAATCCAATAATTAAGAAAATCCCTTGAAAAACATAGCTTTATTGTTTTTTGTCGGATTTCTCAATTTTTAAGCCTCTCTATCACAAAATGATGAAAAAATATCCAAAAAAGGACTATTTTTTATGATTTTCTGATAGTATATACACTATATACACTCATCGGGAAGATATTATCAATGAATTTTTCCTTGTTGATGAATTATAAGGGCATTATTAGGTAATTTTGCAAAAAATTACATGTTAACATGGAATATTTTCCTCCCTCTTCAAACATTGCCCTTAATTACTTAATACTTAGTGCCCTTCCAATCCTGCTAGATGGCGTTCTCCGGGACGACTGCGTGCATGGGTTGAACATTTGTGTCTATGCATAGCCGTGATTGGCTCTACCATGATATGAATATCAATGCAATTCAACTCAATATGCTGTGAAAGAGCTGGGTCTTGAGTAAATAACTCAAGGGTTTCTGTTGTCGAGGTTTGTTGCTAATTTCTTCCAAATTAGAGAAAATCTTGTAGCTTTTGTGCTCTCTGTTTGATAGTACCACCAAGTGTATAAGCACACTGATTGTTTGAGATTATGGTATCACATTAAACGGTTGTCGAGCTTTCACTCGCCATTGGTAGCTCGGTCTTCTTGGTGCTTGGTGTTTAAGAGCTGCTTGAGACTTAACTCGCCACTATTTGATTGGTTTCACGGTGTGTGGAGAGGATAAGTGTTCCTTTTTCTTCCAAACTATTTTCATGTTAGGTTCTTTGTTCATAGATGTTCGATTCTATGCTTGAATCCTTGGAACCGTCTTCTGTTTCTTCGGTGAAGTTTTAGGCACCCATATCTGATTTGGTTTATCCACAAGTTGTGATTTTGGTACCTAAATTTCCCTGACTTCGTGGTTTGGTCTTCTGATAGCAACTTTCCATTCCTCCTTGCTTGGTGCAATAGGAACATGAGTTGCCCTCCTTTAAGTGACAGCTTTAGCTGATTTGTATCCCAATCTGGTACTGCTTTGTATGTACGCATCGAAGGAATTCCAAGAAACATCATCTCATTCATGTGTTCATCTGGCAAGCATACAAACTGATGCGGACATGAACATCCATGTACGACCACGTTCAAGTTGACTACTCCCAATGTTGGAGTTGGATTCTTATTGCATCCTTTGATTGTCATTATTCCTACGGTCAATGCTTGCTTTGTTGCTTTCGTGTATGTGGAATAACTAACTGCATTTACTCTAGCTCCTGTGTCTACCAAAGCGTTGGTGCTATGATTGTTGAGCTGTACTTCGATGCACAGATCGATTCCATCTAGCCAGTCATCATCTATTGAGATTGCATCTTTATGTAATTCCCATTGTCAATCATCTGGTTTCAAAGTATTGATGGGAATTGGTATTTGTTGCTTCTTGAGGGCAACTTTAAGCTTGAGCACACGAAGTCTGGCTTCCTCTTGAGCTTCATCAATAACCTGTTGTCGCTTGATTTTCATTTGTTTGGCCGCATGCATTCTCTCTAGCAATTCAATGGTTAGTGGAAAATTGTATTTTTTTAAACGACGTCCACTAATCCAATTAGCCATTGGTTCACCATCTAGGGTGGACAATTTTAATGCTCCACTTGGCGATACATCTTCAATGATAAATGGTCCATTTTCCTTTTTCTTAAACTTGGGAATGTGTTGTTTAAGGAAATATACTAGAACTAAGTCCCCTTTCTTGAAAATTTTTGTGATTAAGTGGGAATCAAAAAACTGTTTTTGTTTTTGCTTTTGCTTTTGCTACAGCGGTTAGCCTTTGCTCGACTAGATTTTCCAAATCTTCAAGTCGTTCTGACAACTCATGTCTAGTCCACTCAAGAGGCTGTGCTACCCTTAATGTCGGCAATAGAAACTCTATTGGCAGTATGGCATCAAGAGCATAAACAAGGTTAAAGGGTGTGGCATCAAGACCATAAACAAGGTTAAAGGGTGTGGCATTTAAAGTTGTTTTGAATGAAACTCGATAAGCCCATAGAGAAGCATGGAGATTCATTTCCCAGTCTGTTCTTCCTGAACTAACCACTTTGGTCAGTACTGAGCTAAGAATTTTATTCGTATGCTCAGCTTGTCCGTTAGCTTGTGGGTGATAGGGAGCTGATTTTTTATGGATCACCATAAACTTATTAAGCAAATACTCTATTACCTCGTTGAGGAAATGAGTTCCCCAATCACTGACAATCTCTATTGGCAGTCCATACCTTACGAATATATACTCACATAAGAATGCAGTAGTGGTTCTGGCATCATTCTTTTGGGTTGCCTTAGCCTCGGCCCATTTGGTCAAATAGTCTGTAGCTACAATGATATATTGAGCTTGGGTTCTGTAAGTGGGTGACTGTATTTGTCTAACAAAATCTATACCCCATTTTGCGAAGGCTCGAGCTCCCATCATTGGTCTTAAGGGCATGCTGTCTACTCGTCTTGGCATTTTTACTCGTTGATAAGCATCACACCTTCGAACATATTCTTTGGCATCTGCAAAAAGTGTTGGCCACCACATACCTACCATCAAGATTTCTCTTGGGGTGGTTGCACTAGAAAAGTGACCTCCAGCTAATCCAACATGTGCTTGTTCTATAATTGGAATATACTTGTTTTCATTTGCACAAAGACACAAATGTTGATATTTACCTCACCAATACAATTGGTTCCCAATAAGAGCATAGTCTCTTGCTTCCGTTTCAATTGCTCTTTGACAATGTTTGCTCATATCCTCAGGAAACTTTTGGCTCGATCAGTAAGTAACCAGATAGTTACTCCAGTTAGGAACATGTGACATTTGGAACAATGTTACATGAGGAATGGGTGGTTGTTTGTGACACTGAGGGAAATCTTTTACAAAAGATCTAACATCTCTCCTCATAGTTGGCCAAAATACTCAAGTCTTAAGATTTGTTGCATAGTTTGGTCTTCCGCGAAGTGAAGTCCTACTATGGTAACATGTGCTTAACTTAGGTATTGTTCCTTTTCTTCAGGGTTAATGCATAAAAGAAATATCCTGTTTTGATTTCTTTTATATAGCCTCCCAGCTAATAATTAATACATAGCCGATTGCTTGATTAAATCAATTGTGATAGGAAGTGGGGAATCCACTTGAGCTATTGTCATCAATGACACAATTTTTTCCGACCATCTAGGTATCATTTCCACGAAGAACAAATAGGCATCTGGTAGATCACCATCTACCCCTTTAGGTGATTCCCCTGAAACTACCCTTGACAATTGATCTGCTCGTTGATGTGTAGTGCCTTTTTTTACAACCACAATGAAATCAAATTCCAGAAGAATAATGAACCATCTCACTATTCTCCCTGTGCTACAGGGTTTGTTGACCAAATATAACAAAGCTTGGTGGTCCACAAAAAACACAAACTTGTTGGCCAATAGGTAATGTCTATAGTTTTTAACGGCATAGATCATCCCTAGTCCTTCTCTTTTAGTGGTAGTGTAATTCTTTTCTGCCATATTCAATTTTCGGCTAGCATAAGAAATAGGAAAGTCAAGTTTCCCATCTCCTGGTTGAGCGAGTATACAACCAATAACAAAGTTTGAAGCATCTACATGTACATGGAATACCTTATCCCAACGGGTGCTTTTAATATTGGAGATGAGGTGAGAGCTTGCTTAACACTAGGTTGGTAACCTAACAGGACATAAAAGTGTCCTTTCAGGTTTTGAAAAAAACCTCCAAAACCATAGTAGATCCACTCATTTTGTAAAATCCTTTCATGAGGTTATAGTTCAAGGCCTACTACACATGGAAAAAATAAGAAACTTGTAAAATTTCTCATCTTTTGGTCACACCAAGCCTCCAAAGTTGACAAACCAGTACATTTTCATCAAAACAGTCATTTCTTACGTTTTGTTGCATAAAAATAAGATTAGGGATTTTTGTAGGACTTGAGATAAATTCCCTAGTTAACTTCAATGGGTTGGTGATCAGAACATATGATTGCTTCTCACTCACTATTTTTTGTTTTGCCAAAAGAAATAGGTACAAAAAAGTTGAATTTTTACCATTGTGCAAACCTATCATCAAGTTTCTATAGCCACACTCAATACAAATAATATATGCATGTTCTCTTAGTTTTCGATTGTCCTTTAGGTTCATAAGGAGCCATGGAGCATGTCAAAAGAATAATACATCTCTTACTAAGGGGAATCTTGGGGACAAAGATGAAGTGCTAAATACAGCAAACATGAAAAAACTTGGTTCAACATTATGAGTTGTAGAATCCCATAGAAACTATTCAATATCTAGCCAAATTTGATCCTTATGACTAGATATGGTTACTACCTACAAAATGCATGTAGTTGTCACAAGAAAGTAACAATATTGAAAAATCTATACTTGATATACTAGAATGTTTCGTTTTCTTCTATAATTGAAAAAATCAACCATCGTTGTCTACTATGCAAAATAGGGTATTAGGTGCCCCAAAAATCAAGGAATATTAGCTTTATGTTACAATATGCGACATAGAAAATCAAAACGGCATTTGGATATCATGAAAGCCACCAAAAAAATCATAGAAGAGCTAAAATTGGCTAAAAAACAGGATTTGACAATTTTTGTAATTTGGTCATAACTTACAACTTTAACATTTATTTCTCCCTAGAAGCATCAGGACATGTTGAGGACTACTAAAGATAGTTCTCTAGCATTATAGACCTCACAAACATGAATTCTAGAGTGGTATAGTTGCAAAAAATTGAAAAAAGTAAAAAACAAGACCCATTTTTTCACACAGTTTAGGTTGTGAAATGTTGTGCAAGGACAAGGTTAAAGATGGAATTGATATTCCAAAAAAATGTCGAGTTTTTTTCAGCTCATAAGACAACTTTCTAGATAGATAGCACCTCAAAATCCATTTTGAAACTCTTGACATAATTCAAGGAAAATGGTCACTTAACAGGACATAAAAGTGTCCCATTACCAACCTAGTGTTAAGCTTCGTGAAGGATTCTTCACATGCCTCGGTCCATTCAAAGTGCGTAATCAAGCTATACATGGGTTTTGCTATTATGGCATACATGTAGATGAACCGTCGGTAATATCCACAATGTCCCATGAACGCTTGTCCCCCCTTGACCATCGTTGGTCTAGGTAAATTAGCAATGACATGAATCTTTTCAATATCGGTAGCTATGCCATTTTTAGACACTATATGTCCAAGAATTTTTCCTTGCCTTCCCATGAATGTGCATTTTTTAGGGTTTAAGAAAATCTTGTAAAGTCTACATTTCTCGAATACCTTTTTGAGGTGTTCAAAATGATCAGCCCGGATTGACGAATGTACATATAGATCATCCATGTATACTTCCAAGAATTTCCGAAGTTACTCTTTGAAAGCATGGCTCATCAATCTCTGAAATGTGGTTGGAGCATTAGTTAACCCAAACGACATAAGCCGATAGGCAAATATACCCCATTTTGTTGCAAAAGTAGTTTTATGCTGATCTTTTGGGTCAACCAAAAGTTGATTGTATCCCGAAAAGCCATCTAGGAAGCTGTAAGCTTCTTTTCCTGCCACTCTTTCTAAAACATGCTCAGTTATCGGAAGAGGGAAGTTGTCTCTAATGGAAGCTGCATTCACTTTTTTGAGATTAACACACACTCGTAATTTCCGGTTCTTCTTAGGTACTACCAAAATTAGAGACACCCAATCAGTGTGTTCAATTTCGTAAATGAATTCGGATTCCTTTAGTTTTTTAATCTCTTCTTTGATTTTCTGGAAAATGTTTCGTTATAAGTGTATGGTCTTTGTCTACTTGGTTTAGCATCATCTCTCATGGGTATAGTATGTTGATAGATTTCTAGATCATCACCCTTGAGATCCTTGTAAGACCAAATGAAAATATCCCGGTATTCCTTTAACAAGCTTAGAAAAATCTTTTCTTCTTCTTCTATTAGGTCATTTGCAATGTAAGCCGGTCTAGGCTCTTCTCCTAGTTCAGCCAAGTCTACCCTTTTAGTGTTTTCAGGTCCTTCGTAAGACTCGCCTTGTTTCCGTAGTTTCCTAATAGGTTGTTCGATTATGATTTTCTAATCTTGGAGAGTATACTTTTTGTAATGGGCTGGAACATGCATTACATCCTCACCATGCTCTTCCGTGGTTTCCATTTCGGTGGTGTATATCTCCTTTATAGATTTTTTCAACTCTTGATATTTCTTTTTCTGCTCGACTCTGGTCATGAGTGGTTTTTTATCCTAATGTTCTTCATGAGTACCCTTTCATGTTTTTCTCGATGTCTGAGACATTTCTGAGTTTCTGTTTGAAGGATATCTGCCAGTTATTTTGTCCTTGACACAATCATTAGCATCTATCTGCATCAAGAATTGTGTTTTACTGGAGACTGATGGCATAGGTCATGCTTTCATAATTTTAGTGTCTCTCTTTCTTCTATACCATTTTTGTCTTCTTGATTTCTCGTTTGGAAAGTCAAAAAACTTTTCCTCCCCTCCCTTTAAGAGTAACTGGACCCTCGTATGCTCTTTTTTTAATCCCGAATCTTCTGAGGTAGCTGAGTGTACATCTAACTCATCAATTGCATCGTAATAGAGGTCAGAAAATATTTGTTGAGATTTCATCAAGTCCTTTGTTTCCTCATCTTTGTTTTCAATGTTAAGGACTGACATCATTTGGATGGGAATTATGTAGTAGCCATCCTCATTGCAAAATTGGGTAGGCATAGACGAATTCACACATACATCCATTGTTGCTAAAATTTGAGTCAACTCGAATGGTTCGAATGAATGCTCTTGAAAGGGTTCAGATATGTAGGCTTCGTTTGTACAGTCCCTTTCTAGGATAAATTCCTCTCGTCTTAAGCTTCCATTTTCTGAAGCTCCTCTTGGTTTGTAGTTTTGGTTCGCAATGAACATTAGCGTTCTTTAGTCCACCAAATATTGATCCCTTGAAGAATTTTGCTACATACGTTGGTGGAGCCATACCCTCGTTATTTCCCCACGGTTGATAGGCTTCATCTGTGTATATCTGTGGTTCAGGTTCAATTACGTAAGGCTCATTCTGTTCCTCATAATAAGAAATTTGAGGTGTATTATTTGTTCTTGGTGATGCTTCATAAGGTTGAGCATACCTAATCATGGACCTATTTTCCTGTGGTAAAGGAGGTTGTTGACCCAACACAGGTTGAGGTCTGTCTGCTCCTGCTACCATATTCACATTTGGCCCAACTTGATATCTTGGAGGAGGTGGCTAGGGTGGTCCTGCTGGAGGTCCATACGGCCTTTCCCTCACATAGTCTTTGTTGTAAAAACACTCATCCGTGCCATGGTTTGTCCATTTTTTCTCTATGGCGCACCATTTTAGTACTCGTCCATTTGCAACTGATGCTTTCGGCTGTTGTGTGCACCACAGCGTCGGGTGATCTCCCCCACATATGTCACATTTCCTCGTCTGAGACTGTCTCATCACCGGATTTGATCTCATATGTTGCTGCATTCTCTTCATTACTTCCTCTATCATTTGGTCAGTTGTCGGCATCAAAGAAGCCTGAGAATCTTTCTTGGTAGAGGGTTCACTCTTAATAGATGAAGAGCCACTGGTTACTAAATCAATATCCTCTGACACTTCCCCATATGCTTTGCAGTTATCAACAAGATATAACGCTTCCCTTGTAACCTGTTCAAATGTGCTACATGCTTTCAAGTGAAGGTCCTTTTTCAAGGTTTTGTTTCTAAGTCCTTCAATGAAGAGCACAAACAATCTCTCGTCCTGCGGTAATTCTCTCATTGAGCACCTCTCAATGTATTGCTTGAATCTTAAGGATGCTTCCTTCACTTTTCGTTCTCCTTTTGTTTAAAAGCATATATTTGTGATACAATATTATGCTTTATACCCTGTTTTGAGAATTCTTCCGCGAACTCCCGCAATACATGTTCAATATTCGGACAAGTTTCGGGGTTCAAAGGTTGAAACCATGTTAAGGCCATCCCTTCCAAGGTCAACCCGAATCCCTCATATTGAGTATGGAAATCAGTGATCTGCTCTGTTCTTAAGACTTGCTTGAAGAGCGACACATGGACATATGGATCCCCTGATCCGCTATACTTCTTTGGCATGCACTTCGCTACCTGGGATGGACTCATCCGTCTATGGTCTGCGACCAATCTCAATGCTCTCGTGTCTCGACTTAATCGTTCTTGTACATCATGGATGTCTTGGGTTGCTCTCGTTGGCTCCCCTGCCACGAATCTACTACTCGGAGGCAAATGTGATGGTGTGGCTGCAAATGTCGGACCTACTGCGGTATGTGTAGAGATAGGAACCGCACTACCTCGTTTCGTAGCCATTGACTCTCTGGGATGTAATGTTCACATGGGTTTGGCATAGAATACTGAGGTTGACTGAAAGAATCAGCTACATGAGTCCTCTCTCCACCTGTTGCCATCGGGCTGGCATGACATTTGTAGGTGCTGGTCTCCATGGGCTAGGAGTGACATAATACTGGTGGAGTGGTCCCCCAAAGTACGTATATCCTTCCAACTCCTTTTTATCGATTGTTGCGTATCGTTTTTAATATTTGTCGTATGCGACGATTTTCGTTTCTAATCACTCTGTGTAGGTGAAGACATAAAGTCTTTTCCGCTCTGTCAACTCTCTGACGTAGGGTTCCTCGCATCTATAATAGAGATCTTGCTCTCCATTATTATACTTGTATAACCCCACGTAGACGTTGTCTGTGTTGACTCTCAAAGTTTTTTTTTCTCGCCTTAACCTCGCATCAGGGAAGCTCATTGATGGTGCTTTCTCCTCAGGTTCCTCATCTACTTTGGCTTTCGTGCCCATCAATCCCCACTTGTCCACAATGTTAGGATTCAGGACTACCAAGTACTTGATACCTTCTTCATCTAGGTACCTATCTCTGCTATAGCTTACAGGCACTAAGTCCTTGATCTCACTTGGTCTATCTTCTATTTTCACACAGTAGTGGTCCATACCATCTTTGTAGATCTTGGCACCTTGCTTGTTGTCATACTGATACTTGATGAACAATAGCTTCATTATGGCCGAAGGGTTTGATGGTCCTGCTGCCATGTTTTCTCTTTCGTTTAGGTTTAAATGTCCCAAGTGTCTGTGAAATACTCGTAAGATCTCTCTGAAGAAGTATCAGAAATACTTCCTTCAAGGATCGGCTCTAACGGTCGTACTACACCTGGTTTACACTCTCCTCCATTGATAAAACACTTGCTTGTGGGAGTAAAAGCTAGAATATTGGTAAGGTTGCCAGTCTGGTCTCTGTCAGGGATCCAAAGGGGGACAGTCTGCAAAAGAGAAATGTGATTCAATGGGGCTTAAAATACCTAAGGTTCAACCCCATTACAACTTCCATAGGCTAAAGTTTCTCATTTTAATTGTATTGTCCAAAGGACAAAGTAGGGGAAATATTAGATGGTCATGGGAAGACTAAAAAGTCTTCCCACATCCCTAGGAAGGAGGTGTCCAGCCCTTATTGTAGGGGATGAGAGAGAAACACACACACATACACACACACACCAAATCTCCCCCTTTACACAAAGGGAATACTGGACACATGTGAGGCTCCTAGCCGAGTTGCTCCCAATCTCCCCTCAAATCCTATTGGATGGCCATAGAGGTGGACGAATCAGAATTATGCTAGAGTAAATTTAGTCTAATCAATTTGAAAAATCTTGATAAAAGAGCCAATAGAAATTAGGCTCCCTAGAAGACTATTGGACAGTCTACCAAGGGGTCCAATGAGCATCCAACAGCCCAATGGCTTGCCTGATTCCTATTCTCTAGAAGACAAAAAGGTCCAATGAGAGTTTAGATGATTTATTTAATTACCTAAAGCTCTCACAAAAGGGGAAAGGGGGACACATGTCACAAGGCTATCAATTATGCTTCTAATTTGTGATTGGCTAAGCTTTGCAGGAGCCAGCATGAGCAAAAAGCAAGAGGGGTTGACCAAGAGAGAGAAATATTGGCATTTTTATTCTTACACACTTTGCTACAAACACACATAAGTTATGTGTTGATCAAGAACTCCATCTCCTTCTCCAAGAATTGAGAAGTAGAGGCCTACACCAACAACTCTTGGCTATGGAATGCAAAGCCAATCAAGAGCCAAGCTTCAATGGCATGCTCATCTCCTCTACCATGCTAATTACTAAGCTAAGCTATGCTATTAGAGTGATTGTGTGAGGAGAATACTTATTTCTCGTAAGATACATCTTCTTCCTCTCAATCTATCCTCATTCCCTACTAGCTCTCACCATTTTAAAAGGTGTGTGAGGTCTTGGGAGTGAGGCTAGGGACACTAGGTGTGTTTTTCAAGCATAATTTGGTGTGTGAATCTTCCATCTTCATTGCACCAATGAGTTTTATCAAGGAACACAAGAATTGTATTGTACAAAAGTCTCTTTTGATGGGAGAAGCTATAATACAAATCCTTTATGGAGGGGGGACCGCTGGCTCCATGTAAATCCGGTCCTCAACTATTGTCAATTGTTCTATTTCTATCTATTTTCAATTATTGTCAATGCCAAATTAACTAGGTGTAAATTGTTAGGTTGATTTCTCAAATTAAGTACTCTCTCTATGCTCATTAGGAACTTGTTCTTAATGAAATGCTCACTATGCTATCAATTTCCACTATGCACAAGTTACTAGTGCATTAAATGTTACATGGATCCTTCTATAGTCCATGCAACCTGTCAACAAAGTCACATTCAAGAATATGGGTACATGGCCAATTGTAGTTGAGTTTGACGAGGCATTATAGGAAGAGAAATATATTCTATGGGGGATCTGTTTTCAGGGTATGATCAGTTCCAACAAGCAATGGAAAGCACAGGCTTGACAACCATGAGGACACCTTTTGTCCTGGTAAGGATGTGCATCTTACCACAAGGAGAAACCAAATCAGTTGCGCACATGATGAATGGCATGAAGAAAGTCCTACGTGACTTCATACCCCAAATTACAATGCGCTTTCTTGATGACATGTCAATCGAAGGATGCGACATAGACGAAAAAGATGAGGCTCTAGATTCAAGGGGGTGTTGCAAATATATGGCAAACCACATCAATGATTGTGACAGAATTTTAACAAGGCTGGAAGAAGTGAACCTTACCTTATCTAGGCAAAAATCACTGTTTGCGATTGAAGAATATTGATTGTGGACCCGGGGGCTCACTATATTTAAGACCACTATATCACGTGCGTTCAAGCCCTTTTTCTGAAATCCCTATTCTGTGAATTTTCTAGGAAATATAATGAACCCTTTTCTTTTAAATTCTATAATTTCTTTTAGATTTGTAAAAAACATATCCTTATGTCAATTTATTTCTGTAAGTTTTTAGGGATTTAAATGCCCTTCTATTGAACTCACGTGATAGGTCACATACTATGTAAGGTGAACCCCCCGGGATTGTGGGGCATCTTTGTAGTCCTCATGGCCTCTGACCTTGTCCAACTAAAGTGGATACAATATAGAGGATGAAAGAATCGTACATAATATCATGGAGGTGAGAAGATCTTAATGCACATGTCTTTTATCCCATATGGATTCCACATTATGCACATATCGCAAATCCTCTTTATCAATTGCTAAGGAAAAACCAAAAGGTTTCAATGGAATGATGTACATGTAAAAGCTATGAGAAGTTGAAGCAATTTCTGTTGTCTTCACCAACTTTGAGGAAGGTCAACTATGAGTGTGGAAGACTAGTGATTATGATAGTGGACACTAGTCCAAGAGGGATAGCATGGGCAATATGACAAGACGATGAAGAGGAACACATGTATATGGTGAGGTTTGGGGCATGAAAAGACTTGACAAATCAAGTGGAAGGCGTGCATTGAGGACAAAAACTACAGAAGCTCTTTGTAAATTTTTCCTTAAAGATGTAATTTGCTACTATGGCTATGTGGGAAAGATAGTTGCTGATAGAGGTGAGTTAGATGCAGATGAAGCAAGGGAGTTCTTCACAAGAATTGGTATTAAGCTAGCCTTGACTTGTGCTTATAATCCAGAGGGAAACGGAAAAAGTGAAAGAGGACATCCTCCTATCGCCAAAGCTTTGGCTAAGGCATGCAAAGGTAAAATGCGTGAATGGTCAACGTCTTTATGGGTCGGCTGTACAACTCATAGCTCAATGACTAGTTACATGCATGTTGATTGATGTATGGTCAAAAGCTACTTGGAACATGTTACCTTGGGAAGATTTTATAAGTAGTGAAAATCTACTTGCATTGCACATAAGGAAATTGGAAAGAATAAATGAAGACATAGATATTGCAAAAGCTTGATTGAAGTATGAAAGACTAAAGAATAAAGATAACTTTGATAAAATACATAGGATTTTGCCAAAGTCTATTGAAGAGGGTGATTGGGTCCTGATGTATGATAATAGCCTTGACAACCTGCACATCACACAAAGAAAGTTTGCCAAAAGGTGGTTTGGGCCATAGGTTTTCATACATGTATATGGAAATGCTACATACACCTTGAGCGAGATTGGTGGAACAGAGATAACAATTCCCATAGCAACAGGAAAGATAATCAAAATGTTCAAGAGGAGACATGATAATGATCCTTTTGATTCACAAAAAAATGAAGATGAAGAACCTAATGACATTGCCATGGATGAGTATGAAGAAGCAGACGATGATCTCCCAGAATTTGTAGAAGATGAGAATGACATCCAAATATTTGTGGATCTAAATGAAGATTAAACCTACATAACCAAAATGTTGGCACATGCCTGAGGATGTGCAAGCTGTTTGGAGGGGGTGGACATCGTATTGTGGTACATCCATGATGTGAAATGGTATGTATGATCTCATTTAGCATCAAATTAGATCCATGGGACCATGTGCCACATAGTACTTGATGTACATATGCTTCTACACGGTAGTTGTTACATGACCATATCTTATTGAAGAGTTGGATCCCAGGGTGTGGTTCCGTTTATGCTAAGTGCTTCTAGAATATGCATAATATGGTCTTAAAATAAGGCAAGTGTGTTTGGATCATCACAGTGTACATAATCAGCTACAAGTTCTATGCTTATAAAAACTATAAAAAATAGTAGCTAACAGATGGTGTCGTCAAATTGCATGGAGAATGACCCAAAATGAAATATTGATGAAAAATAGTGAAAATATATTCTTTTTATGCTTATGCAAGTGATCCCATAAATTTAGGGTTTTTTTAAAATTTTGTTTGGGTTTTTTACATAAAAAATGATATCTTTTGGGTTAAAAATGAGGTGAAAATGAAACTAGTTCTGGTCCAAAGTGAAAAAATGACCCAAAATTTGACACAACAGCTCATATTGCCATAGGGAAGAGAGAGAGAGGGCTTCTTTTCAGTGAAAAAACTTGCAATTATTCCTTTCTGTGCAATTCCTTTCATGATTGCTCAATCCATGTGTGAGGTAGTCTCGCCTCTTCGTAATCTTGTATATGAGCTTGTGAGGGAGTGAATTAGGGTTACCCTTCATCTAAATGGTGTGTGGGTTTCAGTATGGAAGATCTTAAATCTCTAAAAAATCAAAAAATGATCGTCATGAAGGTGGAAGCTCATGTATTCCTTTCAACTATTGGAAGTTACAACAATATAATTGGGGGTGAGGCTACATGATTCCATGAAAGAGGTTTCACTTTTGAGGGGGCTTTGTGCTTGTATGAGAGATGAGTTTCATCGCTCAAAGTTTAGTGTTTTTAATTACTCTTTTTAGTAAAATTGGATATGAATTGGTATCCTTCCATCACGAACTCACTTCCAAAAACAAGAAAATTCCAAGGACAATAGTAAAGAGGGTGCGTTATTGTTTTCTCACAAACGCTCTTAGACTTTAAACCATCTTTAGGAAGAGGGTTGGTGATTTTCCATAAGCACGTTCTCCCAAAAGTGGTGATGAAAGAGAGGGCAACTTGATTAATTTAGAAGGGCGGCCGCTTCGTTGAGGCAAAAAATTACAAATCTTTTTAAGGTACTCATGAGAAAAAGCGGTACTTAAAGCTTATTTGACGCAACACTCTTAGTGAAGCTTACTGGCGAGCAAAAGGCAAGAAGAGGCTACCATGCGATCTAGCCCAAACTCTTCCTACCGGTATTTAGAGCTGGGTCTCACAATGTGCTAGTGAATTTTGTGAGATTAATGGGATGCAGATAAAATATGGTCACCCACCTTTTCCACAATTTCAGGGGTATTAGGGTATAGGGGCCATTTAAGAACCTAGTACCTCTACAGAGACCCATCGTCCCCCAATGTTAAGACACGTTTGCTTTAGATGAGAGACAACAACAAGCCTTTAATCCTCTGTTTAGCGTAGCTGAAAGTGAATCATGTCCGTGAGATCCTAGTTCGACCTTGCTGGCTACGATGACACTAAATACCCTCTTTGAGTGGTTTCGCTTTCGTGGTCAAATTTATTATACACAAAAACTACGTTATTGTCCTGCGTGGCTTGTTGTTCTTCCTTCGTGATGGCGCTTATACTGCAGATAGCTGTTGCAATTCTCTTTCGATCGCACCCCTTCATTTGATGTAGATTGAAGTATGTTACACGCAGTCCATCACTCACCTTAGGTGGCACTAACCTGGCCCCTTTGGCCCCTTTACCCTAAGGGGACAGTTCCTTGAATCATAGTAACGCTGCTAATATATCCCTTTTTCCTTGTATTAAGAGTCAAGAGCTCTTCAAATGTAATTTGAACGTGCATGATGTGATTTGGCCCATTTTTGGTTACTTAAAAAAGGACTCTCTCTATCATGCCTTTAGTGGAAACACACTTGGTCTTTCTCTTTCATAATATTGCTAATATCCTTACTTGTCATACTGGGTCTATTGCAACTTCTGTTAATTGATTAGGCGGGCAGATTCCGTCTCACACTTTGGAGAAAGTAAGGCCTCCCCCTTCGGTGCAGTTCCTGTGCGTCGCTCCCTTCGCCCAGGATGATAAGACCCTGCCCGTGGGGCACTATCTCTGCATTGCCTAGTCGCCTCTACTGCCCCTTGATTCCATCCCCGCTTCTGCTTCCCCCTGACTGCTTCTGCGATCACACGCACTGTCATCCTTGAGCAAGCATTCTCCTGTCGCTCGACTGCCCTGCACAGATAGAGAGAGAAACATCATGTTGCTCAAACCCTAGACCAACAATATCTCTCTCTCCCCCACCCCTCTCTCTCTCCCAACTTCGTCGATGTCGCCCTTGGGAATCTGCATATGTCTCGCTCTCTCTATCTCGCTTTCTTTTCCACGTGTCAAATCTTGATGCCGCCTATAGCTTCACCTGCAACCGAGAGGAACACAACTTTTGCGGCGTCTGCGCGTATGTGTGTGTGTGTGTGAGAGAGAGAGAGAGAGAGAGAGAGAGAGGAGTTGTTGCTGTCCAAGTGAGACCATTAACTGCCCTCTCTGAAGCCCCGCATCTCTTTCTCCCTTGCAGATCAACTATAGCATCTGCGCATCTCGCTGCCTTCCTCTCTCTGTGCTCGCAATGGAGACGCATGAGATCATCCCACTAACACTCTCCTCTAGCAGACATCGGACAGCATGAGATCCACCCGACCTTGCAGAAAAAACGACACACACACACACACACACACACATCCAGCCACCTGTAAACAACCCTCCCTCCAATATACTCTCATCTTCGAATTTTCCCAAATTCCCCTCCAATTTCAAAAATTCCTAACACACTCTCGATACTTTTTACTTCAAATTTTCCAAAATTCTCAAAATACCCTTGTTTCTATTGATTGTCTATCAAATAGTCAAATAGTAGATGCTAAAACTAGAATTATTTGAAGACATAATTGGCTTTTTTGTGACAAAATTACATCCTAAACACTCAAAAACGGATCTCAACAGTCAAAAAGGAATAAAGATTCGAAAAATAGATAAAGGGCCTTTTAGGAATAATTGGTCCTCCCTTCCTCACAAACATGCACCTCGAAGGCTACCTGATTTAGTCTTAGCTTTACTTTTAATCCCTGAAACAAAGGTATCTTCATAGATTCTTATGAAAACAAATGAAAAAAAAGATTGTAGGGATATACTACTTGCTAATACCCTTACCGCAATAGGGGGAGCGGCTCTTACCCTTAAATCTTTAAAAATTTTAAATAGTTTGCAGGGATCTGAACCTAGCCAAGATTTTACAATTTTGAGCCGGCAGGCTTTTTGCGAGCACATGATCTTTCCCTAATTAATAATTGCACGTCGCATCCCAAACTCCAAGGATAGAGGACGCTTTCCCTAAGTAATAATCGCACGATCGCATCCCAAACTCCAAGGATAGAGGACTCAAGGACTTTCGAGGTTCATTGGAGCCAAGCGGATAACGGGCTCGCTGAGAGGTGTGACCATCATGAGATCTCTACAAATATTCTACGACTCGGTACTACGTCCAACCTCCATTCAATAGGAGATTTCTGCACTAGTCTCACATAATACTAAACACAGCCATCGCACTTGTTGACATTACTAACAGCAGCAATATGGCTCACAACCCTGCGCACGCAGCTAGCTCACCAGCTTTGCTGCAGGAGATAGCCCGCGCTGGCGAGCAGCTTGCTAACGCTTCCCTGAATCTGGCACCCGCGCCGCTGCAGGTCATCTCCCTGCCTCCCCATCAAGCCCACAAGCATACACTAAGCTTCACTGGTCCTTCCTCTGTTATTGTTAATGATGATGATGATGATGATGATGATGATAGTGATGGTGACGATGATGATGCCGGCGACGACGAGGTATCTCACGATTGGCTGCCACCATACAGAATTCCGGCCACTTCTATTCCGGCAGTGGAGGTGCCCAAAGTGGTGATAGAGTACCCCGTCCCAGGCACCCGCGAGACGCATGAGATGATCGCTGTGGGTAACGATCTGCTCTTGGTCACCCAGCAGGGCAGCAGCACTCTTATCAAAATCCAGCTCAGCCCCACCACCGGCCGCCCCCTCTCTTGCGCCCGCTTCCTCATGGACGACTTCTGGGCCGGCCTTCATGGCCTCGCCATCTCTCAGATCTACCCAAACCAGGTCTGGGCGTCGCTTCAATTTAAGTCTTTGATCATTCGCATGAAGCCGGGGCTCTCCATGTCCCACACCCCCATTGTGACGCAAGTCATCACCCTCCCTTCGTCTGTGGATGGGCCGCATTGTGTCTGCGAGTGCGGTCCGGATGTGTGGACGGGCTGCAAGGATAGCTGTCATATTGTGCGCCTGGGCCATTCTGACCCTGTCAACGACTACTCAATCTATCCCTGCAGCTCCCGCCCAATTTTCATGGCCAGGCACCCTGCCACCTGGGACATGTATGCAAGTCTGGACTCCAGCAGCAAGATCTGGCGCCTTGTGCGCTCCACTGGCCAGACGGAAGAGCTGGAGATCCCGGAAGAATACGGCACCACGCCGGTCGGACTGGTGGCCGGCACGGACGGGAATGTGTGGTTCACGCTTCTGGGCGGCAGCTCCGGCGGCAACGGCAGATTTGCCCGCATCTTGCCCTCGGGGAAGTTTCAATGGTTTACTCTCACGACGCCAGTGGCCAAAAACGCTGGCCTTATCCACCTTGCTTTTGATTGGCACGAGTACTTCAACTTCCGAAAACAGCATCCAGACGCTCTCAAGTACAGCACACACCGTCTATGGCTGTTAAGCACTACCCTTGTTGCTGACGCGGGAAAAAGCATTGACGCCGTCTTCTCGGTGCTTATAGATGGCGAGCTTGGGCGCATCAAAACTCAGCAATCCATTGCTCTGCCAACGCAGCGCTGCTATGCGCATCGCGTGTTTCCGCACCGCACAGGCCTCTTTGTTTCTCAGATGTGGGTGTCGTCCGTGGCCCACATCACCGGCGCTGTTGCATTCCATGTGGAAGATGTGCCCGGGGAGACTGTGGATGTGTACACCCATGTGGGCGTTGGTGTGCCCCACCCACGCTTCACATACCATCTCGAATTGCCCAAAGAACAACGCGATCCCACTCGCATGCCATCCTGCCCTTTCCTCTCCGGCCCTCTCCCCGCAATACATGCCGGTCCTTTAATGGCCGTAGAAAGTGAAGCACCTTCTTCAGCGAGTAAACCCAGTACACCGGTCCCCACGTGTTCTACACGTCCCTAGTTATAGACTGCAAAATCTCTCTCTCTCTCTCTCTCTCTCTCTCTCTCTCTCTCTCTCTCGCTCTCGCTTTTTTTTGCCCTGCCGAAGGTCATAGTGGTGGGGTGAAGTTTTGGTGAAAATTGTGGACAAGTCTATCACATGGAGGACACTTGAACATTTTGCTTGTTTTTTAATATTTTTTTTAAGGTTTTTGTGAAAGGTGTTGACATTTGTGTACCTCTTTTTTAAAGAGGACCACTGGAAAATTGGGTGACAGAATATTTTTGGTCCTCTTCCATCTTTTTTTGTTATTTAAATTTGTGCAAAAGTGCTTTCACTTAAGAGCATGGGTTCCATTTCATTAAAAAATTAATATGTCAATTGATTGAATTATTTTTTATAATTTGCTAGAAAGTGGGGGGTTCTTTCATGTTAGGTCTTTTTTTGATGTAGCTTGAAGTCAGGCAAATCTCTCTAGGTCGATTGTGAACTTTGGAGTTTGCGCATGCTATGCGGTGCATTGAAGGCTCGTCTACAAGACATCATGGGTTTATCACACAAGAGGTTGTGGCTTCTCTTGAAAGCGTGTTCATGGTCTTTTTGTACTACCGCCTAAAGTCAAGCGGCTTAATAACGTCCGGGAAAATGGGTCAGCTTAATATCGAGTCGTTTTCAATTTCAAAAATGCCGGTTCGGCAAGGGGAAAAGAAGAAACTCCACCTCAACATAGAGAAAAATAGTGTTAGAACCCAAAAAAAAAACCTAATTTTATAAAATTTCCTCTTGGCAAACTCATGATTGGAATTTTTTTTCAAACACTACTTTAGTCAAACTCTACGCATGCGGTGCATTGAAGCTCTGTGTGTGATGTGATGGGTTTATTACATGCGACATGTCATTTTCCTTGGTCTAGTTGAAGACGTGTTGTAGCTCTCTTGTGAGATTGGCCGCTATAGCTTCTCTCTCTCTCTCTCTCTCTCTCTCTCTCTCTCTCTCTCTCTCTCTCTCTCTCTCTCTGCCCCATCGCAATCCTCGATCCAAGAGCGCCTGAAATTGAGAGGATGGTCCACGTTGAGCTTACTCATGAGTCCTCTCCACCTTCTTGAGTCGAGTCCTCTCTCTCTCTCTCTCTCTCTCTCTCTCTCTCTCTCTCCTATGGCTATGGTTTATGGCATGTGCTCAATCAATCTAAAGCCATACCTACGTTTTCTTATAGTGTCTGACCATGAGTTGAGATACTAGGACAAAGATGTTTGTGGCACATATCTGAGGATGTGTATATTTAAAGGGGGTGAATGTCGTACCATGGCAGGTACAAAGCGTGAAATAAAAACATCTACCTCACTTTCTATCAATTGTGATGCATAGGAATAAGTTCCACAAGGTATATATTATGTTATATGTGAAAGTTGCTATTGTGGTTGTTGTCGTATACATACCTATGTGGAGAGTAGTGTGTGTGTATTTGATGTATATGTGCCAACATTTTCATGTGGCACACTTATCTTTGGCACCGAATGTCTGTGTCCGTCAGTACACAAACTCTCCCCTTGTGGAGTAGGTACCCATTGTCGATGGTAAAATTCTTCCATTGTTGTAGTCTATCACTCGACAGTGAGGAGAACTGTGTGTGGAGGTTAACGACACACTACTAGCATTGGAGTGAGAAGGATCCCTCATTTGCACATGGCTCTACACTTTGGAATATGCGTCATTATGCTCATATTTTTCCTTCAGAGAATCCAAAAATTCAGTGCGAAGTTCCGTGAACAAAAGAGAATTGATCTCAGGCATACGACTAAGAGCATCAGCCACCACATTGTATCGTCCTTTACGATACCGGAGCTTTACGTCATACTCCTGAAGGATCTCAGCCCACCTGGCTTTTCGACCCTTCAAGTCGGTTTGTTATGTAAACCATTTAATGCTTTTATGGTCAAACACAATCTCAAATTGAGCTCCATACAAATAATGTCGCCATGTCTTTAAGGCAGACACTATTGCATAGAGTTCGCGTTCATAAGAAGAATAATTATGTTGTGTTGAATCAAGCTTAAGAGCTTTCAAATGCAATTGGCCTCCTTTGTTGTAGCAGGACTGCTCCAATAGCACGGTTACTAGCATCTGTTTTCAAAACGAATGGTTTCAAAGTATCTACAATAGCTAGAATAGGAGATGTAGCTAATGCATCCATGAGTGTATCAAAACTATGCTGTTGAGCGGCCCCCCACTGGAAGGTCTTGTCTTTGCCTTTCAGTTGGTCCGTCATGGGAACAACAATATTAGCATAGTTTTTAACGAACCTTCGATAAAACCTGCAAATCCCAAGAAAATATATAGCTCTTCCAGATTTTTAGGAGAAGGCCACCGCCGAATGGCATCCACTTTGGATTGATCCATGTGCAGCCCAGTAGCTGAGATAACATGCCTAAGATAGTGAATTTTCTCCTTGAGAAAATCACACTTGGATTCTTTGGCATATAGTTGATTTGTTCATAACAATTCAAACACCTGCCTCAGATGTTGCAAGTGTTCTTCCTCAGAAGCACTGTATACAAGAATGTCATCGAGAAAAATGACAAAAAATTTGTCTGAGTACGGTTTCAAGACACTATCCATAAGTGTCATGAATGTTGCGGGCTTGTTTGGAATGCGGTTTTGGGTATATCAGCAAGTCGAATACGTACTTGGTGATAACTCGACCGCAAGTCTATCTTCATAAAAATACGAGCATGAGTGAGCTTGTCGAACAATTCATCCACGCATGGTAATGGGTACTTGTTCTTAACAGTAACCGCATTTAATCCACAGTAGTCTATGCACATGCACATACTACCATCCTTTTTCTTCACTAATAGGATAGGAGAAGCCCATGGTGAAGAATTGGGTTGAATAAACCCTCTGCTAAGATAGTCAGCAATGCAAGCTGCCGTTTCACCTCATCAGCTTCATAATAAATCATTATGTAGGGTGGTTTACTGATTGGTTTACTGCTTGTAACCACGTCGGTGCCATGTTGTATAGATCGTGTCACCGATAATCCTGATGGAAAATCACTAGGAAAAACATCGTGAAATTCCGTTAATAAAATTTATAATTCACTAGCAACCTTTGCTTGTTGAGAAGTAGCCATTGGAAGAGATGAGAGAGAAGCATGCAATGTTGTTGAGGAATGTTCAACAGATTCAACATTGAAAAGAAAATGAGACAATGAGTAACACAAGAAAATTTCATCTATTTCATTATCAGAAACGAGCTTCATAAGTTTTGTTGTACATATCAGGGGTGAGGAAGGTACATCCTTCTCTCCTAACAACAACACATGTGCGCCATGGGATTCCAACATCAGGTTGTTGTGCTTGTAGCTACACTTTAGTGATGGTCCTAGGCTATGCAACCACTCCCTATGAAGTACCACATCTACCCTCTCCATATTCCTAACTTGAAAATCCAAGGATGTAGAATAGCCTTGTATTTACAATGGTATAGCTCGGACTTGAGTATCCCATATTTTGGCATCATAACCATTCATCATTGCTACCTTGTAGCGGTGGGAACTCGGAGTTTGGGGCAATTTGAGTTTTTTCACTAATCCATAGGTAATGAAATTGTGATTAGCATCGTCATCTACTAAGATGCGCACCTTGTGTCCTTGAAGAGATCCGTGCATATGCACTAACTCATGTGGACCGAAGGTCTGTTGCCACATGGAAGTTGTGATACAACATTCATGCACCACCTCAGTGTGTGTTACTTCCACCGTAGAGAATTGTGAGGAAGAATCAAGAGGCAGGAGCTGCACCCTATGCACTGCTTTCTCCTTGTCGTGAACATCAAATTTCCCCTTGGGACAATCCTTTTTGCCAGGGCCGCTTCCCAAGCATTGAAAGCATAACTTCTCTTTTTTAGCTTTCTCAAATTCCTCAGGAGAAAGAGGACCACGAGATCATTGGGTTTTTTAGGTGCTTCAGAATTGGTTACTATAAATTTCCTTTTTTTGTGCCCATATTGTGTGCATGTATTACCATGTGTATTAGCAGGCACGTGATTATTATGTGATTTAGTTTCATATGGATCATCATGAATGTGTGCTTTCACTAAGTGAAAGGACTCCTAAAATGTTTTAGGGTCATGTGACGTGCTTCTTAAGCTTGGGCGTCAGACCACTGATAAACCCACGTACTTGCTGAAAGGTGTCTAGACCTTCCAAATTGAGGATAACATCCCGATAGTGAGAGATATATTCAAGCAATGATGGATGTTGGTGCATGGAACACATGTCCCAAGATGTCCAGTTTTGATTTGCCTCATTCGTAAGGTAGAAATTCTTTTCAAAACATAGCCTCAAAGGCTACCAACTCTGTGGTATGATATTCTTCTCCTTGAGAGACATCCACCATTTGTAGGCCTTGCCTTCCAGAGTCAAACTTGTCTGTAGTGCTCTGATTGCATCTGGAGTACTCCGTAAGGCGTGCATTCCATCCCTATACCACAAGTTATGCCCTCTCCAAATATTCCATAAGAGAACATTTATCCCTTTATAATTACCCAACAGCTGATCCTTAAAGTCTAAGGATTTGAGGGATATTTGTGAGAGAACTTTATGTAGCTGAATGATTTTCTTTTTATCCTTGCCGTTAAACCAAATGTGAGCACAATTTTCAGTGACCAGCTTGCATGTGCCACACATTCGCCAATTTTAGCTTTGAGATCTCTTTTAGCAGTCCATATGCCTTGATGGATTATGAGTTCCACATTCAAATGCTTTGTTTGTTAGCAGTAGGGTAGGCCCAAAGACATTAGCCTCTAAATCCTGTTAAACTTTTTTTTGAGAGAGTTCTCCACAATCCCTTTGGGATTAAACAGTTTGAACACCTGAGAGGCTATGAAGGAGGCCTTGCTAGTGGCTTGCGCTACTTTTGACAAGAGTCCTAATCTTTTCCATACACTGTTGAAGACACCATATAGCATTTGCAGCGGAAATTGAGTAATCCCTTTGCAGAGCTTGAGGAGATTTGGGCTGCCCATTCTCTACCACATCCTTCCAAACTCTGATTCCTTGAAGCACTTGTGAGCCTTCCTACTGACTCCATCTTTGGCATCTCCTGCAAAGAATCCAAATCAAAAGGAATCTAGCAAAAAGGATATATTGTTTAGCTAAGATACCCTTGGAAGGTTTCGAGTTGGATTTAACAGAGTTCCACGCATTCCACATTCTGCACACCAGTTTGGACCCATAAGTGATACATGAAAAAGGAGCAAGCAAGACATCTCTGAGTTGTAGATTAGTCCATGCTTTGTAATTTTGCAGCTTGAATTTTTGCACATCTCTTTTGAGTAGCAATGCCCAAGTCTTCTAAGTCTGAATCTCTCTCTAGATCCATTTTACTGCCATTTTGAGAGAAATAAAATCAAGATTGAGGATACCCAATCCTCCTTTCTCTTTTGGAAGCCAGTATGTGTCCCAAGACACTTTAGAAATCTTTGGGTGATTAATATCTCCTCCGCATGGAAATGATCTGGCCAAGGAGAACACCTGATTCAGATGATACTTGGTTGGATGCCAACATGAAAAAAAATCAATTAGGGAAGGAAGCAAATAGTGATTAAGAACAAATTCTCTTGAGGAGACAAAAGTCTGATGGAATTGCCATTTGTTGATTTTGTGCTTAAATTTATCAACCACCCACTCCCATCTCTCAACATATGTAATCTTGAAGCCTATTGGGATGCCTAGAAGTATGTAGACATGTCCATCTCTGATTTCCATACATCCATCTTCAAAAATAACTTGTGGGATCTACTCCCTGGAGGACTTGCATCCAGCCTTAGTATGGTTGATTACAGAGCCACTAGCCATACGGAAGGTGTCCAAGCAGGTCCAAAAATATTCCACTAGATCTCTATCATTGGACATCAGAGAGTTACTATCATCAGCAAATTGTTGAAGCATCAAATCCTTACAACTCAAGGAATTTTGACCCTTTCATAAGACCTCTTTCTACTACATCATGTACCAACTATCCCAGAGAGTCAGAGAAGATAGCATACAAAAGAGGGGTTATTAGACAACCCTGCCTAGTGGATATTTTCAATGGAAATTCCTTTGAAAGGTCACCATTGATAGAGGCTATTGCATCGGCATTGCCAACTAGAATCTGAATAAATTTGATGAAAATACTACCCAAACGAATGCCAATGTAGAGATTGAAAAATGAAATCCCAATCCATCCTATCATATGCCTTGTCAAAATCAATTTTGAAAAGGATGAAGTGCTATTCACTGTTCTGAATATAGTTTATGTCCTCCCACACAGTGATTATGGCATCAAGAATAAACCTTTCCTTTTTGAACCCCTTATGCATTGGTAAGATTATCTGATGCATGAGAGGAGACTCAATCTTCTATAGAGCTAAAGACAAGGACAAAATTTTGTGCACAAAAGCCAGACAAGAGATTAGCCTCCAATTCCCTAGGTCCTCCTTAGCACCCCTTTTGTGAATGAGCCTAATAACACCAGTATTCACTCATAGAGGTAGATGGAGCTCCTACTCTAGTGGCCTCATTCCACATGGACAAGATATGGGGGACCAAAAAGTATTTATATAATTAAAAAAATTCATTTGGAAGACCATCAATACCAATATATTTACAATCTTTTAGAGCATCAATAGAATCTTTTAACCACCCCTTTGTGAGGAGCTGATCCATCATTTGAGCTACCTACACAAACACAATTTTCTTCCTTATTATGTCAATAGTAGCTCTAGCAGTAATATGGACAAGCATGCCTGTGGATTTAGACCATTCATTTTCTCCTATAGAATATGTATGAGATGTTATTGACGGTTGTAGTTGCTCTACACTAGAGAAACCTCCATTCGTAGAGTTCCTTGGGGGCATGGTTGCCATAGTAGCATAAGAAGGAGGCAATGAGCTTGAAGAAGAGCTCCCCTGGGACTCTAGATGCCTAGTCTCATTGAGAGAAATGCAGGAGATGGATCATGCACATGATTCCCAATTGGAGAGACTCCTTGAAATATGGGGTTTTAAGCTATGGCCGAGGGTGCTAATGGTGAGAAGCCTGATGTCCCTTGGTTACTTGGCCCTGCACGCACTAGCTCATTCTGCAGAGCATCTTGAAGTTCCATTGGTCTCGATCCCCACCCCTAGTGGGAGGGGAGAGAGAAGGGAAGTAAGCTTGTTCACAGAGCTTCTAGCAGTAGAGCTCGGGGGGTTCACCCCTTGGACATGTAAGTTACCACATGAGTTCAAATGAATGGGTTTTTAAATTGCCAAAATTGTAAAATTTTAACAAGATTATACTAGTAGGAGGGATTTTTAATTGATTTTAGAGGAAAACCCGTAAGTTTTTGAAGAAAAGGGGTCATTTTATTACCTTAAGAATGTAAGTAAAGGGGTTTTTTAAATACCCTTTGAACGCACTCTATATGAATAGTTTCTTAAAGGTGCACCTCTCAAGAAATAGAGAAAGGGGATAGTGCTTCGGAGAGGGTGATAGCTCATGAAATCCGTACAAGGCATTCATGCACTGCTCTGCATTGAGGTACCTTGCTATCCTCTCGGAAGGTCATCTTTTGACTTTTCTCTTGTGATTACAAAATATCACAAAAAATTCGATGATAATTATAAGTTGAATTTTGTAACTTAGCGGCATATTTGGTGAAGGATATACAAAAGCTACTTGTTTGGTGAACAAGAGGGCATATTTAGTGAAGGATATACAAAAGCAGCTTATTTGGTGAACAACAGAAGTAGACTTTCTATTTATAAGCACTAGTGGTCCAAATCGGTCCATTTGTCCCACTCCTTTGCCATAGGTGGTAGTTTATGTCTAGAGAAAGATACGTACACAATTCACTTAGATCTTTGCTTCAAAGTAATTTTCAATACTGCATTGTATAATGTATCTTTGATAAGTATTCTCTAAAATCCCAACACAAACTTGGCACACCCTAGTGTCAAGGTATTTTCACAATTCCATAACTCATTGGTCAGTTTGGACACAAAGAAGGAGGCAACTATTGCTTAGGTGCATAAATGCATCCTAAGCTTGGGGGAGGGCTACTGATGAGTGAATTTTTTTTGAAACCTCCTTTGAAAACCATAATACCATTTGTATATATTTACACACTTTAGATAGTCCACAGTTGCATATTTTAGCCCAACTTATATATAGAATAATTGCACCTGTGATTATCACGTTTCACTTTTACTGCTCAATTTTAGTTTTACTTTTTACTTTATTGTTTATCTTAACCTACCTCTTTATCTTCATCCTTTTCATTCTCACACTCTTGTAGAAAAGAAAAAACACTCTTATACATGTGAAAACCTAGTATGCCTCACATATCATTCACTTTTATACTCTATTTACATAAATATTTTTCTAAATAATATTTTTTAATAATTAACCAAGTCAATCACTCATCTTTATCCTTTTTTCACATGAAAAATATTCAGAGAATGCCATGTGACCTGGACTAAGTAGACTCCCTGTTTTCACACCACACTCCAAGGAGGATTGAAAAGAGAATGCATGCATACCATAGGAGATTTTATTATATTAAATAACCTTCTTCGAACTTAATTCCACCTTCTAAGAAGTGGTGGATGGGGCTGATATTATTGGAACCCAAAGAAAAGACTTTTTAGCTTGGCTCTGTCTCACCCTGCACTCTCCACCTATGTATGAAGACACCGACTTTCTCAACGCCTCTTTTAGAGTTTTTCCACCACATTTTCAGTTCAAGCACTACAAGAGGTTGTGTGCTCTTGTGACGCTGTTAGCGACGGAAATACACTGGGTTTTTATAACCCCCGGCGTCGCTAAAACCGTCGCTACGAGCGTCGCTACGAGAGCGTCGCTATATGCGTCGGTATATAGCGACGCTCATAGCGACGCTTATAGCGACGGTTACACAGAAGACTATAGCGATGCTCATAGCGACGCTACAGAGCCATAAATAGCGACGCTTATAGCGATGCCCGAGAGATTTTTTTTTTGGTGGCAGGGCATTGAATGCCTTGCCACCCATCAACCATATTGTACTTGATTCACTTTTAAAAAAAAGTGCAAGGGTAGATAATAGACCCAAAATAGTCACCCACAAGACGCATTGTTTGCAAAATTGACAATTGTACACATCATAGGCAAAATGAATTGATTGGCAAATGTAATAATGACAATTGTACAACATCATAGGCATAAAGAATTGATTGGCAAAAGGAACTGCGGTGACAAATGTAATAATATACATGGTTCAAAAAGACGTATAAAATCCGTCTCATGATACGTAAGCTATGAGAAACCCTAAACTAATGCTATCTAGCTACGGCTAAACTGACGTCGTCTAGTTAGACGTCTCATCGCGTCCAAGCGGCGTATCTGTCGGATTCTGCAAAAAAAGACAATAAGACAGCTTTCAGTAAGTATAAACATATAACGACATTTATAAAACAATACAAAAAAAAAAAAAGAGTAAACCCTAATACTAACCATGCCGCCGCGAGAACTGAGAATGTCCATCAGGGTGTTTAAGCCCTTCCTGCCTGCGTACTCGCGCTCGTACGGTGTGGGATCACGTCCTGTCATCGACCACTGTCAAAACATACAAAGATTTCATTATGTTAGAATTAAAAAACTCATAAACCCTAAACTATCGAACATAAAGAGCAATGTGAAAACACTTACAAAATCGGCCTCAAATGATGCCCATCCACCGCTCCCCAAGTGGTGCGAGCTCCCTGCCTCTACTCGTGCTCTGGCTGCATCCTTTTGTTGCTTCCACTTGTCGGGATTCTCGCGCGCTGCTTTCTTCGCATTCTTCCAATCTTCTTTGGCCAGCCAATCTGGCCTGTTCCACCCATTCTTGATTGCTTTTTGCACTTTGGAACGCTTGTGTTTGCAGTATTCGCACATTCGAATCTTCATCAGGTCTTCATTGAAGCGCTGATCCCGTGTTGGAACGGGAAACTCATCATGAAGTATGCTGATGACTCTGTTTTTTAAATCACTTGGTACTTCACTCCATTTGTTTAGTATGTAGTGTCTAAACAGCTGAGAGCCAAGACCACGCATGCGCGAGATCACCTTCTTGCCGTCATCATCCATGATGATGCCGCCGCTGATGTCGACGGAGTAAGGCAAGCCCTCTGGCTGGTGACGCGTGAACCTGGGGGTCCCGGCAGGGGTCTCTAGCGGCGTGCCGATGGGGGTACGGATGTCAGGTGTCTCCACCGGCGTCTGGGCCCCGAAGCGAGGAGTGTCGAGTGGGGTGGCTCCTGGCGGAGTAAGTAGAGGTGTGTAGCTTCTAGGAACAGTCAGCCGTGCAAAACCTGGCGTAGATGGCGATGCTGTGGCTGGTGTGGGTAGACAACTTAATATTGAATGAATAGAGTAGACAATGATGCAAAGACCATTAAATACAATGACGTAATGACGCATATAAATACAATGACGCAATGAATTGAGTGATAGAAGAGGCAAGTCGAAAACTCAGAATTTTCAATCAAAAGATGTGAGCGTGAGTAGAAAAGAGCGTTATACACCATGGAAGGTACTTAGAGAGCCAGAGCTTTTACAACACGGAGCAAAATTGTTCAAATACAATATTTGTGGCTTTAAGAGATCTCTCTCTCATCCTCGCATAACTTAGCATAACTTCCTATATCTATATAGAGCTCTCCGTTTAAACACATATCCTCTGTTTCATTTTGTAGCTCCTCTGCATGCACCCCATATAGAGTAGTAGCATCTTGATGCTCGTCTGGCACCACCGCAGCGGCTTCTGATTGAGCATCTTCTCTGATCTCCTCCATTGATGTCGTTGTGATTGGCACATGGTAGCCTTCATACGTCCTTGCACTACGAGGGGCTACCTCTATGACGTACCACCAGTTTGATGTAGACTTTGTAGGATGAAATATTACCTGCCAGAGCCACATAACTTACATGAGAGCTTTCAAGCACATAACTTGTAAAAGGGGGATGTTAACTATTTACATACTTACTTGTTCACAATGCTCGGGTAGTACGAAAGTGTCTCTTAGGTCAGTCCATTTCTTAGTAGAATCCACCTCAAGAAAACCAGACTCTCCTCTACGCACAGTAGCGTTGCGACCCTCCATGATTATCTTGAACCATTGCACGTCGAACAAGTCGACAAAAAATCCTCTGTAATCGATCCTCAAAATCTCTTGCAGCGTGCCGAAGTAAGTGGGTTCTGCCACCACAGGATCTGCATCAGAGGAACGTCGTCGACTAGACTGTTCAAATTTTGCCATGATTCCACAATCTTGAGTAAAACGCTTTTTGTCGATTCGTTCCACCCTAAAATGTCGACCTTTACACCATGCTGCTGTGTATGACTTATACTACAACGAACAAAGATTATGAGTGGCCGTTCAAACGTTTATAAATAAAGTCACTTGCTAGTCGTACATTGCAAACTTACCTTGGTCGCGCAACCCCGAGAGTACTCCCACTCTTCTTCAGTCACTTCGTCACCGCATTGTTATGCGCTTTTCAATTGGTTGTGCAACCATCTTAAGCTCATGAAGGTTGGTAGGCTCTCCAGAACCGCTGGATAGTGCATCGGTGGTCGTCTCCCCCGTCTCCACTCGATTCGTGCCCTTTGTCGCTCTTGATTTGCATCCTCATATTGTGAAATCCACTTTTGCATCACTGGATTGTGAAGCATGCAAAATCGGTTGATTTTAGCCTCTAGATCTTCCGTCATCTTCTTCTCAACACCGAGATTGCACATGACAATCCCAGATATGCGCTCATCATCTATGGTTCGCCATAGCGTGTCCCGGGCTTTATCAAATCCGTCTAGCCACTCTCCAATGTACACTAGGGACTCTGATACCAACCAACCTTCTTCCATGCTACCCTCCGGACGTGCCTTTTGACGCACATATCCCTTAAGCATTTTCATGAAACGCTCTAAGAAGAACATCCATCTGGAATGAACTGTGCCAGCTATTTCCACCTCATCAACTATGTGAACAAGAAGATGCACCTGAATGGTTAGCATTGTAGTAGGAAAATGTTTCTCAAACATGCACACAAGCTCCGCAGCATTTAGTTTGGCGAATGGTATGGAGTCTACGTTGATCTCCTTTTGTGAGATCCATTGCACCAGCTTTGCAAGTTTGTAGATTGTGTTACGGATGTCGAGAGACAAACATCCCTCAATGGCAACCGGTAAAATAAACTGTAAAGTATGTGCAACAATGATATTAAAGTCCACATTTTATGCAATGATATTAAAGTCCACTATGAACGTACCTGACACATTTTATGCCAATCGTGTGACTTCAAACCGGTAAGCTTTCCTTCTTTAGTAAAACACGTTCGGAGCGAGTGCATTACGCCAGTGGGGGTCCGCAAAGATCAAATGGTCTCTTTTACTTTGAGTTCTTGGGCTCCTGTGAAAATCCATGGTGCTTTAGGGAGTTTTATCGATCCATCAGACGCTGTTTGCGGCCAATATTGCTCCATACGATCCACATTTCTAAGGTCAACTCTGGCTCCCAAAGTATCTTTCTTGCCGGTCAGATGGTCCCATAGTAGATTACCCACATTCTTGAATATGTGCATTGGATCGAGCAAGTGATTGATCATGAGTCGGGGCCAGTATGGTAACTCGTACCATAGAGATAGTCTCTTCATCCTTGGAGGCAATCCGTCATCGCACATCTCCTTCTGCTCTAACCATGCTTGTGCAGACATCCTTGGTGGCTCTCTTCCCAAAAAGCCGTCGCGTAACACATGATTCTCTGGAAGATACGCTTGATGACCTTCGTAGATTTGCTTCTTCAGTGAGGGTGCCCTATGTGCATTCAGTCTAGGTCCACATGTGACACATGCTCTGTATCCGCTTGTTTGAAGCCTTGCATGTATTCACATGATAATAGTTCAACTATGGGAAAAAACAAGATTTACAGTGTCTGAGTGAGGAGTGTCAATAGATCACCTAAGCATTCTGTTAGCCCGGGATAGTCATGCATGGTCCACATTAGAATGCCTCTGATCAAAGCATTCCGTCGTCCTGTGTGTCGGCTCATATCCACCACCTCTATGCCAATCCACAATTGTTGTAGCTCTTCCAATAGTGGACGAAGATACACATCCATATTCCCCACTTTATATCGCCCTGGCACAATCAAGCTTAGCCATAGGTGCCCCTTCTTCGTAGTCAACCACGGGGGAATGTTGTAGTTGACGATGACAACGGGCCATACACTGTAAGATGTTGATCTTTGACCAAATGGATTTATGCCATCCATAGCCAGGCCTAAGCGCAAATTTTGAGCTTCCCTGGAAAAATCCGACCATGTTCCATCTATATGTTTCCACGCTACGCAATCTGCAGGAATTCATAGCACACCATCCGAAGATTTATTCTCCTCATGCCATGATGCTAGGGCGGCCATGGACTTACATTCGAAGAAATGCTTGATGCGAGGAAGCAGAGGGAAATGTCGCAAAACCTTTTGTGGAATTTTTGTCCCGTGGAGATCTACTCGATATCTTTCGGAATCACATTTCGGACACTTCTCCATGTCTATGTATTCCCCTCTGAAAAGAATGCAGACATTAGGACAAGCGTGGATAGAATTGCAATCCATCCCCAAGTTTCGCAAAATCTTTCTTGCTTCATCTCGAGAATCTGGCATCACATTGTCAGCTGGTAGTATGTGCTCTTTCAGCAATCTACACAACATAAAAATATGATACAGTCGTGTAAAAATCTATCAGATCATTATACATTTAGAGTTTTATTAAAGTAAACTAATTGTAATAGATCACCTCAAAAGCGCTGTGACGGTAGTGTCACTCCATCCAAACTTTGCCTGCATGTTGAGAAGAACCAGGAGTGCTTTCAATCTAGACATACGTGCTCCATTATACAATGGCGTATCGGCTTCACTTTTCATATCATCATAGATAAGCCTTTCTGAATCCATGATCGTCGATCATTTCATCAATCTCGGGCTCAAACATTGCCTCGTTGGGAATGTGCTCTGCATGATCATCCCCCGAGCTGTCAGAGGCTACATCTTGTGGCCTCACATATGCTGCTTGACCAAAGCGCCTGCAAACACGTCTATTGGGTTGCAAGATTGCTGCTTGTTGGCCAGCGTCAGAGTCCGACGAGTTATAATTGGCAACAACTCGATCTATAATAGATGGATCGAACTCGCCAAATTCGCGAACGTGCTGCAAAGAAACACGTCTTGTCCGTCGCACAGCATGCTTGCATTGATTACAAGGACATAAGACCCTCGTTGAGAGATAGGTGTTTCGGTTGGACGGTCCCACATCCTCGTCACTACTCATAATGAGGATAAAAATCTTATAACCTGGACAACAAATTTAATATTCTATTGGCATTGTTCGTCTTATCTCTCTCTCTCTCTCTCTCTCTCTCTCTCTCTCTCTCTCTCTCTCTCTCTCTCTCTTTACCTCACATTCTCTAGTCATGTCCAATCCCCACACACCTCGGTCTAGAGGTGCACGGAGATCAGAACCACCGGGTTATAATCTCGTCTTTATTGGTCAATACCTATATTTGTGGGTACAAGAAATCTACACACCCACGTCTACATGATACTGCATGTAGTGGACAAAACCCCTTTGCCTCTTCTCTAGTTGTAGCACTTCACAGCATCTTAACATCTTTTCACAGTAGATCTTTTCACTGTTAGTCTAACTCTAAACCCTAAACCGTAAGTAATTCTTGCGTGGACTTGATCTAACGTAAATAAGCGTAAATCTAAATAAACGTAAATCTAACTAAAAATAAACCTAAATCTAATTTAACGTAAGTCTACATCTAACCTAATCTCTAACGTCTTTTGGGATAGTTTCCTACGACGTTAAAACTCTCTTCTTCTTGTATGTGTGTGTGTGTGTGTGGGTAAACCTAAATAAACCTAAGTCTAATCTAATATAACATAAATCTAAATCTAACATAAATTATGTTATATTAAAAACAAAGAACTAAACTAACAGGGATTATAAGAACCTTAAAACTGATTTAACACATAATTTTTCACATAACTCGGCAAGAGTTGGCATTCTCATCACTAAAGATGTGAGAGTTAACTTCTGGCGGTGACGCTGCCTCATCTCCATCCACATCTGACGACAGCAATTGGCCCTTTAGACCGTTCTTGCTCTTGTTACTAATTTTGAAGTTGCTGTTGAATGACTAGAGGTTGTCTAGATGGTCATTGTGTCGGGGATGTAGTGACTCTTGCCGCCCTGAAGATCCACCTTCTTCTCTATCTTCTGAAGACATTTCACCAGTACTTTTGGATCGACGGAGCCCACCATGAGTGAAGGCAGCAATACCCTATATTCCATTGAGGGCTTTCTTCACCCGCTTCATGCAGGCATCGCAGTCTATGGAGACCTAAATCTAATCTAATATAACGTAAATCTAAATCTAGCGTAAATAAACGTAAATCTAGTTAAAAATAAACCTAAATCTAATTTAATGTAAGTCTACATATAACCTAATCTTTAACGTCTTTTAAGATAGTTTCCTACGACGTTATAACTCTCTTCTTCTTGTGTGTGTGCGCATGTGTGGATGTGTGTGCCAATAAAAAGAGATAAATGTTATAACCTTTCTATCACCCATGCCAAGTATGATAGATTGATTATGCCATTTCCCTCTTGAATAATAGGTCTTGAGTTCAACTCCTCGTCGGCTAGATCTTTAGGTCTTTTAATTTTAATTAGTTTCCTACGACGTTAAATTAGTTTCTCTCTCTTTCTCTCTCAATGTGTGTGCGTTTTTTTGGATCGTATGCATGTTTTCTCTCTCTTTTCCTCTCTCAATGTGTGCGTTTTTTGTTTATGCATGTTCTCTCTCTCTTTTCCTCTCTCAATGCGTGCGTTTTTTGTTTATGCATGCTCTCTCTCTCTTTTTCTCTCTCAATGTGTGTGTGCATTCTTTGTTTATGTATGTGTGTGTGCGTTTTTGTTTTTGTTTGTACTCTCTCTCTCTCTCTCTCTCTCTCTCTCTCTCTCAAAAACACTATGTGTGTGTGTGTGTGTATGTGTGTGTGTGAGAGAGAGAGAGAGAGGGAGAGAGAAAGAGGGGAAGGGAACATGAGAATGAGGAGAGGGAAGGAGCATACCTGGCTCTCCTTCCTCTCCTCGTGTGTGTGTGTGTGTGTGTGTGTGGAGAAGAAAAAGAGAGAGAGAGAGAGAGAGAGAGAGAGAGAGAGAGAGAGAGAGTGAGGGAGAACGTTACCTGCTCCTTGCTTGAGGGCGCCGAAAAACTCAGATCTGAGATCTGAGTTTTTGGGCGCGCTCGGTTATTTTTTTAGCCTAGCCGGCGTCGCTATGAGCGTCGCAAATTTCTTTGTAAATTTGCGACGCTGATAGCGACGCCGGGAATTTTTTTTTTGAGCGTCGCTGTGTGAGCGTCGCTAATATGAATAGCCTCTTGTAGTGAAGGAATCCATAAATTCATGTGGGTCATGCTTTGGCCATCTTTGTAAAGATAAAGAATGCACCAAATGGAGTTATAGAGTGAAAGTTATGGCCAAAATAGTGATTTCAGGTAAAGCTGTTTTTTCTTTGGAGCCACCCACTTTTGCCCCTCTTTGTCACCATATATTGAAAATTTTCATTCTTAGTCACTATTCACCTTAGTAGAAACTCTCTTTACTATCCCACACATCTGCACCATCCCCTTCTCCATTACTCTCTCAATCTCTCTCTCTCTCTCTCTCTCTCTTATGTATCTTACTAGCTACTCCCCATACACTACCTACCATTTACCATCATCTATTCTCATACTCACAAATAATAATGAGCTCAAGTGGAGATTTAGAAGATATTAGAACAATATGGTGGATATTCAACTCAAAAAATCATGGTTCAAAGCGGTAATCCCCTCCATCGCAAACATACAACGTGTTACTCTCATGTTACTCTCACCTACATGTTACTTTGCTAATACCCTTACCGCAATAGGGGGACCGGCTCTTACCCTTAAATCTTCCACATTCTGCACACGAGTTTGGACCCATAAGCGATACATGAAAAAGGAGCAAGCAAGACATCTCTGAGTTGTAGATTAGTCCATGCTTTGTAATTTTGCAGCTTGAATTTTTGCACATCTCTTTTGAGTAGCAATGCCCAAGTCTTCTGAGTCTGAATCTCTCTAGATCCATTTTACTGCCATTTTCAGAGAAATAAAATCAAGATTGAGGATACCCAATCCTCCTTTCTCTTTTGGAAGCCAGAATGTGTCCCAAGACACTTTAGAAATCTTTGGGTGATTAATATCTCCTCCCCATGGAAATGATCTAGCCAAGGAGAACACCTGATTCAGATAATACTTGGTTGGATGCCAACATGAAAAAAAATAAATTAGGGAAGGAAGAAAATAGTGATTAAGAACAAATTCTCTTGAGGAGACAAAATTCTGATGGAATTGCCATTTGTTGATTTTGTGCTTAAATTTATCAACCACCCACTCCGATCTCTCAACATATGTAATCTTGAAGCCCATTGGGATGCCTAGAAGTATGTAGACATGTCCATCTCTGATTTCCATACATCCATCTTCAACAATAACTTGTGGGATTGAGGCAAGCGTTTCCATGCATGGGAACACCCCCATATATTTTTTCCCTTTTACCAAAATATTTCCCATTGTATAAGTTACTTTTGATTTTTTCTTCCTTTTTCACGATGTAGCATAAATAAGTAAGCTTTCTTTGTTGATCTCTCTTTTGACCTTAAATATTAAATATATATAAATTACATTATATATTTTAGTATTTTCTAATATATTTTTCATGTATGTATATTATTCCACCCTACCAAATATTTTATTCATTAGTTTTCATTTTCAAACCTCAACCCCACTTTCAAATTTCAATAATACCTCCATCTAGATGATTGCCAATCTTTTCAAAACTCTAGGTCATGTTTTCATACACATGAAGGAGCTTACACTTGAAGGCAAGAGAGAAGTCCACTCAAAGGGGACCACCAAAAGACTTTTGCAGCCACAAATAATACATTATTTGGCTGATTTTTTTAAGTAAAGAAGAACCCCGAATGTGAAGGACCATTCAACATGAAAGATGTAGCTCGATCTCAACTTTTAGCTCAAATTTTTTTAGAATTTTTGGAGTTATGAACGCGGAGCTATGATTTTTGTAGTGGACCCCAGTTTTCTCATGTAATGGTGACACACGCCATCCCTAGTTTTCTTCCCTCTAGAATGGCTATGGTTCTACAAGTCTTCAAGCATGATTACAAGAGACAAGGCTCTTTCAATGAGGTCTTGGAAAGTCTAGAGTGATTCTATCACCATTTTTGGAGGATCCATCCTCATCAACAAATATCCACCTTTGGCAACCTCTCTTATAATTTTCTTACCTCTCTCTTCTCTCCCTAATAATCTTATGTCTAGCCAAAGCTAAACTATTGTAAATATTTCCTATCCTCTACATCCTACCCTTATTCTCTCTTCTTCTCTCTCTATTGACTCTGGTATTTTAAATAATGAGGAGACAAGATGGGAGCCACAGTCACATGCACCCCATTTTCCTAGTCACCAGAGTGGGACACTCACTTTAATTAGAAATATTGCTAAATCCTCTCCTCCTTCCCTATATAAGGAGGCCATGAGAGCTCACCATGACACAAAAAACACACACAACATCACCAAAGAATACACTATGCATTGTGTGTGCCTAGTGCACACACATACACACACACACCCACACCATCACCATCACCGCAATCACCATGCTCGTCTTGAGCATGACCTCTATACCCTTGGGCTATGGAAGATGAAGCGCAGCTAAATGAAGGATGATGGCCATAACCCTCGTGTGAGTCTTCGCCATCAACTCCCACCTATCCGCCATGTGATCTACCACTCTCTCCCTTCTGATTCCCCTACCCTATGCTCCCCATTTCATCGCCTTATTCTCTAAATAAAGCTTGAGGTTTTGCGAGTATGTTTTCCTGCAATGTTTTTCCCATGTGAGGTGTGCGGAATCGCCACCTAGTCTTGTGTTTGGAGTGAGCTTGTGTATGTGTGAAGGGTGTGCGGATTCGCCATCCTTCTGTGGTGCCCAAGTACTAAGCCGCAATACCCCCTCCCTCACTCTCTCTCTCTCTCTCTCTCTCTCTCTCTCTCTCTCTCACTTGATCTCATTTCCCTTCCTCTTCATCATTACTCCCAAGCATCCATCTCTCTTGGATGAAAACTTTGTTATGGTGGTGTATTCTTTGCGTCCTAGCCGCTGAAGCTAGGTGCTGCCCCCTGTTTGCTTTACCATGACAGGCTCGAGGCGCGCCATTCGGTCCCCGGTGTTTTAGAGGCCGTCGGGGTTTGGGGTTCGCTTTGCTCCCTTCTGGATCTACTCCCTGGAGGACTTGTATCCAACCTTAGTATAGTTGATTACAGAGCCACTAGCCATACGGAAGGTGTCCAAGCAGGTCCAAAAATATTCCACTAGATCTCTATCATTGGACATCAGAGAGTTAGTATCATCAGCAAATTGTTGAAGCATCAAATCCTTACAACTCAAGGAATTTTAACCCTTTCATAAGACCTCTTTCTACTACATCATGTACCAACTACCCCAGAGAGTCAGAGAAGATAGAATACAAAAGAGGGGTTATTAGACAACCCTGCCTAGTGGATATTTTCAATGGAAATTCCTTTGAAAGGTTACCATTGATAGAGGCTCTTGCATCGGCATTGCCAACTAGAATCTGAATAAATTTGATGAAAATCCTACCCAAACGAATGCCAATGTAGAGATTGAAAAATGAAATCCCATTCCATCCTATCATATGCCTTGTCAAAATTAATTTTGAAAAGGATGAAGTTCTGCTCACTGATCTGAATATAGTCTATGTCCTCCCACACAGTGATTATGGCATCAAGAATAAACCTTTCCTTTTTGAACCCCTTATGCACTAATAAGATTATCTGATGCATGAGAGGGGACTCAATCTTCTATAGAGCTAAAGACAAGGACAAAATTTTGTGCACAAAAGTCAGACAAGATATTAGCCTCCAATTCCCTAGGTCCTCCTTAGCACCCCTTTTGTGAATGAGCCTAATAACACCAGTATTCACTCATAGAGGTAGATGGAGCTCCTACTCTAGTGGCCTCATTCCATATGGACAAGATATGGGGGACCAAAAAGTATTTATATAATTAAAAAAATTCATTTGGAAGACCATCAATACCAAGATATTTACAATATTTTAGAGCATCACTAGAATCTTTTAACCACCCCTTTGTGAGGAGCTGATCCATCATTTGAGCTACCTACACAAACACAATTTTCTTCCTTATTATGTCAATAGTAGCTCTAGCATTAATATGGACAAGCATGCCTATGGCTTTAGACCATTCATTTGCTCCTATAGCATATGTATGAGATGTTATCGACGGTTGTAGTTTCTGTACACTAGAGAAACCTCCATTGGTAGAGTTCCTTGGGGGCATGATTGCCATAGTAGCATAAGAAGGCCATAGTAGCATAAGAAGGAGGCAATGACCTTGAAGAAGAGCTCCCCTAGGACTCTAGATGCCTAGTCTCATTGAGAGAAATGCAGGAGATGGAGCATGCACATGATTCCCAATTGGAGAGACTCCTTGAAATATGGGGTTGTAAGCTATGGCCGAGGGTGCTAATGGTGAGAAGCCTGATGTCGCTTGGTTGCTTGGCGCTGCACGCACTAGCTCATTCTGCAGAGCATCTTGAAGTTCCATTGGTCTCGATCCCCACCCCTAGTGGGAGGGGAGAGAGAAGGGAAGTAAGCTTGTTCACAGAGATTCTAGCAGTAGAGCTCGGGGGGTTCACCCCTTGGACATGTAAGTTACCACTTGAGTTCAAATGAATGGGTTTTTAAATTGCCAAAATTGTAAAATGTTAACAAGATTATACTAGTAGGAGGGATTTTTAATTGATTTTAGAGGAAAACCCGTAAGTTTTTGAAGAAAAGGGGTCATTTTATTACCTTAAGAATGTAAGTAAAGGGGTTTTTTAAATACCCTTTGAACGCACTCTATATGAATAGTTTCTTAAAGGTGCACCTCTCAAGAAATAGAGAAAGGGGATAGTGCTTCGGAGAGGGTGATAGCTCATGAAATCCGTACAAGGCATTCATGCACTGCTCTGCATTGAGGTACCTTGCTATCCTCTCGGAAGGTCATCTTTTGACTTTTCTCTTGTGATTACAAAATATCACAAAAAATTCGATGATAATTATAAGTTGAATTTTGTAACTTAGCGGCATATTTGGTGAAGGATATACAAAAGCTACTTGTTTGGTGAACAAGAGGGCATATTTAGTGAAGGATATACAAAAGCAGCTTATTTGGTGAACAACAGAAGTAGACTTTCTATTTATAAGCACTAGTGGTCCAAATCGGTCCATTTGTCCCACTCCTTTGCCATAGGTGGTAGTTTATGTCTAGAGAAAGATACATACACAATTCACTTAGATCTTTGCTTCAAAGTAATTTTCAATACTGCATTGTATAATGTATCTTTGATAAGTATTCTCTAAAATCCCAACACAAACTTGGCACACCCTATTGTTAAGGTATTTTCACAATTCCATAACTCATTGGTCAGTTTGGACACAAAGAAGGAGGCAACTATTGCTTAGGTGCATAAATGCATCCTAAGCTTGGGGGAGGGCTACTGATGAGTGAATTTTTTTTGAAACCTCCTTTGAAAACCATAATACCATTTGTATATATTTACACACTTTAGATAGTCCACAGTTGCATATTTTAGCCCAACTTGTATATAGAATAATTGCACCTGTGATTATCACGTTTCACTTTTAGTGCTCAATTTTAGTTTTACTTTTTACTTTATTGTTTATCTTAACCTACCTCTTTATCTTCATCCTTTTCATTCTCACACTCTTGTAGAAAAGAAAAAACACTCTTATACATGTGAAAACCTAGTATGCCTCACATATCATTCACTTTTATACTCTATTTACATAAATATTTTCCTAAATAATATTTTTTAATAATTAACCAAGTCAATCACTCATCTTTATCCTTTTTTCACCTTTTTAGTTACACATGAAAAATATTCAGAGAATGCCATGTGACCTGGACTAAGTAGACTCCCTGTTTTCACACCACACTCCAGGGAGGATTGAAAAGAGAATGCATGCATACCATAGGAGATTTTATTATATTAAATAACCTTCTTCGAACTTAATTCCACCTTCTAAGAAGTGGTGGATGGGGCTGATATTATAGGAACCCAAAGAAAAGACTTTTTAGCTTGGCTCTGTCTCACCCTGCACTCTCCACCTATGTATGAAGACACCGACTTTCTCAACGCCTCTTTTAGAGTTTTTACACCACATTTTCAGTTCAAGGAATCCATAAATTCATGTGGGTCATGCTTTGGCCATCTTTGTAAAGATAAAGAATGCACCAAATGGAGTTATAGAGTGAAAGTTATGGCCAAAATAGTGATTTAAGGTAAAGCTGTTTTTTCTTTGGAGCCACCCACTTTTGCCCCTCTTTGTCACCCTATATTGAAAATTTTTCATTCTTAGTCATTATTCACCTCAGTAGAAACTCTCTTTACTATTCCACACATCTGCACCATCCCCTTCTCCATTACTCTCTCTCTCTCTCTCTCTCTTATGTATCTTACTAGCTACTCCCCATACACTACCTACCATTTACCATCATCTATTCTCATACTCACAAATAATAATGAGCTCAAGTGGAGATTTAGAAGATATTAGAACAAAATGGTGGATATTCATCTCAAAAAACATGGTTCAAAGCGGTAATCCCCTCCATCGCAAACATACAACATGTTACTCTCATGTTACTCTCACCTACATGTTACTTTGATAATACCCTTACCGCAATAGGGGGACCGGCTCTTACCCTTAAATCTTCCACATTCTGCACACCAGTTTGGACCCATAAGAGATACATGAACCATATTGACAAGGTGGTGCCTCTTTGTATTCGTCTTTGTTGCGTAGTGAGAGGAGCTTTAGGGTGGTGATAGAGGCCACTGTGCTCAAGATTTTCCTCCTCAATGTGTCTCTAAGCAAGAGAACCTAGTCTAATGTCCATATACAAGACAAATACGTGTGAGTCTCTATCAATCTATGGTGATTGGCTCGCTCAATTGATCTACATGTACCCATGTTGGCTCTAGTGATAGGTGAGCGTGTGTATCCATGGTACAACCTACATGTTAATTGCTAGGGGCTAACTTCCCTAACACTAATTCAAGGTAAATACATAGTAAACTGTAGACGACATGGATTTACTACACAACAAACAATTGAAGAACATCATTGACACAAAAGAACTATACTGTATTACTGCATATTATGCATCATGTAAGCACACACTACCGAATATAGTTCAACTGCTCTAAGTAGAAAATGACTAACAACTCCTAACTGCCATGGTGCACCAAGAAGACCATTGCACGGCTAAAGAAATCCTACTTAAACTAACCACCATAGGTGTAAAAATACCCTTAGAGTTTAAAGGTCTAAACCTTGGTTACAAATAAAAAGTAAATAAACCACTACTAAAGCATCAAGGCCTAACACCTGGCACATCCGGTGGGAAATGTTTGCAAAACATTGTAAGAATCCACAAAATCCCTTGACAAAAGAAGCTTGAAATTCAAAATAAAATTCTTCTTGCTACTGCTCTTCAAGATCAGAATCTTTTGTTTCAACAGGATCTCCTGACTTTTCTCGCATATCCCGAGCACCTTCAAGTAATGTAGCATCAATACCTGGATCTTCAGACATTGCCTCAACACTTTTCAACAAAAGTTCCCCCATGTTCTCCTGATCCTTTGTGTCATCAACTTGTATAGCTAGAACTGAAACTACAGTTTGACCTACAACCTAAACTGATCCCTTCCTGAACTGACAAAATCGAATTGTATCCTTAGCTTCCACTTCAACTGTAGTTTGAACTAGCTCAGCTATTGTAGTATCCATTTCCATATGAGCTTGCATCTTATGTTGAAATTATGTATTCTGCTTCTTCAAATCAGCTAATTGTCTCTGTAAAAGTAAAATTTCCTCCTTGGATTCCTCCTCTACAAAATCTGGTAGGGTTTACTAACCACATCATACATTTTAATTTTAATCTGCTCCATCCTGTCATATACTCCATGACCTCAATCTTCATTTTCTCAATATCTCCTAAACTGACATACCAGCCTTCTACATCCAGCTCTTCTTCTGACATGTGTCTAATCTTTTCCTCCACTTTTCTACAAGGTGTTACCCTGCTTAACAATACCCTATTGCTACTCTCCAAAGATGCATTAGCATTAGACATTTCAGTTAATCGATCTTGCAGTACTTGGAACCACTCCTCCTTCCATTTAGAAATTTTGGTTGAAGTCTTTTCTCTGATTGACACTACCTGCTTGTAAGAGTCCAACTCCTGTCTCATCAGTTCCTGACCTTTAGTTAAGTCCTGAACCTTTTTAGCCAAAAAATCTATCTCATTCTATGATTTATTGTCCTTCAAAGCCCCTTGCTTGACCTACTTCAGTTCAGTTTGAAGGCTATCATTTTCTCTACTAAAAAATGTGAGATCTAGAGACTGCTGCTCCACATACTCTTTAACCAAATTTAGTGCAATTTGCACTTCAGCAAAAGAGGCATTAGAAAAATGAGCTTTAGAAATTGTAGGTCTCTCCAAAATAGGATCTCCAAATGTAGCTACAGGCTCCTACTCTGACAACTTATGAAGTCTCTTGATCTTAAAACTTGTTTTGGCAGTTGTAGGTATCAGAGGCCTTTCAGGCACACCTGCTGGAGTATCATAAAATAAATCTCCAAACTCCTTGTCCATCTTATCTTTCACTGCATCCAAAGATTCTTGTTTAGAGTAATCTGTAGACAAAAGATCCTGAATGTCTTTATCTATCTGAACAGATCTGTGGTCCAAGAACAATTGCTGTCTTTTCTCTCTTCTTATTGAAGAGCCCACATCTTCAGTTACCTGTGGTGAAATTTGGCACTGTATCCCCTGCAAAATGCTTTTGTTATTGACATATTGAAACACAGCAGCAAGATAAGGCCCAACCTTAGTTGTCCTATGCTACCTTCTTTTCTTTGTGTAAATTTCAAATTTCATCATGTCAAACAAAACATTATCCCACCCCATGTGTCTACCGCTTTCTGCAGCTATCAAGATGCCATATTTCTCCCTGATGATGTACTCAAACTTTACCCTTTCTATAAACCACCTGACCTGCTGCAACCTAACTGCATTCTTCATTCCAGGCAGTTGGTAATAATGCCTTTCTCCTTGAGATGGAACAAAAGCTCTGGTCATATCTTTCTAAGTAGCCTTGTTGAACTCATTATCTTCTGCAATAGGGAGGTCAAACACCCTAGCTACTAACTCTTCAGTCAAATAGTCTTCCCTGACAATTTGTCCATCATTTGACTGCAGTTGCTTCAAGTAAATTGTGTCCATGTGACTGTTTCTCCAACTCACCCATATAAGTCTTGAAAAATCAAGGAGACCAATTTTTCTAAGCCATGCATTGTTTACTTCATTATTTTCCAAGTCATACCTGAAATCAAGAAACGTGTAGTCAGATATAGCTTCCTCTTTGGGTTGTACCATGCGGGTAGGGGTTACCATCTCTGGTTCATAATCAAAGCTTGGGTCTTGCACCATCGGGCCTTGAAAGCAAGTCTTTCTTGCAGAGCTTCTTGACGTAGCAAGAATTTCATTATCTGCTCTTGCATCCGGGCCAACACTCGCAAAGGAGTTGCAAACTGTCAACATCCTCAGCCCCGTCGCAAGAACGGGTTGTACCTCAGGTTGTGATTGTGTGCTACCCATTCACATGCATAACTAGTCACCATCGAAAAATCATCATTTATAAGATTCCCCCCTCGATTTCCGACCCTTTGCCCAAAAACTCGTTTAAGTCGGAAGCCGTTGATAGGTTTTTGAATAATTGTACCCTCCTGATCACACAGTAAAAAGGTATTGGGCCCCACTGATTTTACAATCTGAAATGGCCCCACATACGTGAGTTTGAGTTTACCTGGTCTCAGGCCCAAGTTACTGTTATAAACCAGTACCCAATCACTTGGAGGAAAAAATTTGAATTTAATATTTCAGTTAATCCAAGCTTGTCTCCTTTGTTGGATAATGTCAGCAATGTATTGGCTGTGGATTCTATCCTCTTCCAACCTCAGTAAAGCCTCTTTCATGTAACTGATTGAGTCTTCAGGAGACAACTTTTCCTGAACTGCAACCCTGAGACTTGGCACTATAAACTCCATGGGCACCACTGCTTCCAACCCATACACTAACCTGAATGGTGTCATTCCAGTAGTAACTTTGTATGCTGTGCTAAAAGCCCATAGTGCAGAATCCAGTTTTTCATCCCAATTTGTCCTGTGTTGATTGACCAACTTCCTGATAATCCTGACCAAAATCTTGTTGGTACTTTTTGCTTGTCCATTGGCTTGGGGATAGTACGTTAAGTAGACTTCTTATGCAAAATCATATGCAGTTCAGTCAGTTTACTGATTACTTTGTTAATAAAATGTCCTCCCTGATAAAAAGTAGCTCAATGGGACAACCAAACCTAGTCATAATGTTTTTGTACAAAAACTTTGCTACACTTTTTGTTTTATTGTCTCTTAAAGCCACTGCCTCTACCCACTTTGTAATATAATCAGTTGCAACCAAGATATACCTATTTTGTGTAAATCTGGCAGGTGTTTTGATTGGACCAACAAAATCCAGTCCCCATTTCTGGAACGGTTCCAAAGGCAAAATAGGTTGCAATTGCATTCTATCCACATTCAATGGCCTGCCATCTTGTTGACATAACAAACATTTTTTAGTGAACTCCTTAGCATCTCTAATTACTGTTGGCCACCAGAGTCCTGCTTGAAAAACTTTCCTTGCAGTAGTCTTTCTTGAGAAGTGGCCTCCTGCATTCCCTGCATGAGATTATGCCAAAACAGATTTTTCTCAAACTGTGGCACACATCTCCTTATTACCTGATCAATGCCTCTCCTATATAAAAGTCTTGCAATAAATGTAAATGGTTTACTTCTCAATGCCATCCTCTTCCTGTGATCTTTGGTCATAGAGTCAGGTAACACGCCTTCAGTTAAAAACTGAAACATGTCTTCATACCAGCCCCCTGACTGTTCAGTCACCTGAACTAAAAATAGATCTGCATTAGGTAATTGGTTAGGTACTCCTAAGGAATCAGCTTCACCTTTTTCCAATCTACTGAGATAATCAGCCAAAACATGAAGTTGCCGAGGAGTATGTATGACCACATAATCAAATTCCTGCAATAGCAGTATCCATCTGGCTAACCTTCCTGAAAAATGTGGTTTGTTCACCAAATAAATAAGAGCCTGATGATCTACATGAAAAATTACCCTATTGGCCAAAAGGTAATGTCTAAATTTCTGCAATGGATAGATCATTCCCAAGCATTCTCTATCAGTCAATGAATAACTCTTCTTTGCAAGTGTCAATACCCTGTTGGGATAGTAAATTCGTATAAACCAATCTCTCCTTGTTTCTTGCATCAATGCTGTACCCACTGCCACATGAGATGCATCTACAAAGATATGAAACGGTAAATTCCAATCAAGAACAATCAAAATAGGTGCTGCAGACAACATCTTCTTTAATATCCTGAATGCTTTGGCCTTCTCTTCTCTCCATTCAAAAACTACATCTTTCTTTGTAAGTTTGGTTAGTGGTGTACAAACATGTTCCAAATATCTCAAAAATCGATTATGCCATTTCACTTGACCCAAAAATCTTCCCAATTGCTTAATGGTCTTTGGTTCTGGTGCTTTATTGATTGTTGTTACCTTGCTTGGATCTATAGGCACTCCTTCTTTAGAATTGGCATGTCCCAAAAGAACTCCTCTTTGAACTGCAAAAGCCCACTTGGCTAGATTCAGTGACAGCCAAAATTCCCTGCATTTCTGAAAACATAACTTCAAGTGCTCTAAATGCTCCTGTTTCTTTCCAAAAACACTAAAAGCATCCAAGAAAACCCTCATAAATGCTGTAAGGTATTCTTCAAATACATGTTGAACTAATTTCTGAAATGTTGGTGGAGCATTTTTCAAGCCAAATGTCATCACATTATTGGCATAAACTCTCCATTCAGTCACAAAGGCTGTTTTCTCTCTGTCTTCAAGTGCCATTAAAATTTGGTTGTATCCACTAAAACCATCTAGGAAACTGTAAAGCTCATGTCCCGCTACTACATCCAATAATGTATCACAAAAAGGTAAAGGAAATGTATCAGTTACTGTAGTAGTATTGAGTTTCCTGTAATCTACACAGACCCTGATCTTGCCATTCTTCTTTGGAACAACAACAAACAATTGGTGACAACCAAGTAACCTCATCCAATGGGTAAATGAAACCCACAACCAACAGTTTGTTGATTTCCTCTTTAACTTGTTTGGCATAGTTAAGATTCCTCCTATACCATTGTTGTACAGCTGGATTGCTTTCAAGCTAATTTTATGTTGGAAAAAGCTAGCATATACTCCCTTCATGTCAGTATATTTCCATGCAAAAACATATTTGAATTCCAGCAACACTGCTTCAGTTTTTGATTAAACTCCTCATCTAGTTCTACTGAAACTTTTACTGTTTGTGGTTCCTCCTCAGTCTTCATGTCCAGTTCCTGCAATTCATCCTGAGTGACTCTTGCAATCCTTTCCATTTGATATTCAAATACGGGTTCTGCCTGCTTTACTGCTTCAATGGCTTCCAATTATTCTTTGTTTTCAACTTGCAAATTCTTCAATAACTCATTACCCATTTTGGTAGGTGACTTCTTACCTTGAGCAATCAATGCTTCCTGAGTCAAGGACTTTAGCCCATCATCCTGATGCTGTAAAACATACTTAGTGGCTATCTTTTGCACATCCTCTTCAAAGATAGGTACCACTGATTAATTGGTTCTAAGAAATTCTTCTTCAACATCCTCTCCAATTTATTCTACCATGTGCAGTCCTTCTGCATGGAATGCAGAAGGACTGCCCTAAAACCTGGTGGGATTACCTTTCTGGCATCCATTTGCAGTCCTTCTGCATGGAATGCCCTAAAACCTGGTGGGATTACCTTTCTGGCATCCATTTGCATTCTAAATTTCTTCTTACCCCTTTTGATAACAATGGAGTTTGCTCCCCATAACTGCTTTACTCTTGTTGCTTTTAACCATGGTCCTCCCAACATGATTGGATAAGAAAGAATAGATTCCTCCAACCTAAGTACTACAAAGTTGGCTACAAATTGCAGTCCCCCAACTGAGATCTGCAAAATCCTCAAAATGCTCAAAGGTTGAACCGGCCTCTGGTCTGCCATTTTAACGTAAAAAGGAGCTGGATCCCACTTCAAAATATTCAAATTTTTGCAAGTTGACTGTGAGAGAATATTAACTCGTGACCCCCCATCCAAGAGTACACCTGGGAAAAACACTTTTCCAATGGAAGCCCCAACTACAGGTACCTTGTAATCAACATCCAAAGGTTGAACTTCATAAGATTCACCACAAATAGTGTCCTTTGGGTCCATTCCGGTTTTTTGATTCTTTCCTGCCACTTCTCTAGTAAGTCTTTTCAACAATTGCTGTGAAAATACAGGTACCAACCTCAAAATTTGCTTCACTGTGATGCTCATTGGAGCTGACAACAATGCTTCATAAAAGTCATCACCACCAACCTATTCTGGCAGTTGAGTTTGACTGCGATCTAAATTTTGTCTCCCCTAGTCATGCAAGGATCTTATAACAAAATTCCATTCCTCAGGTGGTACACCCTCTTTGAGAGGTTTTCACTTCTTTGAGTACCCTTGTCCTTACTGCTTTTTGATCTTTCCATTTCAAATTGTTCGGGTTGTCTACTTCTTCCAAGGTGGAGGTTCCAACCTTGGCCTTTGCCCTAGTGACCACCATGGCATCAGTGCATTCACTGGTTTCTAGAATATCGTCAATGAGGATGCAGGCTGTACAATCACAATTGTGATGCTTAGGTGTTTCTTGAGCCAATTTGGTCTCCTGTACCTGCTAATCAATTTGTTGTTCTGCTTTGATAACTTCCATCTTTTCTTGAATCCGTTAATTTTCAGTCCATGCCTCTTCAGTTCATTCCTCCAATATTACTAAATTAGCCTGACTCGGAGGTCTTTGTTGCTGCTGCTGTGGTGGAAGTGGTGGATTCTGTTCTAGAGGTCGATTATTGTTATTGTTGTACCTGATAATAGGGATTCCTCTATCATTCCGATGTCGGCACCAAAGTTCATAGGTAGGTCCTTGTTGATGATCCATGACTCCGCAATAATTTCATGGTGACTGTGGCATATTATTCTGATTCCTGTTTTGATATCACCAATTCGGATTCTGAAACCGTTTTGAGGTGCAGGTCCCTCATATCTTCGATTAGGACCTTGAGCGGCAATCATGCTCGCAGCGGCCTCCCTCATCTTTTGAGTAATGTACTCAGGTCTTCTTCCCATGAAATCTGGGTTGTAATAAAAATTGTCATAGTCATGTGAAAACCTTTGACATACCTGACAATATGGTTTCTATGACATGCCAAACTGGTTCATGACCAGAGTTTGTAACTTATCCTCAATAATTTCGTTGACTGCATCTGCAGTCACCACATCCTTTCCCTGCTTTTTATCCTTCTTTGGAGAATCCTTATCTTTCTTCTACTTCTTCTTTTCCTTATCCTTTTTCTTTGCCTTCTTCTTTTCAGACCAATCTTCATCCTCATCACTATTAGTGTCAACACCTGTATCTTGATCTGAATCATCAGTTTCTGACCTTGAATATTTAGATTTTGAGTTTGAGTCATCACTTTTCTTCTTCTTCTTCTTTTCCCGTAATTTTTACCTCCATACCTTCGTTCAGCTCTGGCGGCTGCCTCAACCAAATTAGTAAAATCCTATACATTTGCTAACGGGGTTCTCCCTGCTCTGCACTCCTGTATTTGTGTTTGAGTCCCTTACAAAAATAATCCCCCAATGGTTCCATAGAAGGCTGTTGTGCCACTTCCAATCTGTTGTTTAAATTTCTAACTTTTGGGCATAATCTTCAAACAAAAAGTCTTTTTGCTTTAACTTTCTTAATTTCTTTAAAATGTCTTCAAGTGTTTTGTCTTCCCTAAACATTAACAAAAATCTTTGTCTCAAATCATTATAATTACCAAAAGCAAGCATACCATACTACAAGAACCAATCCATGGCTTTCCCCTACAGTGTTGCTGCAAAATGCTCCTTCTTTACTCCATCCGGGTGTATTGCCTCATATCCACTTGTAGATCACCTTGTTTGAAACTCACTAATGTGGCCGTCAGCATCTTGGGACTATTTCCCATTGAGCTTTACCACGCCCACTTTGGGATTTGGTGCAGCCATTGGAGGTATGGGAAGTGTTCTGAGTACCCTTATCAGAAGTGGATTAAAAGGTAAATAGGATGTCCCTGTTCTTGCAAACTATAATTGTCTTCTTGCTTTGAAAGATTTTTTGAGCTACCAATACATTCACCAATGTTCCCACAATTGGGTCTGCTCTAGGAGGAGTTGCTTGTTGGCCTTCTTGGTTTGCAGGTGGGGTCCCCTACAGCCTGTGTTCAAGTTCTTATAGTTCAGTCCTCGCCCCAATAGTACCTACTCTTGCAGTATCCCCCCTTACAGGTTCAGCTTGGCCACCATTGCCCAACACTTCGTCCTGTCTTCCCCTTACTGCAAATTCTCTCCTAAGCCGAAACAGGGTGCCATAGGAGTGTTGCGGTAAATTGGACCCTTGTCCTGACCCACTCATACATGATTTCTTCTTTTCTGTCGTAAATATTGTATTAACACTTTTCTTTCATACAAATTGTAAAAAGAAGGTAAGTTGCATGCCCCAAAAGGTAGAAATGAAGAAACTACCTTGTTAGCCACTGCAATTTTGATTTCCCTCGGCAAATCTGGGAAGAAATCCTTCAAGAACTTGGTGGCATATTCCTCAGACTCTTCTTGCGGGGTTACCCAATTGGAGAATTCCCTCAGGTGGTCAAGATCAACTTGCATATCAGTTCCCCACTATATTCATGACTGCCATCCGGTTCAGGTTCACTTCAAACAAATTGCAGGATCGCCAAAGTGTTAGGGGCTAACTTCCCTAACAGTAATTCAAGGTAAATACACAATACGCTGCAAACGACATGGCTTTACTACACAACAAAAAACTGCAGAACATCATTGACACAAAAGAACTGTACTATATTACTGCATATTCAGCATCATGTAATCACATGCTACAGCATAGTGCCAAATACAGTTCGACTGCTTCCCGGGGGATTCACCATGGAAAAATTACCGCATCACATAAGTGTAGGGGAGGGGGGTTTTTGTACAAGCTACATAAGCGTATAAGCTAGGGTTAGGCCCCCAATAATTTATCTCACAAGATCTAAAATAAGGGAGGGGGTATCATATTTATGGGGGGAGGGGGAGAAGTGAGAAAAGAGAAACATGAGACGAAGTTTTTGTGTTTCAAAATCATGGCTTTCCAAAAGATTCTGCCCTTGAACTTGTGAGTCAATAGCTGCAAAGATACATGCAAGGATTAACACTACTGTGTATATAGTTCATTTGTTGAGGGATGCAAATTTACACAAAGAACCTAACAAAACTTTATAACCATGTTTTTTGAGTAATTTAGATGGGTCAAAATTGGACGAGTAGCTAGAGTGTAGGCTAAACATACACATAGTTTGAAAGTCAAACTAAGACACATTGAGACTACATCTAGTTATCAATAGAAGTGACTTCTTAGTACGTTGCTAGTCACTATGCTACACGCTCTTTGACTATTTTTACTCAGTTAGATCATGTAAGACCTAAATTTAATATGTAAGATAGGGGTATGATAGTTTTTTGCATGGATTGTCGTATAAGCGTAGAAAGGGGGGTCATATTCCCTAATATGAGTCATATATAGAGGTTTTATCAAAGTTGTCCACTCGCAGGTGGCATCCCGTTTTGTATATAGAGTGAATACCCAGGGGACTACTCTAAGTAGAAAATGACTAACGACTCCTAGCTACCATGGTGCGCCAAGAAGACCATTGCACGGCTAAAGAAATCCTACTTAAAATAACCATCATAGGTGTAAAAAATTCCTTAGAGTTCAAGGGTCTAAACCTTGGTTACAAATAAAAAGTAAATAAACCACTATTGAAGCATAAGGGCCTAATATTAATCCCGTAGACAACTCTATGTGGTTTGCATAACTTTACTATGTATCATGCTAGTGTCAGTCATTTCTCAATTGACAATCCTTGATGCAAATTCTCCCATTGTAGCTACTAGATTGAACCTCGACACTAGCAGGTCGTACATGCCAGACACCCAAATGACGATGAGATCTACACAAACTATGATATATTAGCTACACTATTTGTATGCATTACATCATCAAGACTATTCATCACATATAGATGTGTGTTAGGAGCAAGCTAAGTCGGATACCATTTTTTGTAGCTCTCATTTTCCGGATAAACCTTGTCATTGATGAGCCGGGCCTACAAGCTTCCAGACTATATCAACTTGTCTTTATCTATCTTTAGTTAGAGCTCCCAGATGATTAGTTTTGACCACCAAAAACCTTGGCTAAGGTATAAAAGCCAATTTTTGTAAGTTATTTGGAAAGTTTTTGGATAATGAAATACACAGCATGAGCTAACGGTGCTCACCTCTCTCCTTCTCGCATTTCCTACTCCCTCTCCGATTGTCACATTGCAGTCACGTCTGTTGCGTTGCAACCGCAGGTAAGAGCTCTACACATTGACGTAAGCATTTCACGGTATTTCGTAGCTTTTGGCATCGTTGATCCGCAGCCTAATCTCGTAGGAATTTAAGCCTTAAAATAAAAAACTAAGTATAGGCGGGGTATTGGGGCATCATTGCTAAGCATTTAGATGCATTCTAGGTCGAAAACGACTAGGTCAAAAATCCACTGCTGCTAATAATCGCGATTTTTTACACTTGATCTAAAGTGGGATTTGAGACCATAAGCGTGTGTGCTTAGGTCTTATAAACTTGTCCTAGAAGTATCGTTACATTTGGATGTCATTTGATGTTCTAACGGATGTGCTTTGTTTGCCGATGAGCGATTGGCTTTTGGTGATTTCAGTCACTTGAGTGTAGCTTGAGTTAGATGCTAGTTGTTTGTTGTTTTTCGAGAGACTGACAATCTCTTGTAGCCTTTATGCACTAGTCAAGCTAGCTTCGTCCCATGGATTGACAATTTAATCGTGGTTCTCACTAAATCTGCAAAATAAGATAGGAGCGAGGTTAGACACCAGTCCCACATTTGGCTCCGTTGCCGGGGATCGAAGAGACCTAAACTAGAGAAAAATATGAGCGTCTTGTGAAGTTATCCTTTTACTTCCTCTAGGATCTCCTCGAGTAAAAAAATTCTTTTAGAAACCACATAGCTTAAGATTGTCGACTTTTGCTGTGTAGAGGTAGCTTGGAAGTAATCGTACTTGTTGAGTGCCTTTATGATGGTAGAACTAGATTAGGATATTGAGAATGATTGATGGACAAGACAAGTCTTAAGATCAAGGCTCAAAAAACCATAAAAAACAAGAAAACGAATGTTTGTGGATACTTTCCACAACCCCATTTCAGTACAACCTAGGAGTAGGGTAAGTAGAATCCGAGGTGGATTTCAGAACATTTCTCTCTCTGAAGGAATCATTGTGAGTTGTTATTTGAAGTTGCAGAATTTCAGGTCTACGGCCAGAAATAGCATGAAAAGACTGCCAATCACTCAATCCGGCTGGAGAGTATGCTTAAAAGTTGTATGAACCAGTGGGTAAGCTCAAGGACACATTGAGGTAAGAGTTTCAAGAGTTTGAAAAAACTCAGATTATTTACTTTTTCTTGACATTTTAGTCCAAATTAAGTTTTGACTTGATTCATAGGCTTAAAATAGCTCATGAAAAGACCGTCCATTGAAAAAGTGCAAAGAAGTGTTCATTTTGGGCCTAAAGTAAATAATCGCGATTATCTACTTTCAACTCAAAACTGACCAAGGTTGATACCACTGACTCTTTGCATGTGTAGAAACAGCTTTTGTAAAGGCACATAGAATTTGGATTACCAAGTTGACCAAAAACGGGGTTAAAAAAAAAGTATGTACTGACTTTCGGGAACTTGAGTGTAAATTGGGAAAAATTTTGTTCAAACTCAATGAAACTTGATTCATAGGCTTATATTGATGTGATAGACATGTGTACATGCTCATTTGACAAAAAAAAAACAAAAAACTGCAAGATGTAAATAATCGCGATTATTTACATCTGCCCTATTTTTCAACTTTTTTTTACCAAGTTAGCATACCAATAACTTTACCATGTTGTAATAAGCCCACAAACCAAATTTGGTAAGATTTGGATTATTCGATTGAAAATTGTGACCAAATTTGCAAAGTCAGTCTGTTGACATGAAACAGTTGGATAAACTTGAACAAAAATTATCCGAACTTGATGAAACTTGGCTAGAGACCTTAATTTAAGGTGCTTGAGAGATCTGTGTCAAGGTTGGGACAAAACATTGCAAAAAATTAGGTGGAGTAAATAATCGTGATTATTTACATCTGCTACAAAACTTGATAATCTTGCACATTTGAGTATACCACAAGGTCAAGCATATCAAGTAGACCACATAAATTAATTTTGGTAAAATTTAAATCACAAAAGAGAGACTTAAGCCATATTCTTGAAAACCGAGTTTGCGAACACGAAACAATTGATAAACTTGAACAAAGTTTGTCCAAATTTAGTGAAACTTGTCCAGGGACCTTAACAGGTTGTACACTTGACAAATCAAGACAAAAAATGTAAAAACTTTGAGAAAAGTAAATAATCTCGATTATGTACTACTACTACACAAAGACACCAATTTTGACTTTTGAACTTGTACAATGTTAGACCAACATAATACAAGGCCACCGAGAAATTTTGGGTTCAATCGGATCCAAATTGGTACATGTTCACTCGGTTTTCAGGTTGCAGATTAGTCATTTTTTTTTGTGCAAAAGGGGAATTTGAAAGTCTCAATTGCTGACTCACATAGCTTGATTTGAAGTGATCCATATAGACCAATCACAATAGTTAGCAAAAACTACACAGCCTTTGTGAAAGAATAGCTAACTTGATCAAATTGATATAGGAATCATGTTGCAAACAAGGAATCAACAGCTTGATAGAAGTTGCAATCAAGTCAAGTGGAAAAAGTTGATAACAAGTCAATCCGACGGTAAGTACTCTATTCAGGGCTTCACAAGTCTATCTGAACCTTAGATCTAGTCGTATACTAAGAAACCAAGGCATATTTAGAGAAACCTCCAGTAGAGTATCCATTAAAGAGAGTGTGAATCAAGGCAATCCCTTGCACACTACCCTTGAAGAAGTCTCAGACACTTTTTCAGATTCAACATCTGAAATGTCTTCCTATTCGACTCACTCAGAAATCGGAATGACAATGCACTACAAGCATATACTCTCATTTTATAAGACTAATTGCCATGGAGCTCATGTTTACCTGGATCCTAACGAAGAGTATGATTTTCGCATTGATGACCATGGTATTGCGTTTGAAGAGGAGATCAGGGCAAACAAACAAGAAAAAATGTACATGGATAGAAACGAAACTCAGTATTTATAAGTTGAAAACCCTGACGTGATAGACAAATGGGGTTTAGAAGTAGACACCATAATTTCATATATGACAGAAAAGGAAGGACCACCAAATTTAGAATTCAAGGGATACGATCAAGTTGATTTGAAGCCTTTGAAATGGCTTAGTACAGACAATCCTAGGATCGGAGTCTATTGTTGGGAGGATAAAAATGTCAAGGATCTTCTGTGGACTTCGCATGCCAAATCAGGATAATTAACACCCATGAAGATCAACTATATCTTCAAGATCAAAGAGAAGGGTTCATCAGATCTACCAACCTACCGTTTAGGGACTGTTATAACAACAACTTTGTTATGATGACTCATGAGGAGGTGGAACAAACCAAATACCAAGGGTATTCCATAAGGGATTGAATATTGAGCCAAGGACCAGAAACTATTCCAAGAGAAGAACACCGTGAGAGATCTTCTGAGAGTAGTATTAAGAAACCAAAAACCACCTCATCACAAAGAAAACCGAGTGACACTAAAGCCAGTCCAGGGATACATGAGTCACTATTTCCAATAGATTGGTTTGAAGGACTCAGAGCGAGACCAACTTCCAGGAGACCGGGAGTTGAACCAAATAGACGTGTTAGACCAGCTAATTTTTAGAAATTGGTGAGAAAATACAGTGGATCTGGGGATCCCTATGACCACTTAGCAAGATTTAAGCAAGTGCTAAGAGTAGAACGCATATTCGATTTCCATACTCAATTCGAGGGGTTTGGAATGACATTAGAAGGAAAATCATTAACATGGTTCTAAAACATTCCACCAAAGTCGATCATGGATTTAAATGCATTAGCTCAAGGATTTGTAGCTGCTTGTTCCAAAACGGGGATCAAACACAATACAGTAGCTCACAAGGCGAGTCTGTTAGGGATTGTGCAACTCGAATGAAAGAATACATTCCCAGATGTCCAGAGCTAGAGATACCTGCAGAAGAACGACTAGTATCATTGTTTATAGAGGGACTGCTAAACAAATAACTTCAGGCTATACTGTATAGAAAGAAGCATACAACCCTAGAAGAGTATGTGTCAAATGCTATTGATTTAGGAGACAACTGTGATATTTTCAATGAAGAAGATGTCCCTAAAGATAACCAAGTGAGAAATTAGCATCCACTAAACCAGCTCAAGTGGGAACGGCTACTGCAACACCACTTTCAGCCATAGAAGACATGCTCAAAAGGATGAATGACATAATGAATAACATGCAAAAAGCACCTATGAGAGGACCAGGACAAGGGATACCTCAACAAGGACAACCAATTAGGCCATAGAAATGGTGTGCAATCGAGGGTAAATGGACCAACCATGAGACCAATGGGTGCTATTATTGACCAAAGTATGATGGGAAGGCTCAATACGTGCCTATGAGTCCATAAGGACAACCCATGTACAGATATCAACTTCACATGGCCCTAGCTCAAAGACCACCGATGGGTATGGAAAGACCTCAACCCGTGTTGGGTCAACAACCTCCATATCCGGGACATAATGCAGTGCCTGTAAAGTACATGCATCCAGAGGGAGTCATAGATGAACAATCACTAGTGCCTCTTACACCCTATGTTGAGCCTAGTCCATCTACAGTAATGGTAGAAGGGGATTGGTATAATTCACACCCACCACCAATGGAAGAACCCATAACTTATGCTACAATAGAGCTTGCACCAATGTACTATGTGGCTAATCAAGCTGTCAAACCTCCTATGGTAAGACCCATGATTAAGCCAAGAACTCGAAACTGTCATAACTGTGGTACAGATGATCATTGGAAAATGAATGCATACAATGTTGCAAAAAGGGAGGAAACTTTCCAAAAGATTGTCCTAAAAATCCTTTAAACAAGGGTAAAACAGTAGTGAACGTAGCCCAAGTGATACCTAGTAGCTCATCTGAGAGTGAACCAATTGTTCCAATCAAGGTAATCACTAGAGCCCAAGCTAAGAAAAAGAAACATAATTCCTCTGATGATTTAGAAAAAACAAAAATTTTCTCTCAAAAGACCAAAAGAAGCAGAAACAAAAGGTATGAGATGAGAAAATAGAAACAAAGGGTTGAAATCGAGGAGAAAGCAAAGAAGCTATTCCAGGAAAAGGTGAAAGAAACTTGAAGAAAAATCAAAGAAACCACCGTGAAATATGGAGGATCAATTTTGGGTGACAATGTTTTTGAGCCTATTAATGTAGCCTTGGAAGCCTACCAAGCGGGACTTAAAGCAAGCCAAAACATGAAAAACAAATGAAAAAACTATCCTTCTCCAGAAATGGAAGCAGCTAAGCTTGAAGCTTATCAAAATTTGGTAAGAATCACGTAAGAGTTGCTAGAAAAACAAAAACCCAAGCTTGAAAGTATGGCAAAACTTGAGGAGATTTTGGTAAGAGACAATAAAGAAAAATTTGAATTGGTGGTGGAATCCCACCTTGAAACAAAAGAGCCAGAACTTATAGTGCCGTACAACGAAGATGCCTTAGATGGAATTCCATTCGTAGAAGAAGCCTAACTCTGAAGTCAGGTCCTATAGAGGAAGTTTGGTTGGACAATCTACCTCCTGATATGGACATGGATGTACAATCCTTGTATGGGAATTGCGGATCTGAAGCTTAAGGGATGTCTAAACCATTGACCTTGAAAACACTACTCTCTTACTTGGGAGATAACGAAGATGAATACATAGTGTGTAAAACCACTCAAGTAAAAAGAGCGGAACAAACCCTAGAAGTAGACAACATCATTCAATCATGTCTACACCCATCCAATGCACTTCTACCTTGAGAGAACTATTGAAAATCATGCCATGTCTATGGAATGATCTACAGAAAACCCTAGAGAAGGTGGGAATAACAGGACTAATCGCAAAAAAGTTGGGAAAATTGAAACATGAAATGGACAACAAAGAGATTAGACCTGTTCCAATGAACAAAGTTGGAGAATACTACGAGGGGGAAGAAGGAAACACAACCCTTCTTGTAAAATATAATGACATAGAAACCATGGCAGTACTAGATAGTGGGGCAGGCGTAGCCATAGCCACAAAAGAAGTATGGGAATCCCGGGGACAACCAAACATTAGACAAACTTGAATGAAATTGCAATTGGTTGATGGACACATTGAAAGAACATTAAGACTGCTTGAAAAATGATAGCTACTTCCTTTGGGATTGAATACCAATGCACTTTTGCCATAGTAGACTTTGGAAAGAAACTCAATTACGAAATCATATTGGGGAGACCTTTCATGCGACAAGTGAAACTTATCCAAGATTTGGGAAACTATCTGTACTTGAAGCAAGATGGATCAATAACAAGGATTAATCTAAAAGATCACACTTATAGAGATGTCATGAAAACGCCCATACAAGCTAGAGTTCAATTCAGTCTCTTTGGTTGAAACTAAGCTTCCATCTTGGTTGAACAAAGACACTCCTATTTGGATGTGTGGAGCTTTAGAAAACGGGAACTTAAAACAAGAATAATATATCTTAGAAAGGGATTGCATAGATGAAGCTTATGTACCTGAACCCTTTCCAAAGCATTTGTTTGAGCCATTTGAGTGGACTCAAATTTTAGAAACAATGGATGTATGTGTAAATATGTCTATGCCTACTCAATTTTGCAATGAGGACGGTTATGAAATAATTCCCATATAAATGATCTCAACCCTCCACTTTGAAGAAAAAATTTAGGGATCAAGGACTTGATGAAAGCTCAACAAGTCTTTTCAGACCTCTACTATGATGCAACAGATGAGTTAGAAGAACATTCAGCCACCTAAGATGATTCGGGTTCAAAAAAAGAACATGTGAGAGCTAAGCTACTCATGAAAGGAGGGGAGGAAAAGTTTTTTGACTTTCCTAACCAGAAACCAAGAAGACAAAAATGGTATAAACGAAAAAGAGACACTAGAAATTTGAAAGCTAGACCTATGCCATCAGTCTCTAGTAGAACACAGTTCCTGATGCAGATAAATGAACATGATTGTATCAAGGACAAAATTACTGGTAGATATCCTTCAAACAAAAATCCAAAAATCTCAAAAACGTCGAGAAAAATGAGAAAGAAAACTCAAGAAAAACCTAAAAACCAGGACAAGGATTCAACCATGACAAGAGTCAAATGAAGAAATAAATATCAAGAGTTAAAAAAAGCTCTAAAGGAGATAAATACGACTAAAATAGAAACCACTGAAGAAGATGGTAAAGATGTAATTAGTGTTCCATCCCATTACAAGAAATATACTCTCCAAGATCAAAAAATCATAGTTGAACAATCTGTTAGAGAACTATGAAAATAGGGCGTGTCCTACAAATTAAAGGGCCTGAAAACGCAAAAAAGATAGATTTGGCCAAACCATGAGAAGAGCCTAGACCAGCCTACATTTCAAATGACCTTACGGAAGAAGAAGAAGGGCTTTTGTTAAGCTTACTGAAAGAATACCCAGATATCTTTGCTTGTTCTTATAAGGATCTCAAGGGTATTGATCCAAAAATCTGTCAACATACCATACCCATGAGAGATGATGCAAAACCAAGTAGACAAAGGCCATACACATACAATGAAACATTTTCCAGGAAGATCAAGGAAGAGATTGAAAAGCTAAGGGAGGCTAAATTCATTCATGAAATTGAACATACAGATTGGGTATCTCCAATTGTGGCAGTACCCAAAAAAAAGGAAAATTACGAGTGTGTCTCAACCTCAAGAAAGTGAATGCAGCTACCATTAGAGACAGCTGTCCTCTTCCAAACAATGAGCATGTTTTAGAACTAGTTGCATAAAAAGAAGTTTACAACTTTTTAGATGGATTTTCGGCATACAATCAAATTTTGGTTGACCCAAAAGATCAACATAAAACTGCCTTTGCAACGGAATGGGATATTTTTTTCTATCGGGTTATGCATTTTGAGTTAACTAATGCCCCTACCACCTTTCAAAGATTGATGAGCCATGCTTTTAAGGAATATCTTAGGAAATTCTTGGAAGTAGATATGGATGATCTATGTGTACATTCATCAATCCCAAAAGATCAACATAAAACTGCCTTTGCAACGGAATGGGGTATTTTTGCCTATCGGGTTATGTCTTTTGGGCTAACTAATGCCCTTGCCACCTTTCAAAGATTGATGAGCCATGCTTTTAAGGAATATCTTAGGAAATTCTTGGAAGTATATATGGATGATCTATGTGTACATTCATCAATCCAAGCTGATCATTTTCAACATCTCAAAAAGGTATTCGAAAAATGTAGACTTTATAGGATTTGCTTAAATCTTGAGAAGTGTACATTCATGGGAAGACAAGGAAAAATTCTTGGATATATAGTGTCTAAAAATGGCATAGATACTGATATGAACAAAATTCATGCTATTGTTGATTTTCCTGGACCGACAACAGTCAAGGGGGTTCAACCCTTCATGGGGCATTATGGAAGTTACAGACGGTTCATTTACATGTACACTATAATTGCAAAACCCATGTATAGCTTGATTACACACTTTGAATGGAATGAGGCATGTGAAGAATCCTTCATGAAGATTAAGCAAGTTCTCACTTCAGCTCCAATATTGAAAGCACCATATTGGAATAAGGTATTCCACATACATGTAGATGCTTTCAATTTTGCCATTGGGTGTATACTAGCTCAACCAACAGATGGGAAAATTGATTTTCCTATTTCTTATGCTAGCCGACATTTGAATATGGTAGAAAAGAATTATACCACCACCAAAAACGAAGGACTAGAAATGATCTATGTCATAAAAAAGTATAGACATTACCTATTAGCAAGAAAATTTGTGTTCTTTGTGGATCACCAAGCCTTATTGTACTTGGTCAACAAGCCATGCAGCATAGGAAGAATAGTTAGATGGTTCATCATTCTTCTGGAATTTGATTTCACTATAGTTGTGAAAAAGGACACTACTCATCAAAGAGCAGATCATTTGTCAAAGATTGTTTAGGGAAACCACCTAAAGGAGTAGATGATGATCTACCATATGCCTATCTGTTCTTCATGGAATTGATACCTCGATGGTCGAAAACTATGGTGTCATTGATGACAATAGCTCAAGTGGTTTCACAAACACTACAAGACACCGCGCAAAAATCGGCGCAGGTACCGACAAAAAAGCGCTAAGTTTTAAACTAAAAAGCATTGAAATAAGCCTCGTAAAAGATGTCGGTATCGTAGCATCGGTATAACTTTCGGTAAAGGTGGCATCGGAATACACATCCAAAAAGGCGTCGGAATAGGCAACGTAATATACACCGAAATTTAAAAATTAATATCGGCGCTCATACCGTTAGGCCTACTGACGCGTATACCGTTAACTCTACTGGTGCTCATACCATTGGCTTTACCGACGGGGATACTATTACCTATACCGATGACCAAAACCTGCAAATTTTTTTTGGGCAGAGAGGGCTGGGAACTAATGTTGCATGTACTGCAGCAAAAGAAAACAGCCTTCTCTGCCCAAAGGAAGAGTGAACAAGTAACCACACTCCACCCACAAGCTGACGCTAAAGAGCGAGTGTATGGCAATTAGAAAAATTGTAAGAATGAAATAACTTGTTAACATAATTAAAACATGAGGTGAAAACTGTAAAACCATAAACATAACCTGTTGCCATACCATAACCATTACCATAACTTGCTTGTCATACCATAACCATAAGCATAACCATCACATGATTTCTATACCATCATAGCAAAACCATAACCATCACCTAGACCAAAACCATAACCATAACCTTGCACAACCATAACCATAGCAAAACCATAAACATAACCATAACCAAAACCATAACCAGAACCTTGCAAAACCATAACCATAACCATAACCATCAAATGATTGTCATACCATCATAGCAAAACCATAATCTTAAGTTGACTGTCAAACCTTAACCATAACATCTTTTCCATACCATAAACATAACCATAAACCATAAACATAGGCACTACAAAATTGTACAAATGCAAATAATCACTGAGTGAGAAGACCCTCATGGTAATGCCTCCCAATCGATGTCCTCTCCCTCCTCCTGCAAAGGGCCACAAGTCCATGCTTGTACCCATATTTATCCTCTCAACGTGTCGGAAGGCGCTTCACGGCAACTTCCTGCAAAATTATGGTTTAATCATTAGATAAATCTTCAAATAACATATATATTATCAATAATTTAAAGCATACGTATAATACTTACAAACTCATGTCGAAGCGTATCGTAGCCTCCACTCCCAAGATGTGACGCTCCAGCAGACTCCAAATGTTCTCTCACTGCATCTCTGTGCTGCTGAAATCTATTGGGATTGTCTTGTGTCTCTCGTGCAATCCCCGTCCACTCCTCTGCGTCCAGCCATGCCGGCTTGGGACTACCTTCATTGTACCTGTCTCTGGCCTCTCACTGATAGTGTGACATTGTGGACCTCGGCACACTCAAAATCCAAGCGTTCAAGACCGGATCGTACCCCTCTGCGTGCCTGTACTCTCTCTGAATGGCATCAACAATGTAGTTCTTTCTCTCAACATCAAGGTTTTCCCAAGTCTCCATCACAGCGTGACCAAACTGAATCGTACACAACTGTCAAATCCTTTGTCGCATTTCCTTTCAGACCCTATCTGCCACCACAGCCCCATCCCTGCTCCTGTACACCTTGCTAGTATCATGCTTGTGTGATCCCCAAGGTGTACGTGGTGTGCCCATCGGTGAACTATCTACCGAAGAGAGTGGTGGACGCTCTCTAGGTGGTGTGGAGGCATCGGTAAAACCACTACCACAACAACCACTGCCTTTGAAATGACGGCTACGTCGTCTAGAGGATGAACGACCCGTTGGTGTAGAGGGCACATGAGTCCTAGGCATAGGGGGTACACTAGACTGAGGTGTGGGGCCGCTCGGTGTAGGGACCACACTAGTTCTAGGCATAGGGTCGGCCATAGTAGGTCTAGAGGTACCTGCACCCCAAAGGTGCTGTGCCATTGCAATCTGCTCTGGTGTGAACTGAGACAAAAACGAGCCCATCTGCTCGGGTGACATGCCGGCCGGAGTGACTGGAAAACTAAAACTAGGAGAGTATGTCTTATCGTCATTGGCCATGGCTAATCGTACACAAGCAGCCCCCACAAAATACGTTAGTTTACGTAAGAAATGTTTAATCAATACAAATAACAAATCAATGAGATTTCTACACAAATGAAACAAATCAACAAAACTTCTACATAAATGACAACATCTAAAGTGTATTGTAGACTAATAAAAAAAGCTTTACAAAAGGTTTCCTAGAAAAATTCATTAGTTAATCTCTCATCCTCTATGAGATTTGATGCACCAAAGAAATCTATCTCAATCTGTACTTTTGCATCTTCGTCATCGAACTCTACTTCTTCGTCACTCTCCGCATCAGCTTCACTATTTGACACCTCATCTCTAGGTTCAAACACTTGCTCAATGCTGACATCCACCTCAAAATCTAAACTTAAAGTTGGAGTCGGTCCTGCGCTTTGTTCATGAATCACCTCTTTGAGCTCAACATCCAATCCTTCACACACTTACTTGTTACGTGGAGCAACTTGAACGACATAGAGTTAGCAGGGTTTAGAGAGATCATTCTCATCACTTTTTGTCCGTAGTGGATAGTGTATGAACACAACTTGTTCACAATGCTGCGGAAGTACAAATGTATTCTGCGCATCTGTCCACACACGCCTAGAGTTCAATTGAATCAATCCACTCTTGTCTTTGCGCACAATTGCATTAGGGCCGCTGGTAATAACTTTGAACCACTTGACATCAAAGATAAACATATCAAACTTTCTAAAGCTAATCTTCAAGATGTCTTGGATGTAGCCAAAGTATTCTAGCTGGCCAGTCTTTGTATTCTCATCCCTGGCACTACTCTTACTTTCTTGGATGAAGCTTGCCCTAACACCACTGTCAAAAGTGACCCTTTGTTCGTCAATCCGTTGCACTCTGAAGTTCTTCCCATGCGACCACAAAGCTCCATATTTGTGATACTGCAGTCACAAAATTGAAACATACTAAAAGTTATTAAAGCAAAGTAGTTTTCATATGAAGCTCGAAAAGGAAGTTGTGAAATGTACATGCCAATCGCAACCCCTTGACATCTCCTCTTGCTCTTTAGTAATCAACACTCCACTCTTCTTTGCCTCTCAAAGTGTCGCATCTAACCACCGCCCCATTGGAAAGTCAGGCAATTTTTGGAGATGGTCTGGAAAAGGAAGATTTCTAGTTGCACGGTTGCGCTTGAATTGAAGGCGATCTATCAAACGTTGTTTCTTTTCCCCTTCGTACCTCTCTAGCCACTTTTGCATGATGTCTGAGTTGAGAAGGCAAAATCTCATAACCTTTTCTTGCATTGTGATGTCCATCTTCCTAACGATGCCTTGACCCCGTTTTTTGTGATAACAAGGTCAAGATCATGTAGGCAGTGTGCCTATGAAAGAGAAAGCCCCCAGAAAAGCTTGCTGCTGTTGTATCCCCGTCGCAACGCCCTCGCCCTCCCCACTCCCCTCCCAGCGCTGCCCGCCTGCCCCCCCGCTAGCCCTCGCTGGCCCCCTCACTGCTTTGCTCACCCTCGCGCTGCCCTAACCCTGGTGTAGCAGCGTGCACTACTGCTGCTGCTGCAGCCCCGCTCGTTTTTTCTGTCCCTGCCGCCAGCTGCCCTGCCTCTATTGCAGTCGCTCCCGCTTGCTGCCGCCCCTACCTTGGGCTGCCAGCGCTCCCGCATTTTACCCCCCCCCCCCCCCGGCCCGCCTGCTTTTATTTTTATCTTTCCTCCCATTTGGTACCTACAGCATTGAGTCCATTTTGGGACAGTGCTGTGCATGCCAATTTGTAGTTTCCGCCCGCCGTCCTCTTCGTACTCCACAGCAGTAGACAAAGATGGAGGCTCCAGCTTCGCCACAGAGGGACTCGCCTGAAGCCCCCTCGCCCGACCCCGCTGAGCCCACCATTTGACTTGCTCTTTCGCCGACAGAGCAAGCGAGCCTTGCCGCAGAGGTAGAGTGTTTGCAGGCGACTTCAGTCATCTGCAAGGTTCTCGGCACCCGACCTAGTAGAGGAGAGCTGCCAGACCTTCTCCAGGCCCGCCTTCTCGCAGAGGTGGGCAAGATCTTGGATGTCCAGATTCGCGGACGGGGGTACTACCAGATTGAGTTCGAGACCTCTGAGATGGCCTCCAAGGTCATAGCTATGAGTCCACAGTCCATCCCAGCATCGCGCGCCCACTTTCGACAGTGGCGACATGGTTTTGACCCAACTTCGGATGTGCTAGTAGAGGAGGCAGACATCCCCATCTCAGTCTGCTTTCGAGGTTTACGGAGGGAGTACCTACCACTTCTCTCTAGGATTGGTTCCGCCATCGGGACTGTCCTGGAGACACCTCGTATGGCAGCATAAGTAGCTGCCAAGGCGGCTGGCATCCCCTCAGTTTGAGTTTTTGTCAGAGATACCCACACGCTCCCGAAGGTCATCCTTTTGCCTTGGGTGAGTGGGGGTTGGTTTACACAGAGTGTGGAGTACTCGGGTCTCCCGAACCACTGCTTCATTTGCAGACAGACGGGCCACCTAGCGAAGGCCTGTCCACGAAGGAGGCCATGATCTGCACCTCAACCTCAGCCTCAGCCTGCCAAGGCTGGGCCTCAGCCTCAGTCAGCGGCACAACCCATAGATTCAGAGCCACCCTCCGAGCTTGGGGCTCGAGCGGAGGAGGGGTGGAAGCATGCCCGTGGCCGTCGACGCCAGGGGCCACAGTGATAGCCTGGCACTCTGAGTGGCCCTCAGGTGCCTACTCAGCAGCAATGGGTTCCCACGGGGAACCGCTTTGGTCCTCTTGAGTAGGAGGAGCCCCCTATGCCAGCCTCCACCTTCGCTTCACCCTCACCAGCCGCCTTAACTTCAGATTTCCCCTTGTCCTCCTCATCCACCCCCCCGTCCTCTGCTCCCTTCCACTCCCCACCTCGCCCCTCTACCTCTGTCGCCCCACCCCACTTTTCTTACCCTCCGCCCCTCCCAACTCCTTCTCCCCCCCCCTCCTGCTCTAGTACCACAGTCGACTCAGGAGACTGGTCCCTCGCCGACGGCTAGGAGATATCTTGGCAGCGCCTTTGCCAAGAGTCGCCAAGCGAGAGAGGGCTAGCCCTTCTTGCGGCCCCCTCTGCAGATTCAGACATTTGCCCTTGTAGCTATCCCTCATGGTCTGATGAGCATAGACCTCTGACGCCGCTGGGATTTCTTCAACTACGGGTTCACTCGCTTTCTCGGCAATTCCACATCAGACCACGAGGCAGCCTGTTTCAGGATCCATGCTTTGTTCCTCGCCGCTAGGGGGATAGAGGCCTTGGACTTAGCAATTGGTTTCTCCTTCCCTCTCTATGGTAGGACCGAGACAGAGTGGTCCCTCGACTCAGTGGTGGGATGGTTGCATACACAGGTTCTCAAGTTCTCTCACCACATGGGAGAACATGGAGTTACAGATTTGCTGCAGACTTTGTGGCCACTGGCCAAGTTTGCGGTGATACCCCCAGACTCAGCAGGATGTAGGCACATTGGGGTGTACCTTTTTACTGATACGGAGTGTTTGCCTTGCTATGTATACATTCATGAGGACTCCTGGACAGAGGAGGTTGCTTTACGCACGGCTCGCTTTGCCTGGGCTTGGGCTAGGCACTCACTGCAGTCTCGCCTATCTAGAGGATGCTCGGATGCAGATTACTCCCCATCCAAGCCAGCCTCAAAGATAGCCCGTCTTGCTGCTGCGGCAGCGGTTGTTCTCTCTCGCTCCCCATGAGGGTCGTCTCGTGGAATGTGCAGGGATTAGGTGGGCCCCAGTTTTAGCGACAGCGGGGCCGATTACGTCAGGAGCTTCAGCGTTGCCTTGTGGGAGGAGAGATTGATCTCCTTATGCTTCACGAGCACCATCTGTCTGAGAGCCGCATTCGGCGATGTGGTCAGATTTTTCATGGAGGATACGATACCTTTTGGTCAGATGCTTTTGGACCTGGAGGCATCCAGGGTGGGGTATGTATGACTATTGCGAACTCATTGCAGTAGGCCATTCTGGGCAGAGGGATTATTGTGCTAGGCAGGGCTCAGTGGATTACTATGCAGGTTCAGGGTGGCCTTGTGGGCTTCCTAAACATCTATGCGCCCAATGTGGCGAGTGCTTGTGTAGATTTTTGGTCACAAATTGTTGAGTCTTTGCCACAAGATGACCATTGGTGTGTAGGAGGGGACTTCAACATGTTGGAGGACCCCTCTGACAGGATCGGAGGCAGCCATGCTACTGTGCATGGAGTCGAGTTAGCAGCTTGGGAGAAGTTGTGTATGACTTTGAGGGTCGCGGATACATGGCAGCATTCTGTCTTTGTGAGGCCTCCAGAGAGTCTTGCCTTCTCTAGATCGGACCGCAGAGTGGGAGGAGTGAATCTATCGCGGATAGATCGCTTCTACACTAGTGACCACTTCAGTGACTTGGGGGGATCAGTGGGCATCCTGGCAGGGACATCCTTCTCGGACCACACACCAGTGATCCTCATAGTGGCAGACAGGCAGAGGAGTGGGTCTTGTTGGACTCAGTACACTCAGAGAGAGGGTAGAGGCTCTCTGGACAGAGGGCATGGATAGCCATGCTCTACCTGTAGACAGAGCGGCCTTAGGCCTAGCTCAGCTTAGCCACTTTTTTCTCCAGAAGTCTCTGGCTCGACGGGCTGCAGCGAGAGAGGAGGAGCAGCGTCTCAAACGAGGCATTGCTTCACTACAGAGGATGCAGGATCAACATCCAGACAGTCTATGCTTGGAGGAGCAGTTACAGCAGGCTCGACAGGAGCTTGCTTGCATAGAGGAGAGGCTTCATGAGTTTTCCTTTCACCGACAGGCATCTCAGTGGACTCAGGTGGGTGACAGAGTGACAAGTGCTTTCTTTGAGACAGTGGGACCTCGGCACTCGCATGCTAAGGTCAATCAGTTGAGGAGACCCGATGGGTCAGTTGTTTGTGAGCCCGAGGATATGCGTGCACTTGCTACTGACTTTTACCATGAGTTACTGTCGGCTGAGCCCCAGTTAGAGCGGAAAGATACATGCAGGGAACAGGTTTGGGCACAGATGCCTTGTCTTGTGACTGAGGAGATGCGCCAGAGGCTAGAGATGCCTCTTCATCTTGAGGAGCTGCACACGGCTCTTAGGGCCCTCCCTCGTGGCAGCTGTCCAGGTGAGGATGGGCTGACTCCTAGCTTCTTCTTGGAGTACTGGGACCTGCTTGGTCCAGATATTTGTAGTGATTTTTAGTACATTCTGCACACAGGAGTGATGTCGGATAGCATGAGTGAGGGCCTGATTTACCTCATTCCAAAGGAGGGTGGCTCTTTGGATGAGATTCAACAGTGGCGCCCCATCACCATCCTCAACTCAGCCTACAAAATTCTTGCCAAGGCTCTGAGTTTGAGGATTCAGCCACTTTTGGAGAGCCTTATACATGGGACTTAGACAGGTTTTGTCAAGGAGCGCAGTATCCTTGACAACATCTTCACTTTCTGGGAGGTTTCTGCCCTGGCACGGCTCCGTGGGGAGGACCTTGTGATTCTTCTTCTCGATTTTGAGAAGGCATACGACAGAGTTGACTGGGAATTTCTAGAGGGCACTCTACGCAGGATGGGCTTCTCAGATGCTTGGATCAGAGGGGTGTTAGCTTTGTACAGACAGGCTCACAGTCAGGTGCTTTTGGTAGGAGGTAGAGGTGAGCGCTTCATGCTCACACGATCGGTCAGACAGGGTTGTCCTCTTGCCCCCTTTCTCTTTCTGTTCTATGCGGAGGTGATGAGTAGATTTTTGGTGTCACAGTAGGTTGGTCTGAGGGGCTTAGCACTCCCTATACGGGGGGATGAGCTTCTGGACGTTGAGTTTGCCGACGACTCAGCCTTGTACATAGAGGGCCAGGAGGCCAATCTACACAGATGTGAGCAGGCTTTGGAGACCTTCTATTGTGCATCGGGCGCACTGATCAACTGGAGAAAAAAAGTGGCTTTCTAGGTTGGCAGTGCTTCTGTGCCAGATTGGATGCCAGGAGAGGGTTTCAGGTGGATTCTCCCAGGAACTGCAGTTCAGTACTTGGGTTGTCAGGTTGGTTTGGACTTGTCCCCCGAGTAGCAGATTGCTCCTCTTCCCTTGTCCATAAGGAGAAAGCTGCTACATTGGAGCTCAACACGACTTTCGTTGGCTGGTAGAGTAGTAGTTGCCAACCAGGTGTTGTTGGCGACTATGTGGTACATCACTTCTTGCTGGATCTTCTCGAGTTCTTGTATTAGTCAGGTTGAGAGGCTGATCAGGAACGTCCTATGGTCAGGTCATGACACTCAGATTGCCCGAGCCAAGGTGGCTTGGTCGGTCATCACACTTCCTTGTTCTCAGGGAGGGCTTGGGATCATTTATCCAGCACAGCAGAGCAGAGCCCTTCTTGGGAAGTTCGTCGTCAGAGGACTTCTTCCAGGCGAGGAGCCCTGGAAGAAGTTCTTGCTACAAAGGCTTCGTGCCAAGGTGCCTCAGTCAGGAGGCCCTTGGCAACCTTCGACCCGATGGATCTTCACAGAGTTGCACCGAGTTGGTTTGAGCAGGAGACTGGAGGACTGCTTTGCTGTGAGTTTGCTTTGATCTTGGGAGCTCTTACGGTGTGGCCTAGAGCAAAGACAACTGACGTGCACGGAGGAGCGCCTACGGTAGCCCCTCGTCTGCAACCCCATGGTTAGCACTCAGAGAGGCCACTTGGTTGGGAGTCGGCCTCATGTTTCTTGGGGTCCCATGGCAGCAGGTCCAACGCGCTCTCTAGGTGACTGGCTAGAGTTCACAGGTTTGTTAGAGGAGGTGCAGGGTTTACAACTACAAGGCATGAGAGGGGTGCAGAGTATGTGTCAGGACATCTCAGAGTCAGTTCTAGCTGAGTGGCTCACGCCTCTCGAGCCAGTAGCACCTCGGTGGATGGGAGCCTTCACATGACTGGAGGTTCTCATTTCAGTCAGGGCCTGCTCAGAGACTGTCCTAGGCCTGTTCTTCGAGCTTCGGGTGGGGGACAACTATGGCGAGTTGCAGTAGAGGCCCCGGAGGTAGCAGATTGCTGTTTCCAGAGGATACGAGTTGTGGACATCTGTGGGAGGACTTGCGTCATAGACCCTGACCCAAAAGCTCTTGAGACTGGACACTGGAGGCTATGGGCTTGGGAGCGTTGTCCACTGGCACGAGTACACTGGGATCCTGGTGAGTAGCTATGGATGGACCCCCTCTCTTTTGCAGACCACCCAGGAGTCCCTTTATTTTAGTACACTGTTCGGCTTGGACGTTATATACTTGCAGCACAAAGAGAGGCCCGCCCCGCTACAACACGTCATTGGCAAGAGGAGGGCCTCACAGTCGAGTTCTTGGCAGACTTCTGACAGAGGCTGTGGGACTCCAGACAGCGGAGGCGTGTCACTTTGTTTCAGTGGTTGGTTGCACACAGAGCCACGATAGTAGGGAGTTGGATTGTGCATAGTGGTCTCTCGGCCGCATGTGCAGCCTGTGACCAGTTGGTGGAGAGTCAGCGTCATTGTCTTTGGGACTATCCCTCGCCCCAGTAGGTGTGGCTACAAGTTCTTCGGCTGATGCCTGCTCTCTCCACGGCTTGACAGTACACTTGGGGGGCAGCGGCATGGTCCACACTCACCGGCCCGACACTTCAGTTTGAGCTATCTTCCACCAGCAGGATGATAGCGATGCAGGGGGGGCGACCTACACTCCAGCCTGCTACAAAGCTTACTCCACAGGAGTGGTGCAGTGAGAGAGAGGAGTGTTGGGAGCTCATCAGTGGCCTAGCACTTTGGTTCATCTAGCGGGCCCGCTGTTTCCACATCTTTGAGGCTCGCCCTGTGCCACCAGCAGAGACTGTTCGTGACTTTTGGCTAGAGCTGATCCATACTCTCAGAGGACAACTTGAGGGACTACAGGGTAGCTCCGACCGCATGCGGGAGCGCCGAGAGGATTTCCTTCTTCTCTGGCGCCTTGGGCGTTTCTACACCATAGTCCAGGGGGTGCTCAAATGGCACTACTGTCCACTTGTGTGGCTCTTCCCTCCTCCCATATCTTGATTTAGTCCCATTGTATATATGCTGTTTTTTCATTGGGAGAGTCTCCCCATCATGCTTGTTGTAGCCCTCTCTTGCAAAGGTGGATGTAGCCCTATGGGCAGTTTTCATTAACTACTAGAAGGATCTCTTTCTCCGAAAAAAAAAAACGATGCCTTGACCCTATGACTCATCCCTTGTCACCTTGACGTTTACCTTAGTAGTTCACATTCGGGGCATCTCTAGATCAATTGAGACCAAAAATTCACTGATGAGGACAAGAGAGTCTTGTACAAGCCATCCTTCCGCCATGCTACCCTCGGGGCGAGCCCATTGATGAACAAACCCCTTTAAAGTCTTCATAAATCTCTCCAAGAAGAACATCCACCTGCCATGGATGATGGTCTTCCAGATGATCTCCCCCACATTCTTGAAGATGTGCATTGGGTCAAGCAAATGATTAATCAGCAGGTCACTCCAGTATGGGAGATCATGGAAAATATAAAGTCTTTTCATTCCAGGTAGCATCGAATCTCCCCTGTCCAGCCACATGTTTTTCCAATCGCTTGCCTTTAGTGGATGCATGTAATGTTTGCATATGTTTGGTCCATGTAGATCATGTCCTTCAAGAAAAAATCTATCATGCTCCTCGTAAACTGTCTTGCTCAAATGCTCAGAGCGGCGGAAGCCAAGTTGAGGACCACATTTCGGACATGCATGATTGCCCGAGTAACTCAAGCCTGAATCATCACATATTAATATTTAAAAGTATTGACATAGCCATGAATCACATGCATGTGAGGGTTTTAAACGCACTTACCTGAGCACTCACCGAATCCTGGCTAATCATGCATGGTCGACATGAGAATGCCTTGCACATGTACATTGCCTCGTCCGATTGGTTGGGACATATCAACCACATCGATTCCTATCCACAAGATTTGGAGATCTTCTATAAGTGGTGCCAGATAGACGTCCATGTTCTTTGCTTTGTACTTTCCCGGGACAATCAATGACAACAACAGATGGACCTTCTTGATAGTGAGCCATGGTGGAAGATTATAATTAACCAGACAAATAGGCCACATGCTCCATGACCAACTCCTTAATCCGAATGGGTTTACTCCGTCCATTGCCAGACCAAAGCGGATACATCGAGGCTCATTATTGAATGTAGGCCAACTTTCCTCTATGTGCTTCCATGTACGAGAGTCAACAGGTACCCGCATAACATCATCTATCGATCTAGTATTTGAGTGCCATGTCATCAAAGCGGCTATGGACTTGCACCTGAACATGCTCTTTATTCTTGGAATGATAGGAAAGTGTCGAAGGACCTTTGCAGGGATAAATTTTCCTTATGTGTCCTCCCTGTACCTGTTTGATCCACATTTGGGACACTGTTCCAGGTTTGCATACTCATTGCAAAAAAGTATAGAGTCATTAGTACATGCATGTATTTTCTGATAATCCAAGCCCAAATTAGTAAGAAGATTTTTAGAAGCTGGACGGGTAGGGGACATGTGATTCCCTTCTGGCAAGATTTGGTCATTCAGCAACCTGACGCTACATGAACAAGTCAACCCTTTGTAATTTTCACTTTACCATGCTTAGGATAAATATGTTTACATGGAAAGCTCTATGACTGAGGCGTCAGACCAACCGTAGATAGACTGCAAATTAAGCATTGCCAATGTGATACGGAGAACTGATATTTTTTCACCAGTGTAGAGAGGCATGCGTGCAAGACTTTGCATCATCTTGCCCTCCTCATCATTGCTATCATGCCGTCGATATGAACGGGATGGTTGAGGTTGGTCACCAATACTGCGTTCAATGTTTTCGTCTTCTATGTTGGAATCCATGTCAAAGAACGCGTCCAACATCTGCTCCATCTCTGCTTCTTGAAATGCCGCTTCAGGTATAAGTTGGAAGGACTCAGTCGATAGATGCTCGTTTGAAAATTGTCTTCTTTGGGATGAAGTTGGAGCAATATCTACTTGCGGACTTTGAACTTCAATCTCTAGACCATGAGATCGATAACGCAGGTCTTGTACTTGCTCTATCGAAAAGAGACCGTGATTGCGTATGTGTTGGTCGCAAATTTTTTGTTTTCAAAAGATCTGATGCTTTCAAAGCGCACAAGGACACGCCATCCTATCGTCCATACTTTATCTACCAGTGATGCAACAAATAATTAAAACACTCTAGTTGTTATAACTACAACCTTTAACAAACTCACATTCTCTAGCCACGCCCGATCCCTGCACACCTCGGTCTAGAGGTGCATGGAGATTACGACCACAGGGTAATAATCTCGTCTTTATTGGTCAATGACTATATATTAACGTTCTTGAAGTATGTGTGCACTTTTGAGTCCGATTGCATTTTTTCAACTATTTTCTGCTAGCTCTAACAACCTCACATTCTCTAGCCAGGCCCGATCCCTGCACACCTCGGTCTAGAGGTACACGGCGATTAGGACCATAGGGTAATAATCTCGTCTTTATTGGTCAATGACTATATATTAAGGTTCTTTCAGTCTGTGTGCACTTTTGAAGTCCAATTGCGCTTTTTCTACTATTAATTTGATGCTAGCTCTAACCTAGCCTATAATCTAACCTAACCTATAACATAACCCTAACCTAACTTAATGTAACCTAACTTATAACCTTAACCTAACCTATAACCTAACCTAACCGAAGTCCGTTTGCGTTTTTAGAAGTACACGAGTCATCTTCGAAGCCCGATTGCGTTTTTTCTACTATTAATTTGTCGCTAGCTCTAACCTAACCTATAATCTAACCTAACCTATAACATCACCCTAACCTAACTTAGTGTAACCTAACTTATAACCTAAACCTAACCTAACCAAAGTCCGTTTGCGGTTTTAGAAGTACACGAGTCATCCTCAAAGTCTGATTGCATTTTTACTACTATTAATTTGACACTAGCTCTAACATAACCAGCTATAATCTAACCTAACCTATAACATCACCCTAACCTAACCTAGTGTAACCTAACTTATAACCTAAACCTAACCTATAACCTAACCTAATCGAAGTCCGTATGCGTTTTTAGAAGTACACGAGTCATCCTCGAAGTCTGATTGCATTTTTACTACTATTAATTTGACGCTAGCTCTAACCTAATCTATAATCATTATGCCTAACCTATAATATAATCTAACCTAACGTAAAATCTATACCTAACCTAACTTAATATAACCTATATATACCTAGATGAATCCAGGATAAGCCCAGATTCACCCTTAAAGAAAAGTGCAAGGTATAGACCCATGGTAGTCACCCACAAGACAATATAACCATCAACTCCATCATGCATAGTATTGACTAAATACCACAACATCCCCACTAACTTAATATAACCTATCTTATAACATCTACCTAACCTATAACCTAACCTAACCAAAGTCCATTTGCGTTTTTAGAAGTACACGAGTCATCTTCAAAGTCTGATTGCGTTTTTACTACTATTAATTTGACGCTAGCTCTAACCTAACCTATAATAATTATGCCTAACCTATAATATAACCTAACCTAACGTAAAACCTATACCTAACCTAACTTAATATAACCTATCTTATAACATCTACCTAACTTATAACCTAACCTAACCGAAGTCCGTTTGCGTTTTTAGAAGTACACGAGTCACTTCAAAGTTCGATTGCATTTTTTGAAGTACACGCATCATATTCGAAGTCCATTTATATTTTATCAACTATTATTCCGTCCATAGCTCTAACCTAACCTAACATATAACCTAAACCTAATATAGAAACAACACAATGGTGAGGCGTTTAGTAAAACGACAAGCTGTAGATCTTGCCCACAATGCATATGCGATATGGGCAAGCTCTATGGCTTGCCAATTTGGCAAACGACTCACCATTGTGTTGTTTTTAAAGTTGCGAAGCGATTTTATGTCTTGAAAATTGCTCGCACACATATAGACACCACCATGGCGAGTCGTTGGCAATATGAAAAGCCATAGAGCTTGCCCACAATGCATACGCATTGTGGGAAAGATTTATGGCATGCCGTATTGCCAAAGGATTGCCATTGTGCTGTTTTTAGGGACACGAGGTAATTTTAGCGCTTGAAAATTTCTCACAAACATATGCATTGTAAGCAAGATCTATGGCTTGCCGTATCGCCAAACGGATCGCCATGGTACTATTCTAAGACTTGAAATCCACTCGCGAACATATAAACAACATAATGGCAAGCCGTTGGCAATACGGAAAGCCATAGAGCTTGCCCACAACGCATATGTGTTGTGGGTAAGCTTTATGGATTTCCGTATTGTGTTGTTTTTAATATGCGCTGTGGATAAGCTCTATAGTTTGCCGTATTGTCTAAGGTAACTTAACCTAACCTAACATATAAGATAACTTAACTTAACTTAATGTAGCTTAACCTAACCTAACCTAATATAACTCAACCTAACGTAGCTTAACTTAATCTAACCTAACGTATAAGATAACCTAACCTAACCTAACCTAACCTAATGTATAACCTAACATAACAATGTAGCTTAACTAAACATAACCTAACCTAATGTCACTTCACTTGTAACTTAATCTTAACCTAAAACATAAACCCCATCAACTACATAATTTGAAAAATGACATATATAATTCAATAAATTTTTTCTTCAAAACAAGATTTTTTCATAAACTTAAACATTTTTTTTCATAATTTAAAATGAATTTTCACAAAAAAATCCTAATTTCTTTTAAAGCATTCAAAGTTTAAAGCATGAAATTTTCTTTTTTTAATATACAAAGTAATTTAAATAAACTTAATATGCATTTAAAGGTTTGACCACTCACGTTAGTCCTATTTGAGCAATGAAAGTTGTCGCCTAAGTCATAGAACCTGCAAAAACGCACACACAAACACAAACACAAAGTTAAGCTCTAAACCCTAAATCTACAAGAAAACATGAAAATATTCTTACCTTAGTGTTATGCGCTAACCCACAAGAAACATTAGCACCAACGACGGTCTGTATGGCAGCAGATCTGTGAGAGAGGGTGAAGAGGAGAGCTTGAGATGTGGCGCAAGAATTAGTAGAAATGCGTAGAGAAAACCCGCATTTTTGGTTTTTGCAGGTACCGATGGTACAAATTTCGGTATAGGCGTTAAAATAGTCAACGGATAGGCCGTCGGAATACGCATTCGCGCTGGCGTCGGAAGACCTGCCGAAATAGGCGTTGGAATTTTGAAATTGACATTTTTTAAAAAACCTTGGCTCCCTCTTTAAATACACACACATATACCGCTGCCCGCTAGTGGTGTCGGAAATGTGGCGCCAAAATTCAAGTGACCTCTTGTAGTGAAAGACCACTTCCTTGTTGGAATCAGGGTTGCAGAGAAACGCACACAGCTTGGAGAAGACGAAGGAAGCTCAAGGCACACAGTAGAGAGTGTGTTACTTAGTATGCAATGAAAGGATAGATAGCCCTAGAATGATGGGCGTATATACAATGCACGGGGGAAAAAACCTCCTAAAGAGGGAAAAAATGCCTCGGCGGTCCTAGTGTGTTCACACACATCACTACCACATGTATATGGTAACAAATCCCCCCTGGAGTGATGCGGTGAACGAGAGCTGGCACATGAGTAAAGGGAAGTGCCATGCCTTGAGGACAGGATCAGTCCACAAAGGGGAGTAAGCCCAAAGCTTTGCGGAAATCTTCAAGCTTCTCACGAGATAGTGCCTTTGTGAAAAGATCTGCAAGGTTGTCCTATGTTGGCACATAAGCCAGGCTGATCTCTCCTGCTGAGAGCCTCTCCCTGGCATAGTGGTAATGCACCTCAATGTGCTTTGTGCGAGCATGAAAAACTGGGTTCCTCGCAACTGCCAATGCACTCTCACTGTCAGTGTAGTTAGTGTTGGCAGTGTCCTGTCCAACACCCAAATCAGCCATAAGGTGTCTGAGCCATACACACTCAACCGTAGCTGTGAAGATTGCCCTGTACTCAGCCTCACAACTCGAAGTGGCCACAATAGGTTGCTTCTTGCTCAACCATGATATACATGAACTGCCAAGCATGAAACAAAAACCACTTGTGGACACTCGTGTGTCAAAACAACCAGCCCAATCCGAGTCCGAAAAAGCATGTAACTCTAGCGTCAATGATCCCCCCTTGGGATAAAACAAGCCAAGATGTAAAGTGCCACTAAGGTAGCGAAAAATCCTCTTGACATCCTGCCAATGCTTAGACCCTGGGCTATGCATAAATCTGCTGACCTGTGAGACTGCAAACTGAATATCCGGCCTCGTGTTACATACATAAATGAGGCAGCCAACAGCAGTTTGGTAAAGAGTGATATCAGCAGGATCGCCAACAACATGTAGACTTAACTTCAAACCTGTTTCCATGGGAGTGGCAATAGGTTTGCAATCCTCAAGTCCAAACTTACATAGCAATGTCTCTATGTAACTTTTCTGACACAAGGCAACACCACCATCACACTGTTTAAATTGTATACCCAAGTAATGATGCAACAGCCCCAAATCTTTCATCTTGAAAGTAGCATTCAAATCAGCCTTAAATTCAGCAATATGTCTCTCATTTGGTCCAATGATCAACAAATCATCGACATAAAGAACCACAATGAGAAGTACATCACCCTCACGCTTTACATACAATGTGCTTTCTGTTGGACTATTATGAAAGCCTCGTTTAACCAAATGAGTGTCAGCTTTCTCATACCAAGCACGAGGAGATTGCTTCAACCCATACAAAGCCTTCTTACATCTGCACACTTTGTCCTCTTGTCCTTTTATGACAAAACCGCGAGGCTGTGTTACATAAACTTTCTCAAATATGTCACCATTCAAGAAAGCAGTAACAATGTCTGATTGATGTACATCCCAACCAAAATGAGCTGCCAATGCACATAGAAAACGTACAGTATTCATACGACAAGTGGGAGCAAAAGTCTCTTCATAATCTATGCCTTTTTGTTGTGCATAACCCTTTGCAACAAGTTGAGCCTTATGGCGATCAATCTCACCACCCGGCTTGCGTTTCAACTTGTAAACCCACTTCGTACCAATGGCCTTTTTGCCAGGAGGCAAATCACATAAAGTCCATGTGTCATTTTCTATAAGTGCATCATATTCTGATTGCATGGCAGCCATCCAATTTTCTGAATTCTGTGCTTCATCAAAAGACAGAGGCTCCTCAACATCATGTAAACTAGACACAGCCAAAGCATAACAATCTAATGCATAAGATGCATGGTGAGAGCCTGAACGAGTACCACCAGACAAAGGTACATCCAATTTACTGTCACGCAAAGTGTGCACCAACCATTTTGGCATACCTCTAGCCTGCTCATTTTTAGCCCTTTCCTCATCAAGTAAATCATGTACATCTGCATCAGTAATAGGCTGATCTGTAACATTTTCAGAAACCCCCATAGGCTGTACATTTTCCTCATTGGAAATTACATTCGTATTTCCACCACTGAAAAGAGGCAACAAAGTGTCATAAATGTCCTGTGAGCTTACATTACTGTCTCTAGTACATGACAACAAGGGCTGAACAGAATCTTACGCAAACACTACATCTCGTGAAACCAGAATACGTTTTTTTGCGGATGATACAACCTGTAACCTTTGCTTACAGCACTATAACCAACAAAAATACATTTGACAGCCTTATCATCCAATTTTTTGCACTGCACTTGTGGCACGAAAGCATATGCCAAACAGCCAAAAACACGCATGTGCTGAATAGAAGGCTTTCTATCATGCCATGCTTCATATGGAGTAATAGACTGCAAAGCTTTCGTAGGACACTTGTTAAGTACCTAAGTGTCACACATGATGGCCTCAAGCCAAAAAGAATGCGGCAAAGCTTGACTTTTGACCATACATTGTGCCATTTCCGTCAGTCACCTGTTTTTCCTCTCAGCAACACCATTTTGCTGAGGCGTATAAGGCACTGTACATTGGTGTTTTATCCCATGACTAGCCAGAAATGCATTAAATTCATGAGACATATACTCCCCCCCTCAATCGGAATGGAGGGTGCCCATAGTACATTTCGAGACATTTTCAGCCATAGCCAAAAATTGTTTGAAGCACATAAAAACTTCGGACTTTGCTTTAAGCAAAAATACCCATGCATGCCTGGAGTAATCATCAATGAAAGTCACGAAGTACAGGTAATTGCCCAAGGAAGGAGTTTGCATGGGCCCACAAACATCACTATGCACAAGCTGCAACCTGCATGTGGCCCGAATTGAACCATCCTTTGGAAACCTAGAACGTTGAATCTTACCCAAAATACATCCTTCAAAAACATGTTTGACAGGTGCTTCAAGAGGCGGCAAGGAAGCAACCATATCAGATTTCTGCAAACGCATCAAACTGGCAAAATTCAGATGACCAAAACGTGCATGCCAAAGTTTTGCATCTGAAATAGCCCTTGAATCTGCAACAGAATTTGCAAAATTTTTTCCACACTTGTCATACAAAGTGAGCTTATACAGCCCACGACACAAAAGCCCAGATGCAACAATTTCATCACCAAAACTGAGATCATGAACTGTACATCTGTCATCCACAAATTTGACTACAAGTCCAAGTCTAGCAAGTGCGGATACAGACAAGAGATTCTTCTTGATCCCAGGTACATAAAGTGCATCAACAAGTGTGAAGGAACTGCCATTAGCAGCAGTGAGCACAATATTTCCAACTCCTTGAACTGGATAAGAGGCGTTGTTGGCACAAGTGACTTAATTCCCATGAGGGACAGACTCGAGAGAGGTAAACAATTCACGATGTGAGGTAATGTGCTTTGTAGCACCACTGTCGAAATACCACACATGTGAATCTGCAGCAACTAACAAGCATGCATCATGGACAATAGGATTGTAAGTGCACTTTGCGCTAAAATCCCATTCAGCATCGACATCAGCATCACAGTCTCCTTTCAGAGAAGACTCAACAATGGCTGCATTTGTAGTGGAACTAGCATTTGCAGTGGAACCACCCTCTTTCTTCTTAGCCTCTTTGGCTTTCAACTTAGGACACGACTTGATCAAGTGATCATTAGCTTTACAATAATGGCAACGCATTTTCTTTTTTCCCTTATCACCAGAATTGCCAGACAAAGTGCTGCCAGCAGAAGCATTAGGAACAGAATTTTTACCACTCGCAGCAGAACCATAAGAAGTGGCTGCATTGCTGTTACCACCCTTTCTTTGAGAAGCAATAAAAGCCTGTTCAATTGCACGCTGTCTAGTCCTGTTTTTTCTGGAAAGTGACTCTTGCAACAGCAATGTGCATAATGCATCAAACTTGACAACTTCTCTATTTCCTTGGGTCATAAGTCTCCAAGTACTAGCAAAAGTCTGGTAAGAATCTGGTAAGGCATCAAGAAGAGTCTGCACAAGGGACCTGTCTGAAATGACTTCACCTGCAGAAATAAGTTGCTCATTGATATCCTTGAGACTAGCAAGGAAAGTGTCCATATCATCTTTCTCATGGATAATCTTCGACTCCAACTCTTTATGCAGCAAAGCAATTTTAGCCTCATTGTGACTTGCATAAAGACCTGCTAAAATATCCCAAGCCTGTTTTGCAGATTTTGCTGAACGGATGTGAGGAACAATGGTGCACTTCACAGACAATGCAATCAATGCATGAGCCTGCGCATCCTTTACATCCCAACGAGCTTGTTCTGCCGTAGGCAAAACAACTCTAATAGCTGCAATCCTTGCAGCAAGACCTGCAACATCCTCAACATCGCCTACATCCTCAGTACCAGGACGTACATCAATGCCCTGCACAATATTCCAGACGCCCTTTGACACAAGCACATGTTGCATCATATAAGCCCACATAGGGTAGTTGTCCCCATCCAACCTGTCCTCAGCAGCAAACATCTTGAACACATCTGTGTTGTTGTTGTCAGCCCTGGTAAATGCTACACCTGATGTGAAAACTGCTCAAAAATAGGAGAAATGGATCAGAAACAATACGTGCTATACAGCACAAACCGTAGCAAACAATGAGACACCTGTTTTGCAAAAAACGGCACTGACAGAAATTCTGCACAAAATGACGAAATAGCCTGTGCAGTACTGCCTGTAGTGGAAACGGAGGCCAAAATATTTGTCGACCTACAAACGCTTGCCAAAGCTCACTGAAATCGGAGAAAGTGAGCAGGCGTGTGCTGGAGCAGTTGGTGACTAAGCCCGGGAGGATGTGACCTGCTCTGATACCAATTGTTGGAATTAGGGTTGCAGAGAAACACACACAACTTGGAGAAGACGAAGGAAGCTCAAGGCACACAGTAGAGAGTGTGTTACTTAGTATGCAATGAAAAGATAGATAGCCCTAGAATGATGGGCGTATATACAATGCACGGGGGAAAAAACCTCCTAAAGAGGGAAAAATGCCCTGACGGTCCTAGTGTGTTCACACACATCACTACCACATGTATATGGTAACATTCCTATTACAATCGGATTAATTGAGCAACTTGCTACGTATCAGTTTCTCGCTGGAAGGTTGTACAAAAGAAATCGGGATGGAATATTTCTCTTATGCATCAATCCGGAGGAGAAAACCCAATACCTAAGTCAAGCGCATATTACCATAGTAGGACTTCACTTTGCGAAAGATCAGACTATGCGACGAATCTTGAGACTTGGAGTATTTTGGCCAACTATGAAGAGTGATGTTCATTCTTTTGTGAAAAATATCCTCAATGTAAAAAAAAAACACCCATACCTCATGTAACATTGTTCCAAATGTCGCTTGTTCCTAAGCGGAGTAACTATCTAGCTACTTACTTATCAAGCCGAACATTTCTTGAGAATATGAGTAAACGCCATCAAAGAGAAATTGAAATTGAAGAGAGAGATTATGCTCTTATTGGAACCAATTGTATCGGAGAGGTAAGGACCAACATCTGCGTCTTTGTGCAAATGAAGACGAATATATTCCAATTATAGAACAAGCACATGCTGGACTAGCTAGAGGTCACTTTTCTAGTGAGACCAATGCAAGAGAAATCTTAACACTAGAATGGTAACCTAACAGGACATAAAAGTGTCCTTTCAGGGTTTTGGGAAAAAATTCCAAAACCATAGTAGATCCACTCATTTTGAAAAACCATTTCATGAGCTTATAGTTCAATAACTACTACATATGGAAAAAATGAGAAACTTGTAATTTTTCTCATCCCTTGGTCACTACAAGCCTCCAAAGTTGATGGACCAGTGCATTTTGTCCAAAACAGCAATTTCTTACGGTTGATTGCATATAAATAAGTGTGGGGATTTTTGTAGGACATAAGATAAAATGCCCTGTTAACTTCAATGGGTTGGTGACCAAAACATATGGTTGCTTTTACCTCACTAATTTTTTTTTGGGCAAAAAAAATAGGTACAAAAAAGTTGCATTTTTGCCATTCTGCGGACCTATCATCAAAGTTTCTATAGTCACGCTCAATACAGATACTACATACATGTTTTCTTAGTTCCCTTTGGGCCTTTGGATTCAAAAGGAGCCATGGAGCATGTCAAAAGGATAATGGATCTCTTACAATTGGAACCTTGGGGGCAATGATAAAGTACTAAATACAGCAAACATGAAAAAACTGGGTTTAGCATTGTGACCTCTAGAAACCCATAGAAACTACTCAATATCTAACCATGTGTAGTCTATGATTAGATGTGGTTACTACCTACAAAATACACACAATTGGTCTAAGAAACTAGCAATATTGAGAAAGTTATACTTGCTACTCTAAAATGTATCGTATTCTTCATCAATCAAAACACTCAACCATCATCATATACTATTGTATATAGCATATTAGGTTCCCCAAAACTCAAGGAAGATTAGCTTTATATTATACATTACCATTACACAATCAAAATTGAATTTGGATATCAAGAAAGCCACCAAAAAAATCATAAAAGTGCTAATTTTGGCCAAAAAACAGGATTATGCAATTTTTGTAAATTGGTCATAGCTTTCAATTTTAACACTTAGATCTCCCTACAAGCATCAAAACATGTTGAGAACTATGAAGGCCTAACCTCTAGCCATCTAAACCTCACAAACATGAAGTTTAGAGTGGTATAGTTGTCAAAAATTGAAAAAAAGCCAAAAAGAGGACCCGTTTTTTCACACAGTTTAGGTTCAAAAATGTTGTGGAAGAGTAAGGTTAATGGTGAGATCGATACTCGAAAAAAAATGCTAAGTTTTTTTCAGCTCATAAGACAACTTTTTGGATATATAGCACCTAAAAATTCATTCTCATACTCTTCAAATAATTCAAGCAAAATGGTCACTTAACAGGACACAAAAGTGTCCAAGGACATAAAAGTGTCTTGTTACCATTCTAGTGTTAATGGTAGGCATATGGTGGCCAACACTTTTTGCAAATGCCAAAGAATATGTTCAGAGATGTGATGCTTGTCAACGAGCAAAAATTCCTACACGTGTAGATAGCATGTCCTTAAGACCAATGATGGGAGCTAGAGCTTTTACAAAATGGGGTATAGATTTTGTTGGGCCAATACAACCACCTGCTTATAGAACCAAAGCTCAATATATCATTGTAGCTACGGACTATTTGACCAAGTGGACCGAGGCTAAAGCAACTCAAAAGAATGATGCCATAACCACTGCCGCATTCTTATATGAGTATGTGTTCACAAGATATGGAATGCCAATAGAAATTGTCAGTGATAGGTGAACTCATTTCCTCAATGAGGTAATCAAGTATCTGCCTAATGAATTTATGGTCATCCATAAAAAATCAGCTCCCTATCACCCCCAAGCAAACGGGCAAGCTGAGCATACGAATAAAATTCTTAGCTCAGTATTGACCAAAGTGGTTAGTTCAAGACAATGCAGCTCTATCGGCTTATCGAGTTTCAGTCAAAGCAGGTTTAAATGCTACACCCTTTAATCTTGTTTATGGTCTTGATGCCATACTGTCAATAGAGTTTCTACTGCTGACACTAAGGGTAGCTAAGGATCTTAAGTGGACTAGGCATGAATTGTCAAAGAGACTTGAAGATTTAGAAAAGCTAGATGAGCAAAGGCTAACTGCTGTAGCTCACATCTATGCACAAAAGCGAAAAAAATAGTTTTTTGATTACCATATAATTACAAAAATCTTCAAAAAAGGGGACGTCTATTCCCTTAAGCAACTAATTTCCAAGTTTAAGAAAAAGGGAAAGAGGCCGTTTATCATTGAAGATGTATCTTCAAGTGGAGCAGTTAAGTAGTTATTCACCATATGTTGAACCGATGGCCAATTGGATTAGTGGATGTCATTTAAAGAAGCACAATTTGCCACTAAGCAATGAATTGCTAGAAAGAATGCATGCAGCTAAGCAAAGAAAAATAAAATGACAACAGGTTATTGATGAAGCCCAAGAGGAAGCTCGCTTTGATTACTTAAAAGGAAAGTTTCTCTTAAGAATCAACAAATACCTATTCCCATCAACACCCTAGAAATAAATGACCGACAATGGGAATTGTAGAAAGATGCAATGTCAACAGATGATGAATGGTTAGATGGAATGGACCTTTGCATCAAAGTACATCTCAACAATCATAGCACAAATGCATTGGTCGATACAAGAGCTTGAGTAAATGCAATTAGTTATTTCACATACAAGAAAGCAACCAATCACTCTTTGACGGTAGGAATAGTGATTATCAAAGGATGCAACAAGAACCCAACACCAACATTGGGAGTAGTCAACTTAAATGTGATAGTACATGGATTTCATGTCCTCATCAGTTTGTATGCTTAACAGATGAACACATGAATGAGAAAATGATTCTTGGAATCTCATGGATGCAGACATACAAGGCAGTACTAGATTGGGATAGAAATCATCTCAAGTTATCACTTAAAGGTGGACAACTCATTGTTCCAATTGCACCAAGCAAAGAGGAACAGAAAGTAGGCTACTAGCAAAGTAAACCATGGAGCAATCAATATTCTCCATCCTATCGACAAACAAATGCTCCAAGTAGCATGCGAGGAGTCAGGAAAATTTGGGTACCAAAAGCACAGCTTAAGGACAATCCGATTCAAATCTGGGTGCCCAAAACATCATAGAAAATACCAAAGACGGTTCCTATTAGCAGCAAGCTAACGTTGACATCATTTTTCGGAGTTGCTAACGCGGACATCATTTTTAGGAGTTCTCCTTGTAAAACGATTATTATTTTGATAAATCGAGAATATTGTAACTCTTATTTTCTTGGTAAACTTTTTAATTAATGAGTCGGGGCTACAAGCTTCCAGATTGTGTCAGCCAGTCAATTCCTAGTTTTGGTAGAACTCCAGATTATTACTTTTGACCACCCAAAAACCTTGGCTAAGGTATAAAGCCAATTTTTTAAAGTTTTTTTTAAGTTTTGGATAAGAAATACACAGCGTGAGCTAACGACGCTCACTTCTCTCCTTCTCGTGCTTCCTACTCCCTCTCCAATTGTCACATCGTGAATGTGTTTGTTGCATTGCAATTGCAGGTAAGAGCTCTACGCATTGACGTAAGCCATTTACAATATTTTGTAGCTTTTGGTGTCGTCGACCCGTGGCCTAATTTCATTATAACTAGGAATTTACACTTTTAAAATGAAAACTAAGCATAGGTGGGTATTGGGGCATCATTGCTAAGCATTTAGATGCATTCTAGGTCAAAACTGACCAGGTCAAAAATCCACTGCTGTTAATAATTGCGATTTTGGAACTTGACCTAAAGAGGGGTTTGAGGTCATAGGCATGTGTGCTTAGGTCTTATAAACTTGTCCTCGAAGTTTCGTTACGTTTGGATGTCGTTTGATGCTGTAACGGATGTGATTTTCTTGCCGATGAGCGATTGTCTTTTGGTGATTTCAGTCACTTGAGTGTAGCTTGAGTTAGATGCGAGTTGTTAGTTGTTTTTCTAGAGATTGACAACCTCTTGTAGCCTCTATGCACTAGTCAAGTCAGCTTCATCCCATGCTTTGACAAATTAATCGTGGTTCTCGTTAATACTGCAATAAGATAGGATGGTGAGGTTAGACATGCGTCCCACATTTGGTGCCGCTGTCGGGGATCAAAGAGATCTAAACTAGGAAAAAACACGAGCGTCTTGTGTAATTGTCCATTAACTTTCTCTAAATTCACCTAGAAATAAACTCTCTTTTAGAAACTGCATAGCCTAAGATTGTCGTCCTTTGCTATGTAGAAGTAGCTTGGAAGTAATCGTACTTGCTAAGTACCTTTAGGATTTTAGGATTGTAGATTTAGATTAGGATTTGGAGAATGATTGGCAGATGAGACAAGTGTTAAGGTCAAGACTCTGAAAAACATAAAAAACACAAGAAAATGAGTGTTTGTGGACACTTTCCACAACCCCATTGCATGAGAAACTAGGAGTAGGGTAAGTAGGATCCGAGGTGGATTTCAGAACATTGCTCTCTCTGAAAGAATCAAGTGTGATTGTTATGAAAAAATGCAGAATTTTAGGTCTATGGCTAGAAATAGCTTGAAAAGACTCGAATTCACTCAATCCGACTGGAGAGCAAGCCTGAGAGTTGTGCGAACCAGTGGGTAATCTCAAAGACAGTTTGAGGTAAACATTTCAAGAAGTTGACCAAAACTCAGATTATTTACTTTTTCTTGACATTTTAGGCCAAATTAAGTTGTGACTTGATTTATAGGCTTTAAAAACATCATAAAAAGATTGTCTTTGAGAAAATTGCAAAAAAATGCCCATTTCAAGCCTCAAGTTAATAATCACGATTATTAACCTTTTTGCTCTAAATAGACCAAGATTCATACCATTGACCCATTGCATGTGTACAAACAACTTTCTAAAGGCCCAAGAGATTTGGATCACTAAACTGGCAAAAAACTAGGTAAAAACTAAAGTTTGTACTGACTTTTTGAATCTTGAGTGTGAAATGAAGAAAAATGGATCCAAACTTGTTGAAAATTGATTCATAGGCTTATATTGATGTGATAAACATGTGTATATGCTCATTTGATAAAAAACTTACAAAATTTTGGCAAAAGTAAATAATCGCGATTATTTACATCTGCTTTGTTTTTGAACTTTTTTGACCAAGTTGGCATACCACTAGCTTTACCATGTTGTAATAAGCCCAAAAACCAAATTTGGTAAGATTTGAATCATTGGATTGAAAATTGGGACTAAAACTGCAAAGTTATTTTGCGGACAGATAATTGCTGACCATTTGACCAAAATTTGTCCAAACTTGTTGAAAATTGGCTAATGACCTTGACATAAGGTGCTTAACAGATCTGTGTCAAAGTTGGGATAAAAATTTGCAAAAAATTATCATGAGTAAATAATCGCGATTATTTACATCTGCTTCAAAATCTAGTGATTTTGCAAATTTGAGTATATCACAAGGTCAAGCACATAAAGTAGACCCCACAAATCCATTTTGGTGAAATTTGGACCACAAAAGTGAGACTTAAGCGAGATTCTCGAAATCAGGGTCTACAGACACGGGACAGTGGGCAAACTTGATCAAATTTTGTCCAAACTTGTCGAGCTTACCCAAAGGCTTTAACAAGTTGTATACTTGCTAAACCAATCCAAAAAGTTCCAAAATTGCGATTATTTACTTCTGCTATCCAGAGACTTCAATTTTGACTTTTGGGCTTATATAAAGTTAGAACAACATAATATAAGGCCATAGGAAAAAATTGGGTTCAATCAGATCAGAATTGGCACGGATACACTCAGTTTACAGGTTGTAGATTAGACCTTTGATTTTGCTAAGCTGAATCTGAAAGTCAAAGTTTTGACTTCCATAGCACGATTTGAAGTGATATGCAGAGACCAATCACTGGAGTTCTCAAGAACTCTACTGTCCTTATAGAAGAATAGCTAATCGGATTGATCTTGTACAAGAAGTAGATTGTAGGCGAGGAATCAGTGGCTTGACCGAAAGTGAAATTGAATCAAGTGTAAAGACAAGTCAATCCTTGGTGAGTACTCTATCCAAGGCTTCATACGTCTATATGAACCTTAGATCCGGTCGCGTAATAGGAAATCAAGGCCTATTCGGGGAAAGCACCGGTAGAGTATCCATGAAAGAAAGCGTAAATCAAGGCAACTCCTTGCACACAATTCCTGAAGAAGTCTCATACACTTTTTCAAATTCAATATCCGAAATGTCTTCTTACTCGACTCTCTCAGAGACCGAAACAACAATGCGCTACAAGCATATACTTTCTTTTTATAAGACTAATTGTCATGGAGCCCAAGTTTACTTGGATCCTAACGAAGAGTATGCTGTTCGCATTGATGACCATGGTATTGAGTTTGAAGAAGAGATTAGGGCAAATAAACAAGGAAAAATATACATGGATCGAAACGGAACTTAATATGTACAAGTCGAAAATCCGGATGTGATAGAAAAATGGGGATTAGAGGTAAACACTATAATCCCAAACATGTCAGCAAAAGAAGGACCACCAACTTTGGAATTCGAAGGATATGATCAGGTAGATTTGAAGCCTTTGAAACGGCTTAGTACGGATAATCCTAGGATCAGAGTCTATTATTGGGAAGATAGAAACATGAAAGATCTTTTGTGGACTTCTCATGCTAGACCAAGACAATTAACGACCATGAAGATCATCTATATCTTCAAGATCAAAATAAGGGATCGCTGGATCTACCAACTTACTTGTTTAGGGATTGTTATAACAACAATTTTGTCATGATGACTCCTGAAGAGGTAGAACAAACCAAATACCAGGGGTATTATATACGGGATTGGATATTGGGTCAAGGACCAGAACTCACTCCAAGAGACGAACATTATGAGAGATCATCTAAGAGTAACGTGAAGAAACCAAAAACCACCTCATCACGTAGAAAACCGGGTGACACTAAGGCCAATCCAGGGCTACACGAGTCACTATTTCCTACAGACTGGTTTGAAGGACTTGGAACATGACCAACTCCCAGAAGACCTGGAGTTTCACCGAATTGATATGTCAGATCAGCTGATTATAAAAAATAGGTCAGAAAATACAGTGGATCAAGGGATCCATATGACCACTTAGCAAGCTTTAAGCAAGGGCTAATAGCACAACGAATATTTGATTTCCCTACTCAATTCGAGGGGTTTGGAATGACATTAGAAGGAAAAGCTTTGACATGGTTCCAAAACATTCCACCAAGGTCAATCATGGACTTGAATACATTAGCTCAAGGATTTATAGGTGCTTGTTCTAAAACGGGGATTAAACATAATATAGTAGCTCAAATCTACAACTTTAAACAGAAACATGGTGAGTCTGTTAGGGATTGTGCAACCCGAATGAAACAGTACATTGCCAGATACCCAGAAATGGAGATACCTGTAGAGGAATGACTTGTATCATTGTTTTTGGAGGGACTGCTAAACAAAAAACTTCATGCTATACTCTATAGTAAAAAGCATACAACCCTAGAGGCATGTGTGTCTGATGCTATTGACCTAGGAGACAATTGTGAGATCTTCAATGAAGAGGATGTCCCTAAGGATAACCAAAGCAAGAAGATCGCATCCACAAAACCAGCACAAGTGGGAATGGCTGATGCCGCACCACTCTCAGCCATAGAAGATATGCTAAAAAGGATGAATGACATGATGAACAATATGCAAAAAGCACCTATGAGAGGACCAGGATAGGGGATAAATCCACAGGGACAACCAATTAGGCCACAAAAATGGTGTGCAATCAAGGGTAAATGGACCAACCATGAGACCCATGAGTGCTACTTTAGACCAAAGTATGATGGGAATGGTCAATATGTGCCGATGAGGCCCCAGTGACAACCCATGTACATATATCAACCTAATATGGCTCAAGCTCAAAGACCACCAATGGGAATGGAGAGAACTCAACTTGTGTTGGGACAACAACCTCCTTATCCAGGACATAATGCGGTCCATATAAAGTACATGCACTCAGAAGGAGTCATAGATGAGCAAGCATTAGTGTCTGTTACAACCTATGCAGAGCCTAGTCCATCTACAATAATGGTAGAGGGAGACTGGTATAGCCCACACCCACCACCAATGGAGGAAACCATGACTTATGCTCCACCAGAGCTAGCACCAATGTATTATGTAGCTAATCAAGGTGTCACACCTCCCATGGGAAGACCCATGATGAAGCTCAGAACAGGAAACTGTCATAACTGTGGTGCGGATCACCATTGGAAGAACGAATGTCCAGAGCCAGATAGAAATATCAAACCAATTGAAGCCTATTGCGTACAATGCTTCAAAAAAGGAGGACACTTTCTAGAAGAATTTCCTAAGAATCCATTGAATAAAGGAAAAATTGTAGTCAACGTAGTCCAAGTGATGCCTAGTAGCTCATCAGAGAGTGAACCGATTGTTCCAATCAAGGTAATCACTAGAGCCCAGGCAAAGAAAAAGAAACACAATTCCTCTGATGATTCAGAGAACACAAAAGTTTCTTCTCAAAGAATCAAAAGGAGCAGAAGCAAAAGATATGAGATGAGAAAATAAAAACAATGTGCTGAAAACGAAGAGAAAGCAAAAATGCTAGCCCAAGACAAGTTGAAAGAAACTGGCAGCGAATTCAAGGAAACAACCGCAAAATCTAGAGGATCCATTTTGGTTGATAAAATTTTTGAGACTACCAATGCTACCTTGGAAGCTTACCAAGTAGGACTTAAAGCATGCCAAAACATGGAAAACAAATGGAAAAACTATCCATCTCCAGTCATGGAAGCAGCTAAGCTGGAAGCTTATCAAAACTTGGTAAGAATCACGCAAGAAATGCTGGATAAACAAAAACCCAAGCTTGAAAATATTGCAGAACCGGAAGAGCTTGCGGTAGAGGAAACGAAAGAAAAATCTCATGTGGTGGTAGAACCCCACCTTGAAACAAATGAATCATAGCTCATAGTGCCGCACAACGAAGATGCCTTAGATGAAATTTCATTTGTAGAAGAAGACTGACCAGGACACTTATGGGAAAAGGTAAGAGAGATCAATGATGGGAGCCTAACTCTAAAGTCAGCTCCTATAGAGGAAGTCTGGTTGGATAACCTACCATCTGATATAAACATGGATATACAATCCTTTTACGGGGATTGCGGATTAGAGGCTTCAGGAATATCTAAACCCTTGACATTAAAAACATTACCTTCTTACTTGGGAGATAACGAAGATGAATCTATCATTTGCAAGACCACTCAATTAAAAAGAGCGAAACAGACCCTAGAAGTAGACAACATTCATTCAATCATGTCTACACCTATCCAATGCACTCTTACTTTGGGAGAACTATTGAAACTCAGGCCATACTTATGGAACGATTTACAGAAAACCCTAGAGAAGGTCGGGATAATGGGGATAATCTCTAAGAATCTGAGAAACTTGAAAAAAGAGATGGAAAACAAAGAGATTCGATCAGTTCCTATAAACAAGGTTGAGAATATTATGAAGGGGAAGAAGGAAACACCACCCTCCCAGTGACATATAATGACATTGAAACCATGGCAATAATGGATAGTGGAGCTGGCATACCCATAGCCACTAAAGCAGTATGGGAATCCTGGAGACAACTATCCATTAGACAAACAAGAATGAAATTGTAGTTGGCTGACGGACACACTAAGAGACCACTAGGGCTACTAGAAAAATTGATAGTCAACTCTTGTGGAATTGAATATCAACCCACTTTTGCCATAGTAGATTTTGGGAAAAAACTCAACTATGAATTCATATTGGGAAGACCTTTCATGCGACTGGTACAACTTACTTAGGATTGAGGAAACGACTATCTGTACTTGAAGCAGGTGGGATCTATAACAAGAGCTAATCTGAAAGATCACACCTATAGAGATGTCTTAAAAACACCCATCCAAGAGTTTGATTCAGTCTCTTCGGCTGAAACTAAACTCCCATCATGGTTAAACAAAGACACTCCTATTTGAATGTGCGGAGCTTCAGAAAATGGAAGCTTAAGACGGAAAGAATGTAGAAAGGACTGTACAGATAAAGCCTATGTACCTGAACCCTTTCCGGAGCATTTATTCAAACCATTCGAATGGACTCAAATTTTAGCGACAATGGATGTATGTGTGAATACGTCTGTGCCTACTCAATTTTGCAATGAGGATGGTTACGACATAATTCCCATCCAAATGATGTCAGTCCTTAACATTGAAAAAAAAGATGAGGAAACAAAAGACTTGATGAAAGCTCAAAAAATCTTTTTTGACCTCTATTACGACACAATTGATGAGTTAGATGAACACTCAGCTACCTCAGAAGATTCGGGATCAGAGAAAGAGCATACGAGGGCTCAATTACTCTTAAAGGGAGGGGAGGAAAAGTTTTTTGACTTTCCAAACCAGAAATCGAGAAGACAAAAATGGTATAGAAGAAAAAGCAACACTAAAATCGTGAAAGCACGACCTATGCCATTGGTCTCCAGTAAAACACAGTTCTTGATGCAGATAGATGCTTATGATTGTGTCAAGGAAAAAATAATTGGCAGATATCCTTCAAACAGAGATTTAAGATTGTCTCAGACATCTAGAAAAACATGGAAGGGTACTCATGAAGAATATCAGGATAAAAAACCACTCATGGTCAGAGTCGAGAGGAAAAAGAAATATCAAGAGTTGAAAAAAGCTCTAAAGGAGATATACACCACCGAAATGGAAACCACGGAAGAGGATGGTAAGGATGTAATGCATGTTGCATCCCATCACAAAAAGTATACTCTCCAAGATCAGAAAATCATAATCGAACAATTTGTTAGGGAATCACGGAAACAAGGCGAGTCTTACGAAGGACCTAAAAATGCTAAAAGGGTAGACTTGGTTGAACCACGAGAAGAGCCTAGACCGGATTACATCGCAAATGACCTAATAGAAGAAGAAGAAAAGCTTTTGCTAAGTCTGTTAAAGAAATACTGGGATATCTTCACTTGGTCTTAGAAGGATCTCAAGGGGGTTGATCCAGAAATCTGTCAACATACTATACCCATGAGAGATGATGCCAAACCAAGTAGACAAAGACCATACACTTATAACAAAACCTTTGCCAGAAAGATCAAAGAGGAGATTGAAAAACTAAAGGAAGCCGAATTCATTTATGAAATTGAACACACTGATTGGGTGTCTCCAATTGTGGTAGTACCTAAGAAAAACGGGAAATTACGAGTGTGTGTTAATCTCAAAAAAGTGACGGTCACTACCATTAGGGATAACTTTCCTCTTCCGATAAGTGAGCATGTTTCAGAATGAGTGGCAAGAAAAGAAGCTTACAGCTTCTTAGATGGCTTTTCCGGATACAATCAACTTTTGGTTGACCCAAAAGATTCGCACAAAACTGCTTTTGCAACAGAATGGGGTATATTTGCCTATCGGGTTATGCCGTTTGGGCTAACTAATGCTCCAGCCACATTTCAGAGATTAATGAGCCATGATTTCAAAGAGTATCTTTGAAAATTCTTGGAAGTATACATGGATGATCTATGTGTACATTCATCAATCAGAGCTGATCATTTTGAACACCTCAAAAAGCTATTCGAGAAATGTAGACTTTACAAGATTTTCTTAAACCCTGAAAAGTGCACATTCATGGGGAGACAAGGAAAAATCCTAGGACATATAGTGTCTAGAAATGGCATAGCTACCGATATAAAAAAGATTCATGTCATTGCTGATTTTCCTAGACCAACAACGGTCAAGGGGGTACAAACCTTCATGGGACATTGTGGATACTACCGAAGGTTCATCTACATGTATGCTATAATTGCAAAACCCATGTATAGCTTGATTACACACTTTGAATGGACCGAGGCATGTAAAGAATCCTTCATGAAGCTTAAGAAAGCTCTCACCTCCACTCCAAAATTGAAAGCACCCGATTGGGATAAGGTATTCCTCGTACATGTAGATGCTTCAAACTTTGCTATTGGCTGTATACTAGCTCAACCATATGGGAAACTTGACTTTCCTATTTCTTATGCTAACTGACAATTGAATATGGCAGAAAATAATTACACCACCACTAAAAGAGAAGGACTAGGAATGATCTATGCCGTTAAAAAGTATTGTCAGGGCCATACCCAGACTAGACCCTACTCACCTCCCTTAGTCCTCCAGACCGTTCCAGGGAATGATGTAGATCTATCTGCAGGTATCCCTCCCACTTGGGACCGACACATAGACAAGACTCCGGCTTATCTCAAATGCCAATCCAAGGGGGTACATCCCTTCATTCAATGATTCTACCCGCTTCTCATAATCAATCTATCCTTGATAGCTTTCCGCACCCAAAATCGTGGTCCTTAGTCTTGATTCTCTTCATCTTTAACTTGAGGATCTGCTCTTGATTTCTTGTTCTCCCTTGGTTCATGGTGATAACCCCTTTTTCTTGACAAGTAGGCATGGCAGTTATCACTTTTCCCTAAGAAGAGGGATCTTGCAATCCTACCTGGTCTCGCCCGTCCCTGATTACCCATTTTTATCCCATGTAGTCCTAGCGTTTCACATAAAATTTTTAAATCAACATCCGATCATGTGACCCTCCGGATTCGCCCACCCACCAAACCATTTCATGAAAATCCCTTCCCGAGGTAGTACTTAACTACTACAAAATCAGGATGACAGTAGTCTATCAGACATCATCAAACAACAAGCAGCATGCAATCTGTTGCATACCCTCATTTAGGGAAATTCATCTGTTTGTTTCCACCAGATATTTATTTAGAAACTTTTAATTAATTTCCTTTCCTTTATCTGTTATAATTAGCTTGTAACTAGTTTACTAACTAATCATGCAACACATTTAGTTTCAACCAATTCATCTTGCCTCCCCATTCAGGCCAAGATAATCAACTACAAGCTATCAAAATGGAAACACCTTCACAATATTTTCCAGAATTAAGTGTTTGGGAAATGCTCATCAAGTAATTTAATCATTCCTTCCTAAGCATTTTATTTCGAGAGGTATAGCACCATTTGGTGTGACGGATGACAGATGCACAGGATAGCCCCTATATTCCTAGCATTTCCAGTTCTTTTTCAAGCAACCAAGTCGAACAAATTTCCTTAATTAAATTCACATCATCCTCTCTGAGTATAACCTTCTCATCCAACTATTGGCATTAGGCCATACCCGGATTATGGCTGATTTCCAATAAGATACCGTGGATACTTCACCCAGCCGAGCAAAAATAAAACAAACCCATTCATCCCTTATCCCTCGGGCATGAATGACCTAGGTATAACAACTTGCCGGTTACGCTTCCCTAGCCGAAAAGGGTCAATCTCCGACAAGTTCCCCAAGAGAATCCTCTCAATGGGCTGGCCTTTCAATCAAATTGACCCCAAGAAGATCCATATTGGTTCCCAGTCATTTCCAGGAAATCTTCAAAACTCCTAGTTAAATCTATGTTTTGCAATGGGCTATCCCTATCACCTCTCGAGATTCCTTTTTAACTCCTAGTTGGTAATTTCCAGGTTCATTCATTTATCAACCTGAATTCCTACTTTCATTAATTAACTACCAACCAAGTTTATTTAGAAAAATACAAGCGAGTTTTTGCCATAGGCAGTTTGATGGTTAATGTCTCTTTGGAAATGCCAACTTTTTAAGTTGAATCCCCGTTTTGTACGATTCCTAGGTTTCTGCAATCCTTTTCCATCCATGGGGCATCTCCATGGAATCTTGTAGAGTTTTCGGTTCAAACAACACAGAGGTCAATTCCGCGAAGTTATCCCCTATCTCCCCCATCCTGTATTTGCAAACAGACTTGAGATTGAAAACTTTAGAAATACTCTTCAATACCAAAAATTGAACTACTTCTATCGAGCTTACACTACAAGAGGCCCTTCACATTAGCGACGCTTGCAGTGCGACGCTCAAAAGTGAAAATTCACGACGTCGCTATGTGAGTCGCTAAATTACAAGTAATTTAGCGACGCTCATAGCGACGTCGGCAAGGCTAAAAAAATAACCGAGAGCGTCCGAAAACTCAAATCTCAGATCTGAGTTTTCGGCGTGCTCAAGCAAGGAAGGTAACTCTCTCCCCCTCTCTCTCTTTCTTCTCCCCACACACACACACACACGAGGAGAGGAAGGAGAGCCAGGATTCTCCTTCCCTCTCCTTACTCTCATGTTCCCTTCCCCTCTTTCTCTCTCCCTCTCTCTCTCTCTCTCTCTCTCTCTCACACACACACACACACACACACACACACACACACACACACACATTGTGTTTTTGAGTGTGAGAGAGAGAGAGAGAGAGAGCACAAGCATAAACAAAAAACGCACACACACATGCATAAACAAAGAATGCACACACACATTGAGAGAGGAAAAGAGAGAGAGAGAGCATGCATAAACCAAAAACACACACACACATGAATAAACAAAGAATGCACACACATTGAGAGAGGAAAAGAGAGAGAGAGCATGCATAAACCAAGAACGCACACACACATGCATAAAAAAAGAATGCACACAGACATTGAGAGAGGAAAATAGAGAGAGAGAGAGAGAGAGAGAGAGAGAGAGAGAGAGAGAGAGAGAGAGAGAGAGAGAGAGAGAAAGAGAAAGAGAAAGATATAAAATAGAGAGAGAGAGAGAGAGAGAGAGAGAGAGAGAGAGAAAGAAGAAGAAGAAGAGAGTCTTAACATCGTAGGAAACTATCCCAAGAGACCTTAAAGATCTAGTCGACAAGAGTTGAACTCAAGACCTGTTATTCATGAGGGAAATGACATAACCAATCTATCACACTTTGATGATAGAAAAGTTATACCATTTTTCTCCTTTTTTTATTGGTGTGCACACACACCTTCACACACACACCCGAGAAGAAGAGAGTTTAATTTAACGTCGTAAGAAACTAATTAAAAAGACCTAAAGATCTAGCCGACGAGGAGTTGAACTCAAGACTTGTTATTCAAGTGGGAAATGGAATAACCAATCTACCACACTTGGGTGATAGAAAGGTTATACCATTTTTCTCTTTTTATTGGCGCGCGCACACACACACACACACACACACACACACACACACACACACACACACAAGAAGAAGAGAGTTTTAACGTCGTAGGAAACTATCCCAAAAGACGTTAAAGATTAAGTTAGATGTAGACTTACGTTAAATTAGATTTAGGTTTATTTAAGTTAAATTAGATTAGATTTAGGTTTATTTTTAGTTAGATTTACGTTTGATTAGATTTAGGCTTATTTACGTTAGATTGACATTTACGTTATTTACCTGTTATTGAAGAGGGAAATGGCATAACCAATCTACCACACTTGGCTGATAAAAAGGTTATACCATTTTCTTCTTTTTATCGTTTAAGATAATGTTAGATTTAGATTTTCGTGTAGGTGCAACTTAGAGAGCCACCAACGCTTGTCAGAAATGGTGAGTCCCTCTCTCTCTCTCTCTCTCTCTCTCTCTCACACACACACACACACACACACACACACACACACACACACACACACACACACACACACACACACACACAACACTGTGGCTAATTTGTTGTGTTTGCATCGCCTGGGGAAATAACAGTGTAACCGCAAAATGTTTCAAGGCCGAAACGTTTCACCCTGAATCCAAAATGAGACAGCAATGAAACGTGAGACCGAAACGTGCGTTTACCGACTTTGAAACTAAAACTATGATAACTTGTTGTTAATTAGACGGTTTGTGTTTCACTTGGTGAGCGAAACGTTTCAAGGCCCGAAACGTTTCACCCATCCTTACATGCCAAAATGCGTTTCATGGTGACGTTGGGAAAGAATGAAATATCAGCAAGCAGGGGACAGAAGAGAAGTCGAAGTAGCATGCGCCAAGAAGAGGGCACTCATGGAGAGCTGCTCCCAAGCTCTAAGGAGAGTCACACGGCTTCGCAGAAGTTCCAAGAGACGTGCAAGCAAGTAAGTGGTTACACGCAAGAACTACTGCATAGCTACATAGCTTTCAAAAGTGCCATGCGCAAGATCTTGACTGATGGGAGCAGCAATTTTTCAAGCACTGATCGCTTTGTTCTCATATTAATTCTGCTGGGAGAGACCACCTCCCTGATGGGCAAACTGGAGAAAGCTTGCAGATTGTCAGAGGAGGAGCACTCTAGATCTCTCATTGCAGCTCTAAAAGATGAGAAGAAGAGTTTGGTAGGTCTTTTACCCTTCAATGGAGCGAATCACCACATGTTCAATTAGGTTAGATTTAAGATAAGATTTTGGATTGATTTTTTATATTAGAGTCTAACTTTGAGATTACGGTAAAAAATTAGAGTTAGACGAACGATGAAAAGATCTACTGTGAAAAGATGTTAAGATGCTATGAAATGCTATAGCTAGAGAAGAGGCAAAGGGGTTTTGTCCACTACATGCAGTATCATGTAGACGTGGGTGTGTAGATTTCTTGTACCCACAAATATAGGCATTGACAAATAAAGATGAGATTATAACCCGATGGTTCTGATCTCCGTGCACCTCTAGACCGAGGTGTGTGGGGATTGGACATGACTAGAGAATGTGAGGTAGTTTACAGTGTGAACAAAGAGAGAGAGAGAGAGAGAGAGAGAGAGAGAGAGAGACGAAGAATGCCAATAGAATATTAAATTTTTTGTCCAGGCTATAAGATTTTTACCCTCATTATGAGTAGTGATGAGGATGTGGGGCCGTCCAACCGAAACACCTATCTCTCAACGAGCGTCTTATGTCCTTGTAATCAATGCAAGGCTATGCGATGGACAAGATGCCTTTCTTTGTAGCACGTTCGCGAATTTGGCGAGTTCGATCCATCTATTATAGATCGAGTTGTTGCCAATTATAACTCGTCGGACTCTGGCGCTGACCAACAGGCATCAATCTTGCAACCCAATAGACGTGTTCGCAGGTGCTTTGGTCAAGCAACATATGTGAGGCCACAAGATGTAGCCTCTGACAGCTTAGGGGATGATCATGCAGATCACATTCCCAACGAGGCAATGTTTGAGCCCGAGATTGATGAAATGATCGAGACGATCATTGATTCAAAAAGGCTTATCTATGATGATATGAAAAGTGAAGCCGATACGCCATTGTATAATGGAGCACGTGTGTCTAGATTGAAAGCGCTCCTGGTTCTTCTCAACATGCAGGCAAAGTTTGGATGGAGTGACACTAGCGTCACAACGCTTTTCAGGTGATCTATTACAATTAGTTTACTTTAATAAAACTCTAAATGTATAATGATCTGATAGATTTTTACACAACTGTACCGTATTTTTATGTTGTGTAGATTGCTCAAAGAGCACATACTACCAGCTGATAATGTGATGCCAGATTCTCGAGAGGAAGCAAGAAAGATTTTTTGAAACTTGGGGATGGATTACAATTCGATCCACGCTGGTCCTAATGACTGTATTCTTTTCAGAGGGGAATACATAGACATGGAGAAGTGTCCGAAATGTGATTCCGAGAGATATCGAGTAGATCTCCATAGAACAAAAATTTCACAAAAGGTTTTGCGACATTTCCCTCTGCTTCCTCACATCAAGAATTTCTTCGAATGTAAGTCCATGGCTGCCCTAGCATCATGGCATGAGGAGAATAAATCTTCGGATGGTGTGCTACGGATTCCTGCAGATTGTGCAGCCTGGAAATATATAGATGGAACATGGTCGGATTTTGCCAGGGAAGCTCGAAATTTGCGCTTAGGCCTGGCTATGGATGGCGTAAATCCATTTGGTCAAAGCTCAACATCTTATAGTTTATGGCCCGCTGTCATCATCAACTACAATATTCCTCGGTGGTTGACTACGAAGAAGGGGCACCTATGGCTAAGCTTGATTGTGTTGGGGCGATATAAAGTGAAGAATATGGATGTGTATCTTTGTCCATTATTGGAAGAACTACAACAATTGTGGATTGGCATAGAAGTGGTGGATATGAGCCGACACACAGGTCGACGGAATGCTTAGATCAGAGGCATTCTAATGTGGACCATGCATGACTATCCCGGACTAACACAATGCTCAGGTGATCTTTTTACACTCCTCACTCAAACATTGTAAATCTGTGTTTTTCTGAAGCTGATCTATTATCATGTGTATACATGTAGGGCTTCAAACAAGCAGATACAGAGCATGTGTCACATGTGGACCTAGACTGAATGCACGTAGGGTGCCCTCATTGAAGAAGCAAATCTACGAAGGTCATCAAGCGTATCTTCCAGAGAATCATGTGTTACACGATGGCTTTTTGGGAATAGAGCCACCGATGATGTTTGCACAAGCATGGTTATAGCAGAAGGAGATGTGTGATGACGGATTGTCCCCAGGGATGAAGAGACTATCTCTATGGTACGAGTTACCATAATGGCCCCGACTCATGATCAATCACTTGCTCGATCCAATGCATATATTCAAGAATGTGGGAAATCTACTATGGGACCATCTGAATGGAAAGAAAGATACTTTGGGAGCCAGGGTTGACCTTAGAAATGTGGATCATATGGAGCAATATTGGCCGCAAACAGCGTCCGATGGATCGATAAAACTCCCTAAAGCACCTTGGATTTTCACAGGAGTCCAAGAACGCAAAGTAAAAGAGACCATTCGATCTTTGCAGACCCCCACTGGCGTAATGCACTCGCTCCGAACGTGTTTTACTAAAGAAGTAAAGCTTACCAGTTTGAAGTCACACGACTGGCATAAAATGTGTCAGGTACGTTCATAGTGGAAATTGTGTAACAAATTTGTGTGTGGACTTTAATATCATTGCTGCACATATTTTGCAGTTTATTTTACCGGTTGCCATTGAGGGATGTTTGTCTCTTGACGTCCGTAACACAATCTACAAACTTGCGAAGCTGGTGCAATGGATCTCACAAAAGGAGATCAACGTAGACTCCATATTATGCGCCAAACTAAATGCTGCGGAGGTTGTGTGCATGTTTGAGAAACATTTTCCTACTACCATGCTAACCATTCAAGTGCATCTTCTTGTTCACATAGAACGTTTCATGAAAAAGCTCAAGGGATATGTGCATCAGAAGGCACGTCCGGAGGGTAGCATGGCAGAAGGTTGGCTGGTATCAGAGTCCCTAATGTACATTGGAGAGTGGCTAGACGGATTTGATAAAGCCCGGGACACGCTATGGCGAACCATAGATGATGAGCGCATATTTGGGATTGTCATATGTAATCTTGGTGTTGAGAAGAAGATGACGGAAGATCTAGAGGCTAAAACCAACCGATTTTGCATGCTTCACAATCCAGTGATGCAAAAGTGGATTTCACAATATGAGGATGCAAAGCAAGAGCGACAAAGGGCATGAATTGAGTGGAGATGGGGAAGACGACCACCGATGCACTATCCAAGGGTCCAGAGAGCCTACCAACATTCATGAGCTTAAGATGGTTGCACAACCAATTGAAAAGTGCACAACAGTGTGGTGAAGAAGTGATTGAGGAAGAGTGGGATTACTCTCAGCGTTGTGCGACCAAGGTAAGTTTGCAATGTACAACTAGTGACTTTCTAGATGTTTGAACGGCCACTCATAATCTTTGTTCATTGTAGTATAAGTCATACACAACAGCATGGTGTAAAGGTCGACATTTTAGGGTGGAACGGATCGACAAAAAGCGTTTTACTCAAGATTGTGGAATCATGGAAAAATTTGAACAGTCTAGTCGACGATGTTCCTCTGATGCAGATCCTGTGGTGGCGGAACTCACTTACTTCGGCATGCTACAAGAGATTTTGAGGATCGATTATCGAGGATTTTTTGTTGACTTTTTCGACGTGCAATGGTTCAAGATAATCATGGAGGGTCGCAACACTACTGTGCGTAGAGGAGAGTCTGGTTTTCTTGAGGTGGATTCAACTAAGAAATGGAGTGACCTAAGAGACACTTTCGTACTACCCGAGCATTGTGAACAAGTAAGTATGTAAATAGTTAACATCCCCTTTTAGAAGTTATGTGCTTGAAAGCTCTCATGTAAGTTATGTGGCTCTGGAAGGTAATATTTCATCCTACAAAGTCTACATCAAACTGGTGGTACGTCATAGAGGTAGCCCCTCGTAGTGCAAGGACGTATGAAGGCTACCATGTGCCAATCACAGCGGCATCAATGGAGGAGATGCTCAATCAAAAGCCGCTAAGGTGGTGCCAGACGAGCATCAAGATGCTACTCTCTATGGGGTGCATAGAGAGGATCTACAAAATGAAACGGAGGACATCTGTTTAAACGGAGAGCTCTATATAGATATAGGAAGTTATGCTGAGCTATGCGAGGATGAGAGAGAGATCTCTTAAAGCCACAAATATTGTATTTGAACAATTTTGCTCCGTGTTGTAAAAACTCTGGCTCTCTAAGTACCTTCCATGTTGTATAACGCTCTTTGATTTTGCGCTCACATCTTTTGATTAAAAATTCTGAGTTATCGACTTGCCTCTTCTATCACTCAAGTTGAATAGAAGAAGAACGCGTCATTGCATCATTGTATTTAATGGTCTTTGCGTCCACTCCAGGTACGTATTCTCTAGGTATGTTCTCACAAGCAGGGATGACGAGCACCTCCTCCTCTCTCTCTCTCTCTCTCTCTCTCTCTCTCTCTCTCTCTCTCTCTATCTATCTATCTATCTACTTGTCCATGTTTTCTACTCCATTCATTCAATATTAAGTTTAAATGTTCGTGTGTTTAATGCAGGTATGGATGATGAGAAGTTTCTTTCTTCTTTGTCACCGCAGCAGAGACAGTGGTACGTGGAGCGTCATCGCTCTGGCGCACCATCGCGCGTTCCTACTCCATCCGCAACTCCATCTGTTTTGGAGCATTCGGCGTGCTACGAAGCTTCGGTGTTGACGAGACGATCTTCACACTCGTCTAGGCACCGGCACTCTAGTGGTGGCGGTGGCGGTTTTTGTGGGTATGCCGCCGCTGATGCCTCCACACCGCCTCGTGTTTGACGAGGCTCTTTACCCTCCCCTTCTTTGTCCGCCCCCACACTAGCCACAACATTGCCATCTACGCCAGGTTTTGCACGGTTGACTGTTCCTAGCTGCTACAAACCACTACCTACTCCTCCAGGAACCATCCCACTCGACACTCCTCGCTTCAGGACCCAGACTCCGGTGGAGACACCTGACGTCCGTACCCCCATCGACACGCTGCTAGAGACCCCTACCGGGACACCCAGGTTCACACGTCACCAGCGAGAGGGATTGCCTTACTCCGTCGACTACAGTGGCAGCATCATCATGGATGATGACGACAAGAAGGTGATCTCGTGCATGCGTGGTCTTTGCTCTCAGCTGTTAAGACACTACATACTAAACACCTGGAGTGAAGTACCAAGTGATTTAAAAGAGAGAGTCATCACCATACTTCATGACGAGTTTCCCATTCCAATACGGGATGAGCGCTTCAATGAAGACCCGATGAAGGTTTGAATGCACGAATACTGCAAGCAAAAGCGTTTCGAAGTGCAAAAACAATCAAGCATGGGTGGAACATGCCAGATTCACTGGCCAAAGAAGATTGTAAGAATGCGAAGAAAGCAGCGTGAGAGAATCCTGACAAGTGGAAGCAACAAAAGGATGCAGCTAGAGCGCGAGTAGAGGCAAGGAGCTCCCATCAATTGGGGAGCAGTGGGTGGCCATCATTTGAGGCCGATTTTGTAAGTGTTTTTGCATTGCTCTTTATGTTTGATAGTTTAGAGTTTATGGGTTTTTAAATTCTAACATAATGAAATCTTTGTATGTTTTGACAGTGGTCGATGACAGGACGCGATCCCACACTATACGAGCGTGAGTACAAAGGCAAGAAGGCCCGCTTAAATGCCCTGATGGACATTTTGAGTTCTCGCGGCGGCATGGTTAGTATTATGGTTTACTCTTTTCTATTTTTTGTATTGTTTAACGTCGCTATATGTTTATACTTACAGAAAGCTATCTTATTGTTTTTTTTGCAGAACCTGATAGATATGCCGCTTGCACGCAATGAGATGTCTGACTAGACGACGTCAGTCTAGCCGTAGCTAGATAGCATTAGTTTCTTTTTGTCATAGCTTATGTATCATGAGACGACTTTTATACGTCTTTTTGAAAACCATGTATATTTTTTCAATAATGACAATGGTGTTGTAATTATTACATTTGCCAATCAAGTGATTTTTCTTATGATGTGTACAATTGTCATTGATTTACTTTCATCAATTTACGCTTGTCATATTTGTATCTTTATTGTGCAAACAATACGTACTATGGATGATGGGATTAATGGTTATATTGTCGTGTGGGTGACTATTTTGGGTCTATATCTACCCTTGCACTTTTTTTCAAAGGTGAATCAAGTAATGAAACATCCAAGATGGTTAATGGGTGGCAGGGCATTCAATGTCACCAAAAAAAAAATCTCTCGGGCGTCGCTAGGACCGTCTCTATATAAGGCTCTGCAACGTCGCTATAGATTGCCTGTAAATGTCGCTATATGCGTCGCTATATAGCGACGCTGATAGCGGCGCCTGTAGCGACGTTCCCGTATCGACGCTGTTAGCGACAGTTTTAGCGACTCCGGGGGTTATAAAAAAAACCAATGTATTTCTGTCGCTAATAGCGTCACAAGAGCACACAACCTCTTGTAGTGTTAGACAACTACTCTTTTCTTATGGTTCCTAGCTTTCCATTTAAAAAGCTAGAAGGTCATCCTATAATTTATGTGTTTTCGAACTTTCCATTAAAACTTACACTTAAGTGCAAAGTTACCATTAATGCTTAGATTAAGAGTGCAAATCTACCTTTTAAATTTAACTTAATGATGCATAGATACTCTTATCACTTAACCCTGATTGCGAGGTTTCCATTAAAGCTTAAACCTAAAAATACAAGGTAGTCACTAAAGCTTACACCTAAGTGTAAATTTACCATTCAACCTTAGCTTACGAGTGCAAAACTACCTTTGAATCTTAACTTTATGATGCATAGATACTCTTATCACTTAACCCTAATTGCGAGGTTTCCATTAACGCTTAAACCTAAAAATGCAAGGTAGTCACTAAAGCTTACACCTAAGTGCAAAGTTACCATTAAATCTTAGCTTACGAGAGCAAATATACTTTTGAAGATTAACTTTATGATGCATAGATACTCTTATCACTTAACCCTAATTGTGAGGTTTCTATTAAAGCTTAAACCTAAAAATGCAAGGTAGTCACTAAAGTTTACATCTAAGCGCAAAGTTACCATTAAAGCTTAGCTTACAAGAGCAGATATACTTTTGAAGCTTAACTTTATGATGCATAGATACTCTTATCACTTAACCCTAATTGCGAGGTTTCCATTAAAGCTTAAACCTAAAAATGCAAGGTAGTCACTAAAGCTTACACCTAAGTGCAAAGTTACCATTAAATCTTAGCTTACGAGAGCAAATCTACTTTTTAAGATTAACTTTATGATGCATAGATACTCTTATCACTTAACCCTAATTGCGAGGTTTCCATTAAAGCTTAAACCTAAAAATGCAAGGTAGTCACTAAAGTTTACATCTAAGCGCAAAGTTACCATTAAAGCTTAGCTTACAAGAGCAAATATACTTTTGAAGCTTAACTTTATGATGCATAGATACTCTTATCACCTAGCCCTAATTGCGAGGTTTCCATTAAAGCTTAAACCTAAAAATGCAAGGTAGTCACTAAAGCTTACATCTAAATGCAAAGTTACCATTAAAGATTAGCTTACAAGTGCAAATCTACCTTTGAATCTTAACTTAATGATGCATAACTACCATTAATACTTAACCCTAATTTCAAGGTTATCATTCAAGCTTAAACCAAAAATGATGCACATAAACCTTTATAGTATTAAAACACATGGATTAGTTAATCCTACTAGAAATGAAGATTACCTCCTCTAAACAAGAGGGAAGTGGGGTTGAAGTCCTTCTTGAAGAGATGTGAGGCTCAAGGAGGAAGGAAAGGGATTTATGGTGAAGAGGAAGGAGAGAGGAGTTTCTTCACAAAACCCTCAAGGGTTTGGCCTTCAAGAGAGGGAGAGAGCAAGAGCAAGGTTTAATGGAAACCTTGATTTACTTAAGCATAATATTGAGCATGGCAAGTATGCCAGTAGCTTAGCAATATGTGTGTTAAATTACAAAGGAGAGGGGGTGCTTATATAGGAAATGGTGGGTATTCTTTGCTCAATTCCTATTGGACCCCAATTCTCTTCTCAATTCCTATTGGACCCCTATTCTCTTCTCAAATCCTATTGGACTCCAATTCTCTTCTCAATTGCTATTGGACCCCAATTCTCTTCTCAATTGCTATTGGACCCCAATTCTCTTCTTAATTCCTATTGGACCCCAATTCTGTTCTCAAATGCTATTGGACCCCAATTCTCTTCTTAATTCCTATTGGACCCCAATTCTGTTCTCAAATGCTATTGGATCCCAATTCTCTTCTTATTTTCTATCGGACCCCAATTTTCTTCTTAGTTCTTATCTCTTAACTTTATCTTTCAATCAAGCTAGTCCCTTTTTCTCCTAGTTCTCGATCTAGATCAGTTCCCATGCGGATCTTCACGAAGAAGTATACAAATAATCTTAATCTTTTTGTAAAAATATAGGGATGACATAATTTCTTATCCAAAATATCCTGGTCTTTTCATTATGGAGTAAAGTCTCATTGTCCGCATCACTTCTTTGTCAATCTTGATTTTTCTAAATTATTTTCTAGGGTGAATTTTTTTTTGAATGGCCCTAGAATTTAGGAAGAGACCTTACAAGTATAGACATTACCTATTAGCCAACAAGTTTGTGTTCTTTGTGGACCATCAAGCTTTGTTATATTTGGTCAACAAACCATGCAGCAAAGGGAGAATAGTGAGATGGTTCATCATTCTTCTTGAATTTGATTTCATTGTGGTTGTAAAAAAAGGCACTACACATCAACGAGCAGATCATTTATCAAGGATTGTTTCAGGGGAATCACCTAAAGGGGTAGATGATGATCTACCAGATGACTATTTGTTCTCCGTGGAAATGATACCTAGATAGTCGGAAAAAATTGTGTCATTAATGACAATAGCTCAAGTGGATTCACCACTTCCTATCATAATTGATTTAATCGAGCAATCGACTATGTATCAATTACTAGCTGGGAGGCTATATAAAAGAAATTCCGATGGGATATTGCTTCCATGCATTAACCCTGAAGAAAAGGAACAATACGTAAGTCAAGCACATGTTACCATAGTAGGACTTCACTTCGCGGAAGACCAAACTATGCAATGAATCTTAAGACTTGGAGTATTTTGGCCGACTATGAGGGGAGATGTTAGATCTTTTATAAAAGATTTCCTTCAGTGTCAAAAACAATCACCCATTGATAGAAACATATTTCTATTGGCCTGCCATGAAAGCAAACATACAAGAGTATGTTTCAAAATGTGTGGTATGCCAAAAGACAAAGTTTGATAGAGGGAAGCAACCTAGATTGCTTCAACTATTGCCAATCCCTAATTCACCATGGGAGAGTATATTCATGGATTTTATCTTTGGATTGCCCAAGTCTATCCATTTGAATACGGGAATATGGACAATAGTAGAAAGGTTTAGCAAACAAGCACATTTCATACCTGTCAAAAATACTATCAAGGCCCATCAAATGGAAATCCTCTTTATATCACAAATCTTCAAATACCATGGATTGCCAATGTCTATAGTGTTGGATACAGATCCTAGAATGACCAGTAACTTCTTGAAGGGTCTCTTTGAGAATTTAGGTACAAGGATAAACTTCTCTTCAGCCTATCATCCCCAAAAGGATGGCCAAAGTGAAATAGCTAATCTAACAATTCTTGATCTACTAAAAGATTATGTCACAGAAGTAGATCAAATGTCCCAATAGGAGAAGTACTTACCCTTAGTGGAGTATGCTTTCAATAACATTGTACATACTTCCATGAGAAAATTACCTTTTGAGGTGATAGAGGGAAGATCAAAAAGTCCCCTACTACTCAAGGTACATGGGAAGATCTTCACTGCAGATGAATGTAGCCGAGACCTGCAAGAATGTTTTCAAAAGATTAAGGATGTTATATTCATCTCTCAGTAAAGGCAAAGGTCTAATGCTGATAAGCACAAAAGAGACCTAACCTTTAAACAAAATGATGGGTCTTGCTTAAGTTTTCCAAGGCTAGATTAAGGCACACAATGGGAAAGAATCCTACAGAACACCAAAAGTACTATGCTAGGCTAGCAAAAAGGTACTATGGTCCCTTTTAGATTCTTAGGCCAATCAATGATATGACCTATCAATCTAAGTTGCCCAACCATTGGTTCTTACACAATGCTTTCCTGTCGTGTACATATGGGTGCATGAGTGAGTATGTGTGTATATATATAGATGTGGGTGCGCATGTGTGAGTGTGAACGGGTGCTATATGGGTTATGTATATAATAAATATAATTTTTTTTTGCTTCTTTTCGGTTTGTTGTTTACTTGCGACGTGCTGCAACTACGCGAGGATGGAGGGGGGGGGGGGGGGGGGGGGGGGGGGGGGGGTGTGTGTGTGTCTGTGTGTTGTTGTTGTTGCAAGGGGTGTGTGTGTGTGGGTATGTGTTGTGTGTATAGAGAGAGAGAGAGAGAGAGAGAGAGAGAGAGAGAGAGAGAGAGAGAGAGAGAGAGAGAGAGAGAGAGAGAGAGAGAGGGAGAGAGAGAATTTCTACGCCTGTACAGGCCCGCGAGGGAGAGAGAGAGAGAGAGAGAGTTCAATGGCGGGCTGGAGCCCAGTGCAGAGCACGAGAGACAGAAAGGAGATTTGTGAGGTGGTGAGGGAGGGAGAGGATGAGGGTGTGTGGTGTGTGTATAGAGAGCAGCACGGAGTGTGTGCGCAGAGAGCATGTGCGGCAGGTAGTGCAGCCGGGCCGCCTGCAGCGAGACTGAGCGAGGGAGAGAGAGTGAAAGTGGGGGGGAATATGGTGAGGGAGGGGAGAAGGGATAAGGGGGGGGGGGGGGGGGGGGGGGTAGGGTTGGCAGTGGGCGCGCAGGCGCACTGGATGAGTGTGACGCCCAGGAGGGCGGGGGATAACGACAGCGGGTGCGACAAGAGACGGAGGGGAGAGGGGATTTGGTCAACGAGGGAGAGAGAGGGGGTTAATGCCAAGGGTGGTTCCCACCAAGGGAGGGGAGGGAGAGGGGATAGGTATAGGGGTTGGGAGGAGATAGGGTAGAGAGAGGAAAGAGAGGGTGAGAGAGATAGAGGAAGAGTGAGGTGATACGTGCCCTAAGGCCCGCCGTGGCTAATTCCAAGAGAGGAGGGGGGAAAGCTAGGTGTAGATAATGGGGGGGGGGAGGTGTTTAGGCTAATGGTCTGCCAAAAAAGGGGGGGGGGGGGGATGCTTAAGCCAAAGGGAGTGTGGACGAGAGGGGGTGGGGGTACGGCCTGCCGGGGCTCGAGTATGGACAAGCCGAGAGGAGAGAGTTAGAGAGAATATTTGGAAGAGAGAGAGAGGATACTATCTATGGCAGCCCGCCGGGGCTGGTGTGTGACAGAGATACCAAGGGAACCTACCGGGCCGGATGTTGCAGCGACAGAGTGAGAGAGAGGGAATATTTAGCGGGGCCGGGTAGTAAGAGAGAGAGAGAGAGAGAGAGAGAATCGTCTTGTGGTGATAACGGAGGGGTGTGGCCAAGATGGGGGCTCCCCACTGGTGGTTAACCCTGGGGGGGTGGGGAGGTATGGTGAATGGTAAAGGCCCTTTTTTGTTTTTTTTCCTTTTTCTGTTTCTTTTTGGTAACAAACCCTCCCTTCCTTGGGGTATGGTTCTCACGGGCATGGTTTCGAAAGCCGCCATCAATGTGTTCATCTGGCAAGCATACAAACTGATGCGGACATGAACATCCATGTACTACCACGTTCAAGTTGACTGTACATCCATGAACATCCATGTACTACCACGTTCAAGTTGACTGCTCCCAATGTTGGAGTTGGATTCTTATTGCATCCTTTGATTGTCGTTATTCCTGGGGTCAATGCTTGCTTTATTGCTTTCCGGTATGTGGAATAACCGACTGCATTCACTCTAGCTCCTGTTTCTATCAAAGCACTGGTGCTATGATTGTTGAGTTGTACTCCAATGCGCAGATCCATTCCATCTAACCATTCGTCATCTGCTGAAACTGCATCTTTAGGTAATTCCCATTGTCGATCATCTAGTTCCAGAGTGTTTATGGGAATCCGTATCTGTTGCTTCTTGAGGATAGCTTTACGCTTGAGCACTCGAAGTCTAGCTTCCTCTTGAGCTTCATCAATAACTTGCTTTCGCTTGAGTTTTCTTTTTTTGGTTGCATGCATTCTCTCTAGCAATTCATTGGTTAGTGGCAAATTGTATTTCTTTAAACGACATCCACTAATCCAATTAGCCATTGGTTCACCATCTAGGGTGGACAATTTTACTGCTCTACTTGGCGATACATCTTCAATGATAAATGGTTCATTTCCCTTTTTCTTAAACTTGGTAATGTGTTGTTTAAGGGAATAGACTAGAATTAAGTCCCCTTTCTTGAAATTTTTTGTGATTAAGTGGGAATCAAAAAAATGCTTTTGTTTCCGCTTTTGTGCATAGATATGAGCTACAGCGGTTAGCCTTTGCTCATCTAACTTTTCCAAATCTTCAAGTCGTTCTGACAATTCATGTCCAGTCCACTCAAGAGTCTGTGTTACCCTTAATGTCGGCAATAGAAACTATATTGGCAGTATGGCATCAAGACCATAAACAAGGTTAAAGGGTGTGGCATTTAGAGCTATTTTGAATGAAACCCGATAAGCCCATAGAGTAGCATGGAGATTCATTTCCCAGTCTGTCCTTCCTGAACTAACCACTTTTGTCATTACTGAGCTAGAAATTTTATTTGTATGCTCAACTTGTCCGTTATCTTGTGGATGATAGGGAGATGATTTGTTATGGATTACCATAAACTCATTAAGCAAATGCTCTATTACCTCGTTGAGGAAACGAGTTCCCCAATCACTGACAATCTCTATTGGCAGTCCATACCTTACAAATACATACTCATATAAGAATGCAGCAGTGGTTCTGGCATTATTTTTTGGGTTTCCTTAGCCTCAGCCCATTTGGTCAAACAGTCCGTAGCTACAATGATATATTGAGCTTGGGTTCTATAAGTAGGTGGCTGTATCAGTTCAAAAGAATCTATCCCCCATTTTGCGAAGGCTCAAGCCCCCATCATTGGTCTCAAGGGCATGCTGTCTACCTGTGTTGGCATTTTTGCTCGTTGACAAGCATCACACCTTCGAACATATTCTTTGGCATCTGCAAAAAGTATTGGCCACCATATGCCTGCCATCAAGATTGCTCTTGCGGTTGTCTCACTAGAATAGTGACCTCGAGCTAATCCAGCATGTGCTTGTTCTATAATCGGAATATACTCGTTTTCATTTGCACGAAGACGTAAATGTTGATCTTTACCTCTCCGATACAATTGGTTCCCAATAAGAGCATAGTCTCTTGCTTCCATTTCATTGCTCTTTGAAGGCGTTTACTCATATCCTCAGGAAATGTTCGGCTCGATAGATAAGTAACCAGATAGTTACCCCAGTTAGGAACAAGTGACATTTGAAACAATGTTACATGAGGCTTTTAGGGTAGACTGAATTCCTCTATGCCCTGCATAAGGAGGAGCATGAGATTCATACATTACTTTCTCATGTAGTGAGTTAGTGATGCATAGTCTATTGCCATAGATAAGATAATCATCTTACAGGGTAGACGGATCTTCCTTCTTCCCTAGTGCAAAGGCTGAAATCACATCTCTAAAATCAGGATCGATAGTGTACTCATTTATTATAGAAGATAGATAATTTTGAGTTTCTATGGATACCGCATTCACTCTCGGTTGTCTCACGAGTGCATCAACCACTTGATTATGCTTTCCAACAATGTGAGCAATATGAAAATGAAATTGCGAAAGGAAATTTTCCCACCTCATTTATTTGTCAGCGGAGAGCTTGGTCTGCATCATGAAGTACTTAAGGCTTTGGTGATACGTTCATAGAATGAAAGGAGTCCCCAATAAATAATGCTTCCACGAATCTAAAGCATGTAGAGCGGCTGCGAGTTCCTTTTCATATATGCCTAGAGATTGCTCAACAAGTTTGAGCCTTCGACTTTCATAGGCTATGGCATGTCCTTCTTGGAGTAAAACAGCTCCAAGGCAATCACCAGAAGCATCGCATTGGACCTCCAATGGCTTTGAGAGACCCGGTAGTGTAAGCAAATGTTGAGAGATAAGATTTTTGAAAGCATTGTTCTCCTTGGTGGACTATATATACCTAACATTTTTCTTTGTTAGGTCATGTAATGGTCTCTCAATTTGTGAGAATTTTTCTATGAAACATCTCTAGTATGCACACATACCTATAAAGCTTCTTATTCATGCAGTTTCCTTGGATTATGCCATCCTTTTATTACCTCTAGCTTTGATGGATCCATTTGGATGCCATCTTGAGAGATAATGTGACCTAAATACTGAATCTCTAGTAAGAAAAATTCATTTTTCTTTTGATTTATATAAAGATTATTCTCTCATAAAACTTGAAATATTACCTAGAGGTGTTGTTTGTGTTCATCTAATGAATTAGAGTAGATGGTTATATCATCAAAGAACACTCCAGTAAAGCTTTGGTGAGGTATGAATAGCTTCTCCATCAGACGGTTAAATGTGGCTGGTGCATTGGTCAAGCCAAAAGGCATGACAGTGTACTCGTAAAGACCAAACGTAGTGCGAAATGCAGTCTTTACAATGTCTTGATCAACTATCCTTGGTAGCCACTTTTTAGGTCAATACTACTGAAGTATATCGACCCCTGTAGCTTATCAAATAGGTCTTCCACCCTGGAATGGGAAACCTATTCTTGATAGTGATCCTATTTAGTGCTCTATAGTCGACACACATGCGATATATGCCATCCTTCTTTTACACTAATAACACTAGTGAAAAAAATGGAGATGAGCTAGGCCTAACCATGCCTTTCTCAACTAACTCATGCACTTGCCACATAATCTCCTCTTGTTGAGCTTGAGAAACTCTATAAGGTGGTTTATTAGGCGGTGAGCTTCCTTGAAGAATCTCAATTGCATGGTCGTCATCCCCTAATTTGGGAGGTAGATCACAAGGGATGTTGTCAATAAAAACATCTTGGAATCCCTTGAGGAACTTGAATAACTCTAATTCCTTTTGATTGGTTATATTTTCTTTTTCTAAAACATTAAAATCTTTAACAAAAATCATGTACATGGAAATAGAGCTCTTTATTGACTTATTGAAAGCTTGCTTATGCACAATAGGTATGGTACTACCCAACACCTTAGCATCTATGTACATATATTTTTCCCTAAATCTAAAGCAAATTTATCTTTTAGGGAATTGAACATTGGAAGACATGCGATCAAACCATGGTGTCCCTAGGATTACATCCTCATGCTTGAGAGGAGAGATGAAGAAATCATCCTTGTCCACATAGCTTTGGACATGGAGCCTCAATTTCCCAATTAAGTTAGTGACTGAGGCTTCTTGCCCCTTCAAAGCACCATCGGCAGGTAGGACATCTCCCATCTCATAGGCTTGGATTCCTAGCTTGGTGGCCAACTCTGTGGACATGAAATTGTGAGTAGAACCAGGGTCAAAGAGAATGAAAGCATCATGTTCTCTTGCCTTTCCCCAAGCATTGTTAAGTATGGAGCCTGCTTTACCCCTTGTAAATTTTTGTGGTAAAAACACACATTCGTAAGGCCCCCATTATGAGGAGAAGCCATTGTGAGTGAAGAAAAAAAAACACTCGTGGAAAATAAAAGTAAATCGCCAGAATACTCCTTTTCGTCGGAATATTATGACCGGATGACGGCCGGAAAGTGGTCGAAAAACGATCGGTCGGTTGGCCGGTGGCCGGAAGATTGTGTTTATGGTAAACAAAAGAGAGTAAAATTTAAAAAATCAGGAAATGAAAGAAAAAATAAAAAACCTGACTTGGTTCATTATGATGTTTGGGGTCCTGCAAGTACACCATCACTTGGTGGCTCATTGTACTATGTAACATTCATAGATGATGCGACTAGAAAAACATGGGTTTATGTCATGAAGAATAAGTCCGATGTGTTTTCCATATTTCAAAGGTGGAAAGCCTTTGTGGAGAATGAAGCAAGTACCAAGGTTAAGTGCCTCAGATCATGGAGGCGAATATTGCAACTAAGTTTTTGAAATCTTTTGTGCTAGCAATGGCATTCAGAGGAAAAGAACAACCCCAAGAACACTTCAACAAAATGGGATTTTGCAAAGGATAAACATGAAAATCATGGAGCGAGAACGAAGCATGCAGCTACATGCAGGCCTACCGCTTGAGCTTTGGGCAGAAGCAGTAAGTACATATGTGTACTTAAATCAACCGTTCACCCTCAACGGCATTGGATGGGGGAGTTCCAGAGGAGGCGTGGACAGGTAAACCGGTGAACTATTCATTTCTCAAAGTTTTTGGGTGTGAGGCTTTCATGCACATAGATAGAAGTCTAAGGTCAAAGCTAGATGCAAAGTCCAAAAAGTGTTTCTTTATCGGCTATGGAGAAGGTGACTTTGGGTATTGCCTATGGAATCCTAAAGATGGTAAAATCTTTAGAAGTAGGGATGTAATTTTCAATGAACAAAATATGTACAAAGATAAATTGGAAAGAAAAAAAAAGAAAGAAATAGGTGATGAGTACATGGAGCTTGAGGACGGTGAACACTCAAGGAGTGCAAATGGTGACAACGTGCAACAACGTCAACCAAATGAGAAGCCTCAACCTATTCCCCGAAGATCCAAAAGAGCAAGTAGACCTCCAGAAAAGTTTGTTCCTTCCTTCAACCATCTCTTGATCTCAAATTCTGGAGAGTCAGAATCATACAAAGAAGCTATGCATCATGAATCCAAAGAAGAATGGATGAAGAGCATGCAAGTGGAGATGGACTCACTACATCGCAACCAAACATGGGAGTTGGTTGAGCTTCCTAAAGGCTAGTGCGCATTGCAAAACAAATGGGTGTATAAGGTGAAGGAAGAAGAAGGTGGGAAGAAAAGGTACAAGTCTAGGCTTGTGGTAAAAGGGTTTTCTCAAAAGAAAGGTATTGACTTCAATGAAATATTTTCTCATGTTGTAAAAATGAACTCAATTAGGCCTGTCTTCAGCTTTGTGGCTGCTCATGATTTAAATCTCAAGCAAATGGATGTAAATACGGCATTCCCTCATGGTGACTTAGAGGAGGAAATTTACATGCTTCAACCAAAGGGGTATAAAGTAAAAGGTAAGGAAAAAATGGTTTTCAGAATAAAGAAGAGCTTGTATGGTTTAAAGCAAGCATCAAGAAAATGTTACTTGAAGTTTGATCTATGGATGTTGGATCATGGATTCACAAGATGCAGCTCGGATCACTGCGTCTACACGAAGAATTTGGGAGATTGGAAGTTCATCATCCTAATGTTGTATGTTGATGACATGTTGATTGCAAGTGCTAACATGCAGGACATCAAAGACCTAAAAGAGAAGCTGTCTAAATATTTTTCAATGAAAGATTTAGGTGATGCAAAGAGGATACTTGGTATGAAAATATCAAGGGATAGGACGAAGAAGACAACAAAGCTATCTCAAGAGGATTACATCAAGAAGGTACTAGAAAGGTTTGCAATGCAAAATGCAAAAACGGTTTCTACACCTTTGGCTGGTCACTATAAACTAACCAAGGATATGTGTCCAAAGACACAAGAGGAGATAGCCTATATGTCTAAAGTTCTATATGCTATAGTGGTAGGTTCTGTAATGTATGCTATGGTTTGGACAAGGCCACATATTGCGCACGCAGTGGGAGTTGTGAATAGGTTCATGGAAAACCCAGGTAAAGGGAATTGGCAAGCTGTGAAGTGGATACTTAGGTATCTAAAAGGGACAACAACAAATGCTTTGTATTTTGGATGAACTGATATTTTTCTTCAAGGGTATGCTGAAGCAGATATGGCAGGTAAAAAAGATAAATGTTCAACTCCAGAGGCCAGATAGCAACCTCCATGGAAGGATTGGGATGACCTCTGCATGTGGTGTGATAGTAAAGAT